>NC_063155.1:6196739-6507913 GCF_020921035.1 Rhodamnia argentea
AAAATCACTCGACATAGGCATAGTCGTGTCTATACAACTTTTCGACCAAAAAAAAAATGTCTATACAACTTCAAAAATGTCGCTGGACAAGCGAAGTTCAAGGGTTTACACTGCCTTAATCTTGATTAACAATCAGACGAGTCATGCGCTTTTCCCATGGTTAAAAACTTTCGCTGAAAGATACAAAACTTATGTGACAAGAAGATGGATTAAACTTTGATATGCCCAAACTAAGAATAGCTAAAAACAACCATATCAGAAAGCATTTTGCACCTCCATATAATGCCAATACGTGCGTAATTACGTCTAAATTAAACTTTCTCAACAAGATTAATGAAGTTTAAGCACACAATAACAGGTGAAGAACCGGTATAAACGCCATAATTCAGATTGAAGATACGCAAAGAAAGAACCTGAAGCAAAGATCCCAAGCGCTCTTTCACAAAACCTCATAAAAATTATCTAAAGTTCTCCTTCCATTCCAATTCTAGCTGCACAAAGAAGCAAAGCAAGACAATGAAGAAGCTGTTTGGAAGAACAAGAAAGGGAAATCAAAATTACGCATACAATTCAATAACTGTTCAGTTCCTTCTCATGAGGAAGATAGAGAAATTCAAGAAAGCCAACAAAGACCTTAAACTAGGCACTAAAGGGGGTTGAGAAAGAAGAAACTTAGGGGGGAGAGAGGCAGAGAGGGAGAGAGAGAGAGAGAGGCTGAACTGAGGTGATGACAGAAGCATAGAGAGCACAAAGGAGAGAGATGCAAATTTCAGCTGCACATCCCCATCTGTGCTCTCTATCTTCTGTCAACAACCAACATTCACCAAGACGTTGCCTCCTCCTCTCTAACACTACCCTAGCTAGCCTGTGTTTTGGATTAGAACACAGTGTCAAGATTGAATCTTTTTCCTCTTTATCACAAACCGAGAGAGAGAGAGAGAGAGAGAGAGAGAGAGAGAGAGAGAGAAGGGTTTGTGTTGTTTTGTGGGGTTGGTCTTTTGTGGATGACCTATAATGCACAGCACTGCCTGTACCCTCTATTTATAACGAGGAAAGTTATAACCTACTCAAGGATAAAAATATTTAAAAAAATATAAAGAATAGGTAAGTTGTAGAAACTACTCTAACTTTGTTTTTTTGTCTTTTCAAAATTTCAATTGTACCGAGAGAGATTTCGCACCTAAGGAGCTTCCGGCACTTGTCGAGTAACTCGATGGAGTACCTGAATGCATTTTTTATTTAAACGTGTTGGCACCTGCACTTCCCGCATCCTTAATTGCCAATCTTTTTGTTTTCAGGAATACCCTCTTAGTGCCTTACGTCCGAGGAATTCCGAGATCCGGACGAGGCCTCAGACAAAATAATTTAAAGATTTACTTAGATTTGAAGTGCCCTCTATTTGTAATGAGAAAAGTTATAACTTACTACTCAAGAAAAAAAAAATAATTGGAAAACATAAAGAATGGATATAAGTTACTGCTCTAGCTCTGTTTTTCTCTCTCTTCAAAATTTCCAATTGTACCACACACTGACTTGTCTCATGATTGTACTCTCTCCATTTTTGTAACCGCCCTGTCACGAGATGAAAAATTTCTAGTGAAAGGACACATTCTCAGTAACTTCCTAACAACCCCACAGAAGATTTAAAAAGATTGTACTCCAGATATATTCCCATTGATAATTCCACCCAAATCTGTCAGGAATTTCACACTGCCATTACCCAAGTTTTCAACTTTTCCCACAAATGGTAAGTTTTTTATCCATATCTGGAGTGGGTGCATGAAACAGTTGACCCAGATTGTTTTGACAGCATTTTCAGTGAGCATTTAGATAATTTTCAAGTTCCTTTTTTTGGGGGTTGAATTGAATCTTGAGGAATTTTTCCATCCTGGTACAGTAACAAAATCCATCTTTCTTAACACTGCAGCAGCGGCAGCTTTTTACATGATTCGCCATGTGCCCCTGCGATCTCTCCAATCTTCTGAAATCCAATTGCGAAAAACCAGCAATTCTACATGACCCCCTTTCGTTGAGAGAGATGCATGACATGACAGTAAGTTGTTCAATGGAGAGTCTGTTGCAAGTTCACGTTCTGGGTTGACTTATTTTCAATCATGCACTGCAGTAGTGTGTTTGTGTGTGTGCTTGACCCACCAATGCGCATGATAAAACTCAGTAAACCAAGCATGGGCCAAGAGATAAGGAGTGAGGCACTCCAGTGGGGTCGAAAGAGAAAGGACTACAGGTATAGACAAATTAGACTTTGCAGAGTGTGGAAGAAGAGCTATATAGACTGACATGCTTCAGATTTTACCTCTTTGAGAAAGGCAAGGTTCACAGCCACTATTGTTATTGCCAACTTGCCACATTTGGGGGGAAAAAGAATCCTGCCATTATAACTTGTTGCGATTGGTGGAGATGATTCATGGACAATGTGGTTGGGCAGTCAGATACCAATTTGGCAAGAGAAGCCAATTGATATCTTCTATATTGGGAAAATGAAATGATCTCTAAACTTTGACTTAATGTGCAATGTAGTCCCTGAATTTTTAATTTGACCAATACAGTCTATGAACTTTAGTTCAATATGCAATGCAGTCCCCGAACTTTTAATTTTACCAATATGATCTTTGAACATTTGGAACATGTTCAACTTAGCTCCTGAATTTGAATCAAAGGAAGGACTACATTGAACATCTTCCTATAGTTCAGGAACTCAGTTGAACATGTTCGAAAAGTTCAAAGACCATATTTGTCAAATTAAAAGTTCAAAGACCACATTGTATATTAGGTCAAAGTTCATAGACTATTTGTGCCATTATCCCCTTCTATATTACAACTAGGAAAATATCTTCTGTTAAATTTCAATTTTCTAGTAAAAAGAAGTGACTATACTAAGTATATGCTAGACATTCCACAAAACTTAAACATCGGTATGCCTAGTTCTCACCTTCAGCTTAAAAGCTGTATCTTACCTAATGGGAAACTAAAAAAGGCAATGCCGATAAAAGGCTCTGAAACCCGATTCTATATTGGGGTCGAAGACAGCATGCTGTTCTCGCAATTTCCAAACCCGGACGGTGTACATGGTGTGCGGCCGTCTGATGCCATTTCAAAAGACCCTTTTGGATTAAGAAGTTTCAGGTTACAAGTCAACTTCTACATGTAGCCCATTCAACATGCTTTTGAGTATGCCAAATGCTTTTAGAGTCGTCCTTCATATCATTTGTATGCTACGGTTTCTATTTCCTTCTATGTAAAGAGGAACAAATGGATATAGATTGACAAGTGAGCTAACAAAACAGATAAAACAAAGCCGATTCTCTACGTCGGTCTTCATTTGAGTTAATGCTAAAATCCAAGGAGTCTGCATATTTTGACTGCCCTAAGCCAGAAGACTTTCCGGTATTGAATTCCGCAGACAAAACGCAGATGGGGAAGCTGGCAACTTTGACCGTTCTCAGTGCTTCAAGTGATATGGCAGCTACTTGTTGTCGAAAGACTCTTGATGTAAATGTAAACAACGAAAGGTAACAAGAGATCATTGGGTAGCAAAAGATGCACAGTGTTCTAAAGTTCCCAACTTGGACCACCGTTCATGTAAGGGCGCATACGAGCTCTTAGACTACGGAAATTAATACATTTTTGCTTCAAAATGCTCGCGATTTTCATCCAAATAACAAAGAATATCTCCCCATGGTCGATCTATTACTGATCAACAATCGACGCGATGTGTAGTCACAACCCGAAAAGAAGGTCTTGAAAGAGATGGGCTTGTACATGTCTAGAAATTCTATCAACTGGGTCAAGATTTTGCTGAATGAGAGAGACGTCCCACAGTCCCCGCCCCACCGGGTTTATACTTTTTCACACAGAAGCATATTGCATTTGACTGAATCAAACCTTCTCTGAAGTCTCTAGTCATTCTTGGAAAGAAGAGACTAATGCTGAGCAATCGCGGATCCTCAACTTCTGCAGCTAAATTACTGCAAATACATCTCCCAACATGAGTTCGCATCGCACCCGATTCCATTCGCGAATCCACCAAGCGCAAATAATTCGACACGACTCTTCACAGAATCCGATATCAAACTAGGGTCTGATTGATCATGTCACATCTATACAAATTTCAGCTCGCGCGTCGAGAGGTTAGTGGGATATTTCGCGAGTTCGAAAATTTCCCATCTCAGAGAGAGAGAGAGAGAGAGAGAGAGAGAGAGAGAGAGAGGGAGACAGTGGGGTTACTTGCGTTTGCGTCAGGGACTACTTTTCCAAAGAGCTGCAACTTGCCAAGAAGCATGGAGAGGAGAGGGAAAGCAAAAGGGGGAGCTCCAAAGCAACCCTCAACGCACATCCCTTATCCATAAGACTTTTCCTTTTTCTAGAAAAGAAAGATAAGTTTCATCTTCTCTCATCTGCTGTTTTTTTTCTTTATTTTCGAGTGTTTTGCCCTAATGGGGCGGTGTTGGGGGGTTGACAGAATAATAATAATACTAAAAAATTGTCCCCTTTGCATGTTGGCTTGCGTGTCGAGACCCCATTCCATTTCTGGCCTCCGCGTGGCCCAATGACAGCGACCGACGTGACTGATGGAGCAGCCCTAGAGAATTCCTTCTTCACAGCCAGAAGCCCCATTCACTCAAGAATTTGATGCCCCAAGACACTTGCATGACCTTGCTTATCAAACCTTTTCCCTTTTTTGCCTTTTTCCATGTAATTTTTCTTGACTCTTACATTCTAACATGTCTGTTAAACCTCTGGGATACAATCATACAATGAGTACCTATGTGAAACTTGACCGTGATTGTGTGATATTCTCTTTATTAGATTTGGTATGAGTATCTAGGCGAGTGATGATGGACTAGGATAGGTCGCAAAAATTGCACGTCATCATTCTACTTTCACTTAAGTAAAAGAAGTCAGCTCATGACTTGTTATACTCTGAAGAAAGATTCTATCATGTCCTTCACTTAACAACACGATCCTATATTATATATCTATTTTCTTTCTTAACAAAAACAGGTTACGATAGAATGCATAATATTACGAAATAATTCCAGCAATAAAAGATGATAATCGGATAATATCATGCACGGTATGGTAGAAATTGCCACTACAAGACTCGCCAATTCACGTTACCCAGCCATAGAAAAATGTGCGAAGGAGAGAGACTTAGAAGATAATCATCACAAAAGCAACTTGACATGACATGACTGCAATGAGGAACCCAGTCTCCATTCTGTTGCTGCTCAAAAGACGAAGGGAGAAACAAATTGGGGGGCGTCTGGGGGACCCCAGGAATGGCCATTCTTGGAGAAAGGGATGGTTTTTGGGAGTCCGTGGCTTTCCCCTTTTGGCTGGGGATGTGGTCATCAAAAGTGATGATTGATTGGGCAAATCGGGGTTCTCCAGAACAGTTGTCTCCACACACAGACCCAAGCACAAAAGCATCCATTAATCTCTCTCTCTCTCTCTCTCCGTGACTGATTTTGGAATGTAGCATTGAATCTAGTCGCACGCAAGCCAATGTGGCGTTTGATATACGCTGTGTTCACATGCACACTGATACTCAATTCCTGTGATATTCCAAGAGGAGGTTCTGGTTGTTTCACCAGTAGAAAAGACGGCGAGGAACATGAATTGTAACAGTGTCCATGGCCTCCTCTCTTGTTCAATCACCACACTTGTTGTCTGGTCAGTTGATGTTTTGCACTTATTCAGATTTAGAAATATCTTTTCAGATTTATACTCTATTACTTATATCGTCACAACTAGTAAGCTAGCTTAGAATTCCTATATAGAAAGTTTTGGTTGATCATCATTTTCGTGGATTGTTTTCCAACGGAATTATAATCGCAAAACATTTAGATTTGATTGACAATCATCATCAAGATAAAGCCACTTTCTCAAATGAATAATTCTACTTACGAAAATCAAGATTTAGTTGCATGGGTGATCAATTCAACAGAGATCCTAATCTCTTTTCTCAAATGGCTACTCAATCTTCTTTTAGCAATTTTGTCCAACGGGTCAATTGGAGAATGATCTTCTGAAGACTATCCAACAGTTAGTTTGGAAGTGGAGGAGTATTTAAGAAGACTCTGCTGATGAAGAGAGAGAGAGAGAGAGAGAGAGAGAGAGAGAGAGAGAGAGATCAAACGATTGAAAATTCCAAATTTTAAATAGAGCTTCAATCATACATACTTGTCGACTATGAGCATCAATTGTAACATTGAGAAACAGTGATAGAGTGATCTTGTGGACTTGAGTATTATCACTCAATAATGTAACATTATTGATTGCTTAGTAAAATCCAGCCAGCAAGCTATCGGCGTGGAAAAGTGGATGTAGGCTCGCATTAAGCCGAACCACTATAAACTTTGTATGCAGCTTTCCGGGAAAAGTACACTAGAAGTGCCATAACTTGTGTACGGCGTTCACTTGAGTGCCATAATTTTCAAAACGTTCACTTAAGTGGCATAACTTTCAAAAATCGTTCACTTGAGTGCTACGTCGGAGCAAAATCGTTCACTTAAGTGCTACAATAACTTTTCCGGCGTGTCACGTCATCTTTTCGGCGTCTCAAGTAACTTTTCCAACGTACTACAATAATTTTTCAAGCGTCTACAAGTAACTTTTCCGGCTGCCACATCAGCTTTTTCGATCGCCACGTCAACATGGCACTTAAGTGAACGATTTTTAAAAGTTATGGCACTTAAGTGAACGTTTTGAAAGTTATGGCACTCAAATGAACGCCGTACAAAAGTTATGACACTTCTAGTGTACTTTTTCCGCAGCTTTCTCTATCCCTAAACTCCCGCACTTCATTAGAGTATTGCACATTGATGAATATCATTGTGATAATTACCAAACAAGTCTTATACCTAAAGCAATTATGTCAATTTAGTCATAAACCTTTTGCATCTATGGCAATTCAGTCCATTTGGTTGGCCGGAGTTGACGTGTCAAATTTTTAATTATATTTTTTGAATTTATTTTTATAATTTTTTTGTATTTTTTTTTTTTCAAGATTTGGCTAGTAGGAGGCTGCCAGCAACTTTCGCAAACCCCTAAGCAAGGGTCAAGAGTGCTCACTTGTGGCTGGCGAGGGTTGCAAGCCCTTGCTAGCTGTTGACAAGGGCAACGAGCCCTCGCTTACGGCCGGGCAAGGGTTGCGATCCCTTGTCCAATGGTCAATGAGGGCCGTGACCTCCGCCGGCCCTTAGGTGGTGTTTGGTAGCCTCCCGCTAGCCCAAACCTAAAAAAAAAAAAAGATAGAAAAATTATTAAAAAATAATTTAAATTTTGGAATATGTTGTAATATTATTAACATTTGCCACGTTAGTGTCGACGTTGCTATGTCATTTTCGGCCAGTCAAATAGATAGAATTGACACAAATGTAAAAGGTTTAGGATTAAATTGATACAAAAAAAAAAGATTGAGGACTGAATTGACACAATTGCAATAAGCTTATAACATTTTTGGTAATTTTCCTAAATATCATCATATCATCGATGTAGATCTTACTCTATTCTTACTCGGTTTTGATAATACCGAACTTGACTGTTTTATTTCCGCTTTAATTTGTCAAGTTCAATTAAAATGACCTATTCACCCGGCTTTATGTGATATTCTATCCTATGATAAAGACTATGGGCTTTCTAAATGCTATTGAGTGTGTGGTTTGAGAAAGTGAATAGAAGTCAATATGCTGTTCAATTGAGTGAGGTTTCATTTTTCACTTTGTCTTAAAGTTATGTATTGACTTATTGCAAAATCTCAATTGACTTTCTATGTTCTTTTTAATCTAATAAGACAATATGCATTAAAAAGTCTAGACCAACTTGGCTTCTAGTAGTCCTTGCACAGTTATGTCCAATATATAATGTTGAAATAAACACTCTGCAATATTATTGTAATTGTCTTATTTTTATAGTTGTCTCGCACAATGCTCAAGTTACAGTTCGGTATAATGTCAAACTAAACTTGGTAAATAAATATAGCGTAGGAATACTTCGACAGACATGACTTAACTTTGGACTGGGCACCAAGCCTAACATTCCAATCTATAATGTGGATGCAGTTCCTTCCAAAATTCCCTGCAAGGAATCATTTACTTGAACGGGCCAAAGAATATGTTTGGCATGTTGGCAAGAACCAAAGTTTTTTCAAAAAGTGAAGCCTCGGATGCTTATTTTTATTCATTAAGATTTTTACAACAAAGGAATGCTTCTCATAACAATACCGACATCTCTCATATATATAATAGCTTTTCGATATCTGAAATCGTTAGCATAGTATGTAAGAGATTCAATTTATTAAGGAATCTTTTGAACCTAATAAGGTTGTACTAATTTTATACATGTAATGTTGTACATGAACGCCATCTTGTACATTGGGGTCACAAGTTATAGAAAAGTTACATGACCGTGAAAAAAGTTAACCACTTGGCCGATCGTTGACTGTCTCTTGTCCCTTTCGGGAGTAAGGGGTAGGGGCTTAAGTAGAGGTATCAAAACGGATTAAATACCCATTTATTAACTCATATATAATGGGTTGGGTCACATATGATTAGGTGAATATTACTAAATGGGTTGATATGGATTTGAGTAATAAAGTCCAATAAAATGTGGATTTTAATGGGTCTAAAGCCTCCCACCAAAAAATGGGTCTAAAGCCCAACCCACCTGATGTCCCTCTTCACTTGTATTCAGGTTCAATTTGAGACTTTATGGGCGGGGAAACTTATTTTTTTTTATTTTATCTTCTATTTATGATTTTCTTGAAAAATAGAAGAAAATTTATGACCTTTTAAGCTATAGAAGATTGTTTAAAATAGCTTATGATTTTACGTGTCAATATTTATTGACTTATGATTTTGAGAGATGTCGAATTCCTCATATGAAACTCTAAATTTCAACCAAAAAAACTCTAAAAATTTGCAATAAAGAAAAAGTTGCAAACAAGTCGAAAATCCTATTTGAAACCTTATAAAACTACTAAAATTTGTGTCCTTTACATTACACACATAGCATAAAAGTTTTAATTTTTGAATATCTATGTATTTTAGTATTGTGGGTTGGGTACAATTTAGGTCGGGTATGGATCACTAAATTGATATTGTGTATAAATGGACCAAAACTGGTTTAATGGGTTGGTTTGGGTCGAATAATTTTCGGCCGACCCACCCATTTAATGGCCCTAGGCTTACCCTAGAGTAGCGGTGCACAAAAAAAAAAAAAAATTAAAATCCAGAGTGACCCAAGATCATAGAGTCCAAAAGGATTGGCATGTTTTTAGAGTCAAGACAAGCCAGTTTGGGCTACACAAGCCCTAGCCTAAAATGGCCCGGCGTGACCCAATCTTATCATTATAAATATTTTTAATGGAAAACAAAATCTTGGATGTGGAAGAAATGTAAACTTTACAATTAGGAAAATATTAAATAATCCAAATTCCGTTTAACATTGGAATAAGGCCAAAAGAAGGCACTTAAAGAAACGAATCTCAAATCCTTCAATGGAATCTTATTATTCAATTAATTTAGCGAACTAACTAAAAAAGAAATGAAAATGGCGGGGAAAAAAATCTCTATAGGAAAATGGAAAATAGTCCTAATTAATATCAACTTGAGATTCGAAGATTGCATTCACTATTGGAATTAAACAATATGTAAGCAAAAATCATTTCTCCTGCAATAACTTGCGGCAAGCAACAAGTTAATAAAATAAAGATCTGTTAAACGAAACGAAACGAATTGTGGCTTGTTCATGATAACTTTTGACTTGCTTGTAATTTTTTTCGCCAAATTAGGAAACAAAGTTACATGAGGCAAGAACACTTTTAGGTTCAAATGGATTGAGTAGCGAAGGCCATATCTCTATATAACGCAGCTAAGGCCAATTTGCCGAGGGCAAAGCACCTTCCTTGAGTCAATTGATAAGCCAAACATGCAAGAATGAATTTGGTAAGCCATACCAGCAAGAATGCCGTATGCTTGGTAGGCAAAACCTCACCAGACTCTCTCTTGTGATGAGTAATGAAGGTTCTATAGGGAGAATCCTTGAAAGAGGACACGAAGAGAGATTCAGACAAATTGCTTTGACAATGGCCCTCGCCGAAAGGATTAAACCCAGTGGTAGCAAATACATCAAGGAGAGTGACCAACATAGGACCCGAACGAAAAAAGAAGCAGTTTGTGGACGGTGAGCAAAAGCTAGCAGAAGCCCCTAATAGGCTATTATTGCGAAGCCTCCAATCAAAGCAACAGAATTCGAGCGCTTTGTCAATCCCAACCTCACACCATATAGCTATTTTTTGGGTCTTAATGTTGTTGTACCATTCATAGAAGTTGGAATTGAAGAAAGGAAAAGACCAGAAACATGTTGATGAGGACCACACAAACCCGATGAGCAAGTCATGTTAGAAGGATAATTTTTTGTCTTTGCACTGAGGAAATCAACCCTGAACAGACAGAGGAATGCTAGGCTTGGCAAGGCAAGGACCCAACATGGCACACTGCAGGTTAGATTTATCGAAATTGAGCAAAGAGGCGATTGCAATACCTTTGCCCTCGTTATTGATAAAAGTTTCATGCTGAGAAATGTAGTTATTGGATGATGGAATCGCTTGATCTTTTGCTGCCACGGCCGTGAATTTAGGTTTTCAAGGTTGGAGGCTATGGATGAACGAAGGATCAAGATAAAAATGGTATCTTGAAAGACGATTTGGGGCTAAAAGAAGGCATGAGATCCCAAGATGTGCCTCGAATCGTCGAGAGTTTATAATGATGAAGTCATAGTGAACAAGGTACATGTCACACAAGAAGAAAAAAAGCATATCCCCAAGAGGCGACAATAGAAGTCATATAGGTTTCAAATGCGCCGATTCGGTGAATGGTTCAAAAGAATTAACCACATTAATTCTTTTGATGGAGACATATGTTGACATCGAAAATTGGCTTGGGCCTTAAGTGTCGCAGAGCCCACGGGATATCGCTAAGCACATGAAGAGATATGTGTTGGTAGCTGAAATATGGCAAACTGATGCTCGGTTGGAAAGGAACATCGGTGACACCATGAAGTCAATATGTCTCATCGACAATTATATGGAGCAGTTAAGTTGGAGAAATAAACCATTCAAATGATAAAGAGAGCAGTTATGGAAGCTAGTTCAAGAATTTAGGGATAAGGTGCACGTGAAATAACCACAAACGACGATTATACCTTGTACTAGGCTATAAATAATCGGAGACGACTCTTTGTTTGGGACCAATCAATCAACAATCAAACACTTATCTTTTACTCTGCAATTTTTCTTATCAAGCACTTACCTTTTATCGCACTTTACATTTCCTTCATTGTATATCTTGCGCCATTTACTTTACTTCCTATCTGGAATAGTCACAAGAGCCTATTTAAACAATAAATCCGAAAGCTCTATGCTTCTCGGTGAAAAATCTTTCGTCGCGGACATTTCTGGCGAAAAAACACCAAATCGCACTTGTATTGTCGTCGTCATAGCTGTTCTTTCTCTCTTTCAGCATTTGGCTGGCAAAGTATTGAAGGAATCAACAACAATCAAAACTTAAAAAGCTCTTGGATCTGGATGTTAGTGTATGCTTCATACTTCCCTGCGATAGGAAAGCACGTGGGTCCCATTCCATGCCGAGTGGGCAAGCCCTCTAGACACCAAAGTGTGATGACCCAGGATCATCCCTTCCTTAATTACCTAATTCAATTCATTTAATCAATGGCTTACGTGGTGGAACTTTCCCTTACCATTTTTGTGCGCGGGCAAGAAGCAACCAAAACATTGGAAAAATAAACTTCACTAATAAAAACTAACGACCCTTCTATTTATTAGTGGCATATATTATTTAAACCATTACATAATCCTCTCCTACATTACAAATTTAGTCAAACTCTTGAGGAAATAAAAGGGTAGAGTCATAACTCCTCCATTAACAAACATATATACTCAACTTCTCACTAGACGACTCGACCTACGGACTCACCATACAACGACTATCAAAGATCCCGAACTGGAACTCCTTGGTAGCTCAATCTCGTGTAAGCGACTATCCTCCTTGAAAACCCGGGGGTCCATCGAAGTCTTGGATAGGCCCGACTCACCTACCATCATTATTCAAGAATTAGGCCACGAAACGCATTGGGAGTCGCTCTATTCTACCCAAGTTAGGCCATACAACTAACTTTATTCTAGTAAATACCACACTAGAACTACCATACACTATGTCCCTCTCTTGATGTCCACTCCAGTAACCATGCTGATGCGCAAGACTAACTGAGACATTTTTAATTCCTTGAAAAATGAAGGGATGAGCACACGGTTTAGTAGGAAAAACACTAGTTTTGAGATAGAGTAGAAGTTATAACACCTGATGTTCTGAATTACAAAGCTATTATGTGATCCATTACTCAAAATATCAAGTACAACATTAATCATAGCGTCAAGCATGCACTTAATATAAACCATATAATTTTCTTTTTCACTTTCGGGTCTTAATTTCCCAAATAATTCAATTCTCATAGCAATCTCGTCGACATCAATCACAACATCAACCACAATTCAATAAATGCAATATGCATTCTTTTCTTTCACTTTATGAGCGTTCTTTTTCTCGAGGTTACAACGAGACTTATGATACTGAGTAACGTCGTCACTGCACATGTGAGATGACACATAAAATTCGATCATTTAATAAACGACGTATGCGCCATCGCCTCAAGTAAACTTTTTGCGGATGACAGTACTCAATTTCATTGTCGCGAACAACGACCACTTTAACTCACGTCATTTACCCTTGAGCCCCTATGCCGTAGCTTAGCTAATGGTGGTGATTATCATTTTTTAATGGCAATCACATACTTGCACACGCATGACCTCTTTACTATCTTTGATTAGGATTATCATACCATCTACACATTCTAAGAAAATTCATATACCGCATGCAATAATTACTTATACACATGAGAATGGTGTGATTTCTCAACCTATCTTTAGTAAGTTTTATACACACGTTCCGACATGCATTTCATCCCATTTATAAAGAACAACCATGCATCCACTTCAATCAAGCATTAAACTAACATCTATATGTCAAAACCGGTAATCATCTACCTTTTTAATGTACAAACCACCTGAGAACACACAAAGATGAGTGAGATTGTAGCCGAACAAGAGAGAACACTTAGAAGAATTGAAAGATGGGCGTGAGAGCTAGAGGACGTGGGGGAGAGAGAGAGGGAGGCGTGAGAGCTAGAGAGGGAGAGAAAAGAAATAAAGAAATGGTTGGCTATGGAAAAGTTGAAGAGAACTCACCCCTATTTATAATGTTTTTTTTTTCAAGTTTCATTAATGAGATTGCTTCTAATTGGTCCACTTGTTTAAGCTAGCTATCTTAGGTTTTAGAGTAGCCACTTATCTTCATATGATTAGTTCATTTATTTAAACTAGTTATCTTAGGTTTTAGAGTAGCCACTTTTCCACATTTGATTGATCCACTTGAATGGTTAATATTGATCTTTATCTTTACATTTAATACTTGAAAATGACATTGATCTTATCCTTTGGAACATTCATGACATTTAACTTTTCTAACTTATTTTTCAAATTTCATTAATGAGCTTGCCTCTTATTGGTTGATTTGTTTAGGTTAATATCCCAGGTCCCTAGAATAGCCACTTATCATTACTCAATTGGTCTATTTGTATGCTTAATTAATGAACCTCATTTAAAACACAAAAGTGACACTAATCTTGTCCTTATTGTTAAAGAAACATCTCATAAAACATTTTGATAATTTCCAAACTATCCTTGGTATTTTATTTACCTTTAATGTGCAGATATTTATCACTTATGGCAAATGATCACGAGATGGCCATCGAGTAAAAGTCGCGTGAGGATTGAAGCGGTTTCGTGAAAACATTCGCTGGCGTTCTCAAAAGATATGGTCACCAAATATTTGATATCGGAACTTGAAAGATCGGGAGAAATGAGAAGTATAAAGTCCCCACATGCCAATGTTTCGAAAAGATTTGCTGAAGTCGGTCGCATGAGCTGAAAATGGCCAACGGAAAGTTTTTTGATTTCTCGGGGAACGGTTCTTTGCCGCGTCGGAGAAATTGTAGAACTATCAGCGAGAAGCAGCACGTCAGTGCCTATTTTAGGAAATTTTCGTTTGACGAAGTGAAAGCCAGCCCATCACAATGACAAGTTGTTCCATCTACCTCTAATGGCTCTTTTACTCCTCCGGATATGCTTGAATGGCTAGTTTGCTGATGCTTATATAAGGAGGAGGTCGTCAAGGCCAAAGAGCAAGAGAGGGAAGGCGAACTAAAACTGTTGATTATCTATTGTTGCCTTGTAATCGTGCAGAAATAAATGTACAATCTGAGTGGTGAGGCTATATCAAGATAGTGTGATCTATCATGTGAAAGATCAGCTCACGTCTTGTTTGTAACTTGTAAGGCAATTTACTAGTGTATTCCAACTCGAGTTGTGGCTATTAGTTATGTGGAGTGGACGTAGGCTTGGTATATAAGCCGAACCACTATATATCTAGTGTGCCAATCTCTTTTTTCTTATCATCGTTGTTTTTTGCAAAATCTGAAAAAGTTTCGAGACAACCTATTCACCCCCCTCTAGGTTGTATTGTCAGTCCTAACAATTGATAGCGAGCTCTGCTGCTTGTATTTGAAGTGTATTTCTTATGAGCATAAAGATCCTTATTATGGCTGATTTTGGTGGTTTTATGAGCAATGAATCCGCAGCACCCAACAAGCCTCCATACTTTGACAGAAGTAACTACAACTACTGGAAAAACAGGATGTTCGCCTACCTTGACACATGTAACCAAGACATGTGGGATGTGATCCAAAATAGCATAGATGTTCCAGCTACTCTTGCTTGTGCTGGAGAACAAACAACCGATCAAATCGCTAAAGTGGTTGCTGCTCGCCTCTAACTTCTTCAAAAAAGAGCTACTCTCAATTCCAAAGCTAGACATCTTCTCTACCATGCTCTATCTCCTTTTGAGTTTAATCGAATTTCTTCTTGTACCTCAGCTAAAGAGATATGGGATCGACTTTAGTTGATATATAAAGGCATGGATAGAGTGAAGGAGATAAAGATGAACATCTTACTGGGAAGATATGAAATGTTCATGATGAGCCTTGATGAAACAAGACGAGAGATGTACACTAGATTCATGAGACAGGTTAATGACTTGGCAAGTCGAGGAAAGATCCACACCATGATCGTGAAAACCTCAATCCGAGAAACCATGCGAGTTCAACCCATCACCATGCACTATCTCATAGGCACATTGATGTTATATGAAGCTGAAGGTGTGAACAAGGAAAATCTCGCCAAAGGTAAGAAAATAGTTGCCTTTAATGCTGACGATGATAATGCGGGAGGTGAATCATTGGCTAAAGAAGAAGACGATGTTGAAATGGCCCTATTTACCAAAAGATTCAAGACCCTCACGAAGAAAGGTAGAAACTTCAAGAGCAAGAGAAATCCCAGATTCTCCGAAGGGAAGAAGCCATTCAAAGGAAAAGATGAAAGCAAAGGTAATGAGATCATTTGCTTTGAATGCGGGAAGCCAGGACATATAAAGCCAGAATGTCCTCTCTTGAAGAAAAGAGGAGCGAGGTTCGAAACGGCAGAAACATAGAGTGATGTTGAAAGCGAATCAAGCGATGGAGAAGAAGCAAATCTCTGTCTTATGGCTGAATCTAAAAGAGAAGATGAAGATGAGGTAATCAACCCCGAACTCTCTTACGAAGAAATGCAAGAATTTATTAAAGAAATTTTTTTGAACACAAAAAAGCTTCAAAAAGAATTTCAAAATTGAAAAAGGAAGTTTTAAATCTCACAAAGCAAAACCTTTCTAAAAAAGATGAGCTTGAAAAACTGCAGAAAGATCCGGTGGATACTCGGAATGAGCGTGACTCTCTACGGGAAGAAAGCAAATCTTTAAAGGAAGATATTTCGAAAATCAGCACGAATTTTTCCTTCAGTTCAAAAGCCTTGCAGTACATTTTGTCTATTCAAGTTCCTCTTTAGGACAAGTCTGGACTTGGACGTGAAAAGAAACATGGAGAGAAGAATCCCTTTCCAAATGTCAAAGCACGTTTGAAAGAAAAACCACATCTTTAGTTTTACAAAGATCACTATGCACGTCAATTCACTAGATTCACCGGCAAACAATTCAATTGCTCTATTTGCAATGAACCTGGTTATAACAAGCAGACATGTCCAGTTAAGCAAATGAAGCCCAAAAAGATCTCTTGGAGATATGACACAAGTCCGAGAACTAATGCAAAAGGACCCAAGTTTATGTGCGTGCCGGAGAAAACATGAATATTTTTGTGATTGTAAGTGATCTCGAAGAAGAACAAGTGGTACTTGGACAGTGGATACTCACGTCACATGACAGGAGAAAGAAATATATTCATAAATCTCAAACAGGTGGACGGTGGAAATGTCACCTTTGGAGGAAAAGGAAAAGAAAAAATCATTAGCATTGGAAATGTGAAGCTGGGTAACCTGATTATTCAAGGTGTTTCATTAGTCCAAGGGATTAGATACAACCTTCTCAGAATAAGTCAATTATGCGACAAGGGATACAAAATCAACTTCGAAGAAAACATGTGCATTGGAACCAACCAGGCTCTGACACAATATTTTACAAGCAAAAGGTATGGTAACATATATTTGCTGAATGTTGAACTTGATGAAATGCAGTGCTTGATGTCCATCAAGGAAGAATGTGATATGAGGTACAAGAAGCTAGGTCATATCTATGTGAAGCACATCTCTACAATTGCATCAAAAGATTTGGTACGTGGCTTACCAAAGATCAACTATTGTAAATGTGATTCTTGCAACGCATGCTCTCTGGGAAAACATTGCCGATCATCTTTCAAATCTATCAATAACGTTGCCACAAGTAGACCTCTACAATTGTTGCACATGGATCTGTTTGGTCCTACTCATCTTGCAAATCTAGGAGATAGCAAATACTGCTTAGTGATTGTTGATGATTATTCACGTTTGTCGTGGGTTATATTTCTATCTCATAAGCACAAAGCTTTTCATTCCTTTGAGAAATTTGCTAAAAAAGTACAAAACGAAAAAGGATACAAGATCACAACGATCGGAATAGATCACGGAGGAAAATTCCAAAACCAAAGCTTTGCAAATCTTTGTGATGAGAACGGAATTGAGAACAACTTCTCTACTGCCTCTACTCCTCAACAAAATGGGGTAGCATAAAGAAAAAATCGATCTCTATAGGAGATGGCCAGAACCATAATGATTGAAAGTGGAGTTCCTGCTTACTTTTGGGCTGAGACCGTTGCAACAACATCTTACATCATGAATAGAGCTCTTATCAGACCAATTCTAGAGAAGACGCCCTACGAGGTCTTCAAAGGAAGAAAGCCCGTCTTCAAGTGCAAATGCTTTATCCTCAAGAATGCGAATGACGACATTAGAAAGTTCGATGCAAAATCTAGCGAAGGTAACTTTCTTTGCTACTCTACATGTAGCAAAGCTTACCGTGTGTTCAATAAAGATTCACAGGTTGTTGAAGAAACAATAAACATCAAATTCAAAGAAGAGCTTAAAGGCATTCAATGAGAAGAATAAGAGGTAGATTTCCAAACATCCGCTTTAGTGCCTGTTCCACAACCGCAGCAACAACAACCGAATGCCAATCCTTCAAATTCAAATCAAATGCCTAAGGATTGGAAGTTCAAGACTAATCATCCAAAAGATCAAGTTATTGGAGAGATTGACGAGGGAATCAAGACAAGATCCTCAATCAAAGACATGATGAACTCTCTAGCCCCGATCTCTCAAATAGAGCCAAAAACAGTTGACGAAGCCATTATTGATGAAAGATGGATTGAAGCCATGCAAGATGAGCTCCGATAGTTTGCTATCAACAATGTTTGGGATTTAGTCCCTTGGCCAAAAGATCAGCAAATCATTGGCACCAAATAGGTGTTCCGCAACAAAATGGATGACAAAAGCAATGTGGTAAGAAACAAAGCAAGGTCAATAGCTAAAGGTTATTCACGGGAGGAAGGCATAGATTATGATGAAACTTACGCTCATGTTGCTAGACTAAAGTTATTCGACTATTGCTTGCATAAGCATGTCATTATGATTTTACCTTGTATCAAATGGATGTTAAAAGTGCATTTCTTAATGGCTATATCAAAGAAAGGGCATTTGTTGAGCCACCTCCAGGTTTTGAAGATCCTTCACGTTCGGATGATGTCTATCAATTGAAGAAGGCTCTCTATGATCTCAAACAAGCCCCTAGAGCCCGGTACGAAAGATCGAGTTCTTTCCTTCTTGAGCATACTTTTGAAAAAGGTAAGGTTGACACCCCCTTATTTATCAAGAAGAAAGGTAAAAATATTCTATTAGTTCAGATTTATGTTGATGACATAATCTTTGGCTCTACTAATGAGAATCTTTATGAGGAATTTGCCGAAGCTATGACAAACGAGTTTGAAATGAGCATGATGGGGGAGATGAACTTCTTCCTTGGACTTCAAATCAAACAAATAAGAGCTAGCACATTCATTCACCAAGAAAAGTATGCCAAAGATCTGGTAAAAAGATTTGGTCTAGAAGGATACAAATTCACCGAGACACCTATGGGTGCATCTATCAAACTGGATATGGATGAAAAAGGTACATCGATCGATCCTAAACTCTATAGAAGCATGATTGGCTCACTGTTGTATTTGACTACTTCTTGACCGGATATTTTGCTTGCCGTATGTTTATGTGCATGATTCCAATGAAATCCAAAGGAATCACATATCACGGCTGTGAAGAGAATTATCAAGTATATAGTTCATCACCCAAGGTAGGGTTGTGGTATCCGAAGGCTTCAAGCTTTGATTTATTGGGATACTTAGATGTTGATTATGCAGGATGCAAAGTTGATTGAAAGAGTACCTCATGCACATGTCAAATGATGGGAAATATGTTGATATTATGGTTTTCAAAGAAGCAAAACTCGGTTGCTCTTTCAACCATCGAGGCTAAGTACATTGCGCTAGGGAGCTGCTATGCACAACTTCTTTGGATGAAACGGCAACTTAGCTACTTTGAGGAACAAATGATCAATATTCCTATTTGTTGTAACAATACAAGTGCTATAAACCTGATTAGGAATCCCATATTGCACTCAAGGGCAAAGCATATTGAAGTGAGACATCATTTCATAAGAGATCATGTGAACAGCGGTGATGTGAGCACACATTTTGTCGATTCAAGACATCGGTTAGCAGATATATTCACAAAGCCTTTGGACAAGCAATTATTCGAATTTATCAAGGGAGAATTGGGAATATCTAATCCTCCCGAATGAAAAGTCCGAAAGGCAAAAGATTCGCAGACTTAAGAAAAGATCGGGTAACCAAATCTCTACATTGTCAAAGATCGGGTGTACCTAATCTTTTAGATAAAGTTACCGTTACAGTGCATCGGGAAATGTATGATTTGCCCATTTTGATGAAATATCTGCTCTGCGACCCTTGATGTGATTTTTTCTTGCCCGTTATACTTATCCTCTTGATTTTTATTTATTGTGTTGTTTTATTACCATTATCTCTAGTGTAAAACGTGTGTGCATGTGTGCCTATTTAATTGGACCACGTTCACTCACTTGCACCCACTTACTTTTCAACCTCCTCACTATCTCTCATAAAAAATCGACTCCCTTCACTCTCTTTTTTCCTCATCTTCATCATCTTTCACTTCTCTCTCTTCAAACCTCTCTCTTGAACCTTCTCTATGGCCCTTCGAAGGCCGACCGGATCCAGGAAAGGAAAGGGAAAGGCCACTGGTCTCTCCAATGTCGACCTCATAGTAACTCCGGATGTTTCGGTTCCAAGTGGTTAAATAGGAGGAGAATTGGGTGGTTCAATATCTGCAAGTACAGCGTCACAGATGGAGATAGCTTCACCTCTCGCCAAAATGCCACGGTCAATCGTTGCAAAAACAAAAGCCGAGAGCTCTATTGTTCCTCCACCAGAATTGGTCTTGCCAAAGGAAGGACTAAGTCTTTTCTCCAGCGCTGATCAAGTCTCAATGAGACTTTGATGCTTAGTTCGCAACAGCACTAGGAATACTTAGGCCCAAGCCAAAGGTTGTAACCGAAAAGGAGGTCGATGCAATGTCTACTCAAGTTGTCCCCGATTCCTCTGCGGTAGGATCCTCAGCAGATGCTCTTGAAATTCCAATCGAAAGATCACCTAGGAAGTCGACGAGCGAGGAAGTAGCTGAATTACCGAAGGAACCCGAGGAAACAAGTCCACCCAAAGAAACATCCGGTGGAATTCTTGCTCCCGAAGTGAGTCTATCCGCTCTAGATCTTCAAGAGTCCTAAGGCCTGCCCGAGGAGCAAGTCGAGGTTAGTGAGGATGTCCCCGATACTAATGATGGCACGAGTGACAAACGTTGTGAGGATGATAATGACATTGTTTTTCAAAACTTCGAGCCCATTGTTGGTTTTGAACTTGATCCAAATTTTTCCGACCCACGATTTTTATCAAAAGAGCACAAAGAATCTTGGAAAAACTTCTCTCTTCGTACCCTGAATTTTCCTCGTGTTGTTGATTTTAAATATCTCAATTCTCATGGAATCTTTTTTACTGAAGTTTTGGAAAAACACAAGCTTATAGAACTTTGCACACTAGAAGATCCCTCTTGGCCAAACGTGATCACAACGTTTTACTCAAACTTGCATTTTCCATATCTCCACTCTCTGATTTTCACTTTCAAAAACAAGAATTATACCGTTATAGCTGAGGAATCGGCTGAAAATTCTCCAGACCAACTTCCTTCCTTATAGGAAACTGGAAATTTCTTCCAATGAGGGTTACGGACATATACTTGAGACCCCGAACTTTACTCGGGATTCTAGAGAGATTGTGCTAGTGAAGGTTTTACCCCTTAAAGTGAACTTTCTTCAGAAAATCTTGACTCTCATCATGCGTCCCAAGTCCTCGTCCTCAAATGATGTATCTCGATTAGAGGCCAAAGTGCTTTGGGCCCTGCTCACCGGTTTTCCAATTTCAATCCCGCACCTCATCACATTGCACATGCTACGGACGGTGCGAAGGAAAATAGGAGGTCTACATTATGGAGCAACGATCGAACGGATTTTCAAGAAGAAAGGGATTGATGCTTCTCGAGTCTCCAAGGAGCACCTAACACGGATTATCATTGGGAAGAAGACAATGGAAAAGATGATGTTAAGGCCTACTCCCAAGGATGGATGAATTCGAAGGATGAGTTAGTAAAGATTGGCCACGGTAGTGATGGCCGGTTCCAATTCGGGAATCGGCGGTTTCGGCTCCACGAAAAGGTGGAACCGAAACTGGCCATTGAAAATACCGGTTTCGATTTGGAACGGGTGGTTCCGGGCTGATTCATTCCGGTTCCTTTTTAAATTTTGAATTTTAAAATAATAAATAATAAAATAAACATAATAAATTGTAAATTATAAAATATAATCAAATTGTACAATGCAATAAAATGTGGGGAAAAAAGAGAGAGAGGAAGAATGGGCTTGAACTTAATGAATTATCATTAAGCGCCTACATATCTTCTTGAGGTAGAAGAATCAAAGCCCATGTAATTCTTTTACCTTTAATAACCCTAACTTATCTCATCGTCAATCGGTGCTACCCGTTGTGGTACCCGTGGCGGTGGTATCACCACAATCTTCGCTAAAAAATTCATGTTCTCGATCCAGCTCTTAGTGTCGAAATTTCGCCCACGTCCAATCATCAACACAAGCTTGAGCTTCCATAGACTCCAGACTTAATCTTGAACGGCGAGAGTTCAAAACTAATCCTCCAGCGCTAAATGTTTGTTCAACTGCAACTGTTAAAGAAGGGGTTGCTAATATCCGGCGAGTGATGATGGCGAGAATTGGGTAATCGATTTGGTGACTCTTCCACCATTTTAGGATTTCGAAATCTGTACTATGTTCTGCATCACGAAACTCAAATTGAGTGGTTAAATATTTTTCTAATTCAGAAATACTAATTGTTGCCCATTTTTTATTTTATTTTTTGCCTACTCTTGAGCATATTATACCCTCTACTAAGTGAACTACCACATTCGCTATGTGAGGCGGTAGATTGTAAAGATCCAGAATCACTTAAATCATATCTACTACAAAATTCTCCATATAATACTACTATAGATTCTTTAAAATCTCCTTGTATATTTGAAATATCTATTGAATCTTCCAAATGTAAACAATCATGATAATACACATTCAAATAATCTAGTAAACCGTCTAATTTAATACGTGGATAAAATACAATACCAACTAAATAGACAAGAGAAATTTGCAAATAATAATGCAACCATTTTTGTCGCATTACTAAAATAGTTTGAGCTAATTCAGTATCATTTTCATATTCACTAAAAACACTACCAATATTAACACACTCTATTAAAAATAAATGCGTAGTAAGATAATAAATACCAGATAAAGTCTTAGTAGCATCATTAAAAATTTTCAAAAAATCTAAAATTTTTTTGCAAACATCCCAATGTTGCAGAAGTAAAGTAATTTCGGGAATATTTTCTGAAATAAACATACATAATAAATCTTTGTAATCAAAAGTTTGCCAAAGCAACTCGTAGGTAGAATTCCAATGAGTCGGAATATCTTTTGAAAATCTTCTTGCCCTTCTCCCATGTTGTTTACAAAATTTTTCCCATGATTTCATAAAATGGGGACGACTCCATAAAAATTTAATTGCACCCTTTATTGAGGCGAGAGAAGTGTCAAGAGTTCGTAAACCATCTTGTATACATAAATTTAAAACATGGCAAGCACATCTAATGTGAAAAAATTGTCCGCCAAAAAGTGGGTTTGCAAATATTTTTTAATTCGAGAATAGAAGCAGTATTTGCAGCAGCATTATCAAAACTAATTGAAAATACTTTATTTATCAAATTATATTCTTCTAAAACTTGTCTAATTATTCTATAAATATTATGAGCCGAATGTCTTTCATCAAAAACTTGAAATGCAATAAGTCTTTTTTGAATGGTCCAATCGTCACCTATCCAATGACACGTGGCACCCATATAAGAATGAATTTGCCAAGGATCACTCCAAATATTGCTACCTATATGCACACGTCCATTGAATTCTGCAAAAAATTTTGCTAAAGATTTTTTTCCTTTTTTATATTGATGAAAATGTTCGCGTTTAAGAGTATTTTTTGGAATAGTTGGTGCTTGCGGAACCAACGCAGTATTTATCAAATATTTCATATTAAAATTTTCACCAGTATTAAACGGAGCATGATCAAGGGCAACATATTCAGCTAATGTTTGTTTATAAAGTGTATCGGTGTAACGGAATATAGGATGAGGATTAGAAGTGGCGTACCCGAAAATTTGTTGTTGCGTATTGTCGATCCTCGCTTGCGTTGGATTTTTTTTGTCAGATGCCGACGGAATGTTCCGTAGCTATCTCCTTTCGTAAATTTATATGTTTGCGAACAATATTTACATTTTATATTATACTTACCTTCGTCTTCATCAAGTACCTTATCGAAGTGTAGCCACAAGTCGGATGTATTATCTCGGCCCTTCCGTTCCGGCTCATTTGCCGTTGACGTTTCTTCGACACCGGTGGGAGGATGAAGACTTTATTGTGTTTGGATGTGCTCGACGTTCGTAATCGGGACATAGTTGATATCATCGCCGTTGTCTTCCCAACATGTATACTCACGAGGATCATATTCGGGAGTGGGATTCTCGGAATCTCCCATAGTCATCTTGCCCTTGTCAGCATTTCTGCTTCCACTTGCCATTTTTGAGAGAATTGATCGGAAATCCGATTGAGAGAATTGAGGCGGGATTGAGAGAATTGAGCGAATTGAGAGAATTTGAGCAAATTGAGAGGATTTGAGAGAATTTGAGAGAATTATTGAGAGAATTTGTGAGACAAATGAAAAGGAGAGGATATGTATTTATAGGCAAGAAATAAAAATTTCATCAAAATTTTTTTTTTAAGACATGCAACGGCTCTTTGGGCCAAACGGCCCAAAGAACCGTTAATGCCCTAGGGGGGTGGGCAAAGAGCCCAATGGCTCTTTGCCCCAAAAAATATATATATATTTTAAAAAAACTAAATAATGGGTCGGAACCGGCGGTTCCGGGCTGGTTCCCAAAATTGTGGAACCGTGGGCCCCGTCAACGGGCCAGGTCCGAGCCCACGATTCCAAATAGCCCCCTTTAGGCCACGATGATGCTGAGTGAGCTGAAGAAATGCTAAAGGAAAGGTATGCTGAACAACCTACAACCAGGACCAAGCAAAGAGGCAAGGCAATGGCTGCTAAGAAGGCCTCGTGTCCCCCTCGAAAAAGCATCAATTTCAGTGAGACCATCCTGCTTCGTGTCTTCGATCATCCTATTTGGTGTTCAAGATGATGTTAACGAGTTGAAGACTACCATGGCAAATATCATGAAGTATCCGGTCAAATTGGAACGGACCATCATAA
The DNA here is from genome assembly GCF_020921035.1 of Rhodamnia argentea. Taxonomy (NCBI): domain Eukaryota; kingdom Viridiplantae; phylum Streptophyta; class Magnoliopsida; order Myrtales; family Myrtaceae; genus Rhodamnia; species Rhodamnia argentea. Next base: position 6,221,337 of record NC_063155.1, read on the forward strand.
ATCCGGATTGTTACAACCCCATCAACACCCTTCCCGATCCATCTCATTCACCACCCTCTTAGAAACGAAAGCATCCAAGTATAAAATAATCACACCTATCGCTTGCGCTTGTCACCGCCTGTTTTTGATGTTTTGTGGTTTTGAAGATGTTTTTATGCCGCATCTTATGTACTCCCATTGTTGCACTATCTGTCTTGTTTGAAATGAAGTAAACTCATTAGTATCCCGTGCATTACTTTTTCGAACTATCTTTCTTTTTGTTGATGACAAAAAGGGGGAGAGTTATATCCTCTATGTGAAAACAAGAAGTAAAGTCGAAAACACGAGGAATCTGCAAAATAGGGGAAGCCAAGAGCAAAACCAAAGGCGAAAGCCTTTAAGCCTCGTGAAACAGGGGAGCTAAGGCAAAATGCCTAAGGGTTTAAGTATTTTTCAAGATGCTTACTTTAAACTGTCTATATCCAAAACTTCTTGAAAATTGCGACTAATTAAGCTGGATCAACTCTTCAAAAGATTAGCTTAGCTAGTCTTTCTCTAGATTCTGTTCCAAATCTTTTTTGGAGAAATCACTTATCTGCAATTGCGCCTTATAATCGAAACATCGGATATGCAGATCTTTACTTTATTATACCCTATGAACTCTGTCTCACACTACATCCGCGGGATAGTTTTGTCATCATAAAAAAGGAAGAGACTATTGAAGAAACATCTCATAATACGTTTTGATGATTTCCAAACTATCCTTTGGTATTTTATTTACCTTTAATGTGCAAATGCTTATCACTTATGACAAATGATCACAAGATGGCCATCAAGTAAAAATCGCGTGAGGATTGAAGCAGTTCCGTGAAAATATTTGTTGGCGTCATCAAAAGATCCGGTCACCGGATATTTGATATCGGAGGTTGAAAGATCGGGAGAAATGAGAAGTATAAAGTCCCCACATGCCAATGTTTTGAAAAGATTTGCTGAAGTCGCTCGCACAAGTTGGAAATGGCCAATGGGAAGTTTTTTGACTTCTCGGGAACGGTTCTCTGCTGTGTTAGAGAAATTACGGAACTATCAGCAAGAAGCAGCGGGTCAACGCCTATTTTAGGAAGGCTTCGTTTGATGAAGCGAAAGCTGTCCCATCACAATGACAATTTATTCTATCTACCTCCAACAGCTCTTTTGCTCCTTCAAAGATGCTTCAACGGCTAGTTTGTTGATGCTTATATAAGGAGGAGGTCATGAAGGCTAAAGAGTAGGATAGGGAGGCGAACTAAAACTGTTGAATATCTATTGTTGCTCTAAAATCTGTTCTAGTTGAAAAGCAAGTATAAAAGATCTTGTGATCATCTGTTACCTTGTAATCGTGCGTAAACAAGTGTACAATCCGAGTGGTGAGGATGTATCAAGATAGTGTGTTATATTGCGTGAAAGATCAGCTCACGTACTATTTGTCGCTTGTAAGGCGGTTTACTAGTGCATTCCAGCCCGAGTTGTGGTCGTTAGTTGTGTGGAGTAGACGTATGCTTGGTATATAAGCTGAATCACTATATATATGGTGTACCAATCTTTTCTTGCTCATATATCTGCTTGCACACACCCGGATACTATTCAGCGAAACATTTGCTCACTCGATCTTTTTTCTTATCACTTTTGGTTTTTCGCAAAATCTAAAAAAGTTTCAAGACAACTTATTCGCTCCCTCTATGTTGTATTGTCAATCCTAACACTTATCTAATTGACTTTGCATTGACTTAAGCATTGACTTATGCATTGACATACTTTTTTAACTAATGAGTTTTGACTATTAACTATCGAGACGGAGACGAAATCTCAGCGACGCGACCGAACGGTCAATGTTGGCCAAGTGGACGGCTATGGGCAGTCCATACCAAACCGCCTATCACCACACAAGTTTGGCGTGGTCAAACCGGCTAGGCATGCGCCCAAGCGCTGCCGAGCTAGGCCGAACATGGATCGGCGGTCCTTGCCCGTGCTCGTCTCTTTCGTGGTCACTTGCCATGTTTTCTAAATTTTAATTGGTTAATCAAAAGTCTATACGATTTACTAATTGCTAAAATCGGGGATGTCATAAGAAGGTTTTTACTATTTAAACCCATAATTTTTTATCACTAGTTTAGGTTTGGGCTTATGAATAGCTATCGTTATTTATATATATATATATATATATATTCTTTTTCACTTGTAATTGTGTGATGTAACAAGAGGTGCGAGGTGGTAATTATAGTAAAATCATCTGCTGGATATAACCCTAATTTAAGGGTGAACTATGATAAAATCTCGTGTTTCAATTTTTTCTTTCTCGCTCATTTTACTTCGCTATCTTTGTGTGCCGATCCTAACACTTGATACATATGTCACCTCAAGACCAAACCTTTCTTTGTTTTTTACTTACCAAGATGGGGGCAAAAGGACACTTTTGATGCCAAAAGTTGTGTACAAAGATACTTTGGTGCCAAAAGTTTCAATCAAATCACTTAAGTGCCAAGTCAGAGATAAAAGAATCACTTTGTTGCCTCTGGCAAAAAATTCCTATCATTCTCGATACATGGCATTTTTAATTAATTTTTAAATTTTAATTGGTATTTTTAAAAAAAATGAAGTCCACGTGGGGTTCAAAATTTAGAAAAAAAATAAAAATAATAAAATTAGATGTTACAAAAAGAAAAATTAACTGAAAATTTTTAAAATAAAAACTTTATTTAAAATAAATTGAAATAAGCTAAAAAAAATTAGCAAAAAAAAAAAAGGCAGAGATTAAGCAACGAGGGTGTGCTATAACCCTCGCCGATGCTGCTCGACCATCACCGACAATGGGCGACGAGGGTGGGGATGGATAGCGAGGGGTCGCCGAGCCCCGGTGGAGTCGCTACAGCCCTCGTTGCCTAGTTATGGATCAACCCTTTTTCTTAAAATTTTTTTAATTTTTTTTAATGTTAACTTTTTTTTTTTTTTGGATTTTCAGCTTGTTTTTCAAATTATTTTAAATAAAAAAATTTAAATTTAAAAAAATGTCACAATGGAGCTCCGGCAAGCCACTTCAGCGTCATATATTAATAAAAAAAAGTGCCATGTCGGATTTTCGGCAAAGAATATCGGAGTTAGTATTTAAGTGATCCTTTTTCAAAAAAATTGACACTGAAGTGATCCGACGAAAACTTTTGGTACCAAAATGATCTCCGTACGCAACTTTTGACACCAAAAGTGTCGTCCCCCCCCCCCAAAATGGTAATAAATAGTTTAACTCAAGCCTTTGTGGCTCTCACAAATAACATTGCTTGAGTCAGCTCCCAGTTTGGTGGTGAGTTAAGCCACGCAACAAACAGGAACGATAAATGCGACGGGGGCATAGTGAATCCGCGCAAGATTCTTCTGGGTAGATCCGTGATTCGGGGATGGGCTGGACGGCCGATCCATGAGAGCCGTGAATGATCACCACGATGTGTAAGCTCGAAAATGCGTGACTCTCGGCAGAATAGGAAATGTCACTGCCCGATATGAGTTGACAATGACGAGGATACTAGCACATAAGTGGGAGAGTTTGCGACACTCACAATCACTTATGAAAAAAAAGACTTAAGATGGTCGAAACTTGAGATGTAAGTTGAAACCCACTCCAAAAAATCACCACCTCAAATCATTTTTGGGGAGTTTGACCCACGTGGAATGCTCCTAGTCATGATATGAGTTCATTCAAAGTGTATAAATTTGTGTGACCATGTAATATTTGATGAAGCATAACAAAAAATGCAATCAAGTCCTAAACTTGTCAAATTGGTGCAGTCGAGTCTTTTCATTAGAGTTGAACAAATCGAATCGATTGAACAGGGAACCGCTCGGACCGGTGGTCCCGTTCTCGGTTCCAAAGGGCGATAGTCCAATTCCCGCTCCTTAAAATTGGAAATGATGGCCAGGCGGTCCGGTTCCTGTTTCTAGGGGTACTGGACCGCACCGCACCGTCCGGACTAGATGAGACCGGTCAATTTTAACTTTTAATTTTTTTTTATTATTGTACCAATTCAATTCATCCAGCTAAATTTGATGGTCCGACGACATAATATTTCAATAAAATTTTCTTTTTTATTTTCTTTTTCATTTTTTCTTTCTTTTCTTTTTTTTCTTCCCTCTTCATCTTCTTCCTCCAACCAGCGACTGACCAGAGGCAATGGCTGGCGAGGTCCACCTCAGCCGTCGCCGGACCTCGCCGTGGCTGGATGAGGCAGCCCAGATCTGGCATTTCGATTCATTTCATCTTCCTCGGAGAAGAAGAGAGATGTTGAGTCGATCCTTCCACGGTCAAGCAACGTCAAATCGCGGCGGAGCTTGAGCGGGATCCGAAATCTTGCTGAATCGCGACGCTTCAAGGTAACCCCACAAATGCCGAAGATGATGATGATGCTCGGTATGGTATTTGCAATTTGTTTCTTTTAGGCTGATTACGTTGTGGGTCTTCTTCTTCCTTTTTGTTTTTTGGGCATATTGTTCCGAGAAATCGTCGACCATTGCGTCTCTTCTTGTACGGTTTGGATTGGATGAGTTCGGCGACACTGCATTGCACTTGCACTTACTCGTAAGATGACGAGAAAACAAGAATATGGCTGAGTCCTGTTTAATTTGCTTCTGGGTGAAAAATGTGGAAGCATCATCATGTGTGTGTTCATCTGTGGCGAATTCCCAGTCGCTTGCCAGAGGAAGAAGATGAAGAGGGAAGAAAAAAAAAATTAAAAAAAGTAAAAATATCATGTCACTGAATAGCAGGTGCCAGCCGGTGTTGCCGGCCACTACCGTCCCGGCCGGCCAAATTTGGTAGGATTGACTGAATTGATACAATTGCAAAAAGTCTAGGATTGAATTGGTAAATAAAAATGTTTAGGACTGAATTGGTATAATTGAAATATATATATATATATATATATGAATTTTTTGGTAATTTTCCCATAAATAGCTAATACCAAAAATATATGGAAATCAAATTGAAATATTACAATGAAATTACAGCTCACTTAACCGATCGATGGAATTGAAAATCATAAACAGGGGAACACATGTTTGTCGGAAAAAGTATCAAAAAATTTGTAAACCTATTACATTGGTATCAGTTTAATAATAAAGATTTCAATTGGACAAATTTAATCGTAAACCTTTTGCATTGATACCAATTCAGTCCATCAGGCTAATTTTGACAAGAAATCACTTACGTTGACACCAGCCATCCTACATGGTGTGACTAGTGTTGACATGGACATTTTTTAATGCTTTTTTAAAAAATTATTTTCTTTTCTTTTTGTTTTTTTTTTTTTTTTGCTTTTTCGTCTCATTTTTTCACTATGGGTTTGGCTAGTGGGGTCGCCGACAACCCTCGTTGGCGCTGGCGAGGGTCGCGGCCCTCTCCAGATCCGGGCGTGGGCTGCGAAGGCCTACGGTGAGGGCCATCGTGGCCTCAAAGGCCCTTGCCTAGATTTGGTGAGGGCTGCGACCTCTCCCGAAGCGGTCGAGGACTTATTGACCCTCACTAGGGGCTAGCGAGGGATGGTTGGCCCTCGTCCAATAGCCGGCCAGGGTCGCCAATGACCCTCGCCGGCCAATGCCAAAGTGAAAAGAAATAATAATAATAATAATAAATAAATGCGTTTTTATTATTATTAAAAAAAATATCCACGTCGGCGCTAGCCACGCTACATAAGATGGCCGGCGTCCACGTTAACGATTTTCGGTCAAAATTGACTAGATTGAGTGAATTGGTGCCAATGCAAAAGAGATTTAAGGTTAAATTAGTCCAATTGAAAGATTTAGGATTGAATTTGTATCAATATAATAGGTTTAAGACTTTTTTGATACTTTTCTCCATGTTTGTGTATATAAGAAACAAGGTATGCAAATGATGGAGGCAATGTGGAGTTGCAGAATCGAAAGGGAAAAAAACAAGGCAAAGTAAGAGTCCACTTTGTATAACTCGATATCACAACAACAATTACCCAATTCAACATAACTGGCTCAGCTAAAATTCAGAAGCAAGCCTAGAACATTCACCCCATGACTCCTACTGCTCTTGCCAGCCAAGCTTACATGTTTGCATATATACTGAACCAGAAGGTACATAAGAAACTACATAGAAGGCACCACATAGCAGTTTCATATGTATTGGTTCTTGATTTTATCTTATTGACGGCATGCAGGTGAACACTTCAGATGGGGATCTACATAGGTATCCGGCCCCGTTCATATTGGGGGACCTTCGGAATATTTGTGGAACGGATAGTCGTCGTAGTTCATCGGGACAACACATCTGGCGAAGTGGGTCATCTTTCTGACATAAGTATCCCGGATCCTCTTTAACGGCTTGTTGTTCGACATGGCGGTCTTCGGTTGCCGCTTCGGGATCCTCTTGATCTCCGGAACCTTGGAACTTTTCCCATCCGGCAGAGGAATCTTCTCATTTTCCAGTCTCTGGTACTTCCTTCTCTTCTTCATTTCATTTCCGCTAAGAGCACTGCTAAATGCCACCGTCATACAGAGAGAGAGAGAGAGAGAGATGGTAATATGAATGTTAAGTGGTAACTGGTAAGGTCATTATAAAGCTAACTTAAAGTGAACTGAAGCATCAGGAAAGGAGGCCTTAACGTAGAATAATGAGGACTTAACGCCCGAACTTGCAGAAAACAAGAACCACCAAATATTTTCAGCATTAATTAGCTATGTTGACAACGTACTTTCACAACTTCTCTTCAGGAGCAAAGTTTTTTTAATGCACTACATTAATCAGCGTTTAATAGAGGGAAGAAGAGGACACCGTTGTGAAACTATTATGATGACTGATAGGTAGAGACTTGCCTTAAGTTTAAGGGCCAAGCTCAACACATGCCATACCATGAAGCATCGACACTCTTTGGGAATCTATGTATCGTATCCGACATTTTCTCGACACTCTCCCGACACTCTCTGCCATGTGACCGACCCGTGGTCAACACTCCGGACACGTCAACAACACGGGAGTCTAGCATCCTGGTATGCCATTTTGACACGCATGGGTCAATTTTAAGCATTTTCAATAAATTAATGATCAAAATATAAATTTATCAAAAATATATATACTTAATTTATATACCCAGCCACCTCAAAATTAATATAATCAGCCAGTAAAAAAAAAATAATCGTGATATAACAAAAAAAAAAAAAAAAAAAAAAGAAACTCATCGCTGATATAATTTATCATGTATATATGAGAATATACATTTAATATACAACATTTCCTAAAGTGTCGAAATTCTTTATTTTTTTTAGAATAACGTGTCGGCATGTAGTGTCATGTCGCATGTCACGTGTGGGTGTGGATGCTACTTAGTCATCATATAGAAGATTCATAAGGTGTGGTGTATTGCTGCCTTCAACAGACATTTGACCAAAGCACGCCCCCAGCCATTAAGAAACCGATTTCGGTGCGAAACCTGCAGTAAGAGCTTTCTCTACAAATGGTTGTAGAGCCCCTGTCGCTGCGGCTTGATCACACGGATTAAGTCAAGCTTAAACACCAGCCTGTGTCGCAGATGATCTCTTAACAGATGCATTCTATGATCGATCACTCGGCTTAAGTCAAGTCTGAAGATTAGGCTTGTCATGTAGATAAGTTTTTGACGGGTACAATGCAAGCAGTCAAGGGGACGACGGCGTATTCATTGGCTCAACATCCTTTGGCTCTCTTCATGAATTTGTCGTTCTTTTTTTTACATTTTTGTGATCACTTCCTAAAATTGGTGTTGAAATGAAAAACTATGAAGCCTAAGCCGAACACTCTCCCAATTAGATATACGAGTCTAAGATCGACACTCAATCTTAGCCTAAAGACCGCAAAAGGTACAAACAAATCTACAATTTGGACATTAGATAAACCATCTAAGAATTAGGAGAGAATCTCGAGGAATCGAGAGAAAATCTTGGGATATGAGATTATTTTATTTTCATTTATTGTGTTTCCTTTTATTTCTGAATTCTCGGAATTAGGAAGTAGGAATCTTTTCCTTTTTCTCCTTTTATTTTTTATTTTCTAGCTGTCCTAGGCCTTATTAATATGAGTAATGAGAACCAAAAATAACTACTTTTCTTCTTTTGAAATCGCATGGTATCAGAGGTTTTGAATCCGGCTACTACTATGGTGAAAATGGCAATGACCAGAGATATTCAGGACATCGGTTCTTCAACTATCACACTAGAGAACAACCCAATTGATCTATATCGAAATTGAGCAGTAGTGGAAAGCAATTTTCCCAAAACTCTAACCTACTATTAACAGTTCACCGATTGAATGTACAAAATTAGTTGGAGTGGACTCAATCGATGAAACTAGCAATCGATGGCAAAGAAAGCTGGGCCACTTGATAGGCAAGGTGAGTGAACCAGCAAAAAGCAATCCGTATTGGCAAACTTCGAGATCGGAGAACTCTTTAGTGATTGTCTGGTTGATCAATTCTATGGAACCAGCAATTGATAACCACACCTATTCCTTCCGACAACTAATGATGTGTGGAACATTGTGAGAAAAACATATTCTGATTTGGAAAATTCTTCCTAGATTTTTTAACTGAAGGCAAAGCTATGGTAATCAAGGCAAAGAGATCATGATGCCACTGTTTACTACAATGAAATGGTGACCTTGTGGCAGGAATTAGATCAACGTTGTGATGATACATAGGAAAGTCCTACTAATTACAAGAGACAAATGAAGAGAGAAGATAATTGCATAGTATAAATGTTTCTAGCAGGCCTTAATCGAAGCTTAGATGAGGATAGAGGCAGAATCCTTGGTCGAAAACTTCTTTCATCCATCAGCGAAGTTTTCTCAAAAGTTAGAATGGAGGAAACTTAGAGGGGAATCATGCTACGTGATTCAAAAACATATGTTAACTCTATATTTGAAAATTCTAAACTGTAGCTTGGGGGCTTGACTATGCAGAAGACAAGAGGAAGAAACCATGGTGGGGACAAGAACAACAAAATGCCATGACTTTCGTTCGACGCTTACTTGAGTGCGATAACTTTTTTTCGCTCACTTAAGTACCACATCGGAATAAAATCGATCATTTAATTTCCATTCTCAACAAATCATCCTACGTGTAAATTTTATTTAATTTTCCATTTCGACATGGATTTTTTCATCATTTGTTTATTTTTTTATTTTTCTTTACCTTTTTTTCTTGTTTTCCTACCCAGCGAAGGCCCTAGTCAGCCACTAAGGATGGGCACGATTCCAAGATAGATTTTCAAACTGGAACAGTAGGGAACCAATCGGGTTCTAGGTTACAGTTCCAGGTATCCATGGTAAGTAACAGGTTCCAAAAATTAGGGAATATGTTTCAATGGGTAAGTTTCGGGTTCCAAGTCGATGGAACCTAGAACCTAGAACCTAGAATAAGTTTTTTTTTTTTTTAAATTCTTGGTATATGTCTTTGTGTGTACTTGCATATTCCATAACGTCCGATGATGAGTATATAATCTAGAACCTATAGTTTGAGTTTTCATTTTCGACAATACTTATGACTAAAATGTTCACGTTGTTAATATTTCATATTTATTCATTTGTCTAAATATGAGTTGGGGTAAATGGATGGTAGTAGCAAGTGGTAGTCATTATAAATGATGATTCGCTGCAATCGTTCAATTAAACATATAGGTTGAACTAGGGTGGACCCCGGAACCTATGATTAGGTAGGTTTCGGGTTATGCATAGTAGGTTACGGGTTTAAAAAAACAAGGAACTTGTTCCGATGGATAAATTTCAGGTTCTAGATAGAACCTTTACGGAGCTTGGAATGGCTCACCCTTACCAGTTGAGGACGAAAACGTGAAAGCCCTCGCCGGATCGGGACGAGGCGAGCGACAATCATTGGTGACCCTTGCTAAAAAAGGAAAAGAAAAATAAAAATAAAAATGAAATAATTGAAAAAATATAAAAATTAAATAAAATTATAAATTTTCCATTGGTGCCCATGTCGAATACCCGTCGAGATAGATCACTACTAGCACTTAAGTGATCAATTTTTTAAATTTGTGATATTTAAGTTAGCAAAAAAAAAAAGTTATGTCATTCAAGTGAGCATCGTATAAAAGTTATAGTACTCCTACTATTCTTATCCTATCATGGTGTGAACATTGCAAGAAATCCTCACATACTAAAGAAACATGTTGGAAATTTCGTGGGAAACTACATAATTTGAAGGAAGAAGGTTGGAAGATAAGGAGTAACAGTGACGGTCCTGCGTTCAAAGCAACAAATGAGGAAGAGCAAATAAAGTCAAATTTGGTTCCACTCCCAAAAGAACAGGTAGAGCACCGATACAAACTCCTTTAACCTCCACAACTTTCTTTTTCACCTGCTGCCAAAATTCCATGTGTCGTGTCTTTATTTCTCTAGCGGCACATTTTGGTTGGTTTCTTCATCAATTAGATGTGAAAAATGCATTCCTCCATGGTGATTTGACAGAGGAAGCATATATGAAGCAACCAGCCGAGTTTGTTGCTCAAGGAGAGAAATTTGGTATGTTGCTTATATAAAGTCTTGTATGGACTCAAGTAATCTCCTCGTACTTGGTTTGGTAGATTTAGTGATGTTGTTATTAAGTACGGATTGAAATGGTGTCAATTAGATCATTCATTTTTTATTTTTGTCCCCTCGACTGATTGTATCTTTTTGGTGGTATATGTGGATGATATTATCATTATTGGTAGTGATTCGGATGGTATTCAATGGCTTAAGCAGTTTTTGCATACAGAATTTAGTACTAGGGATCTAGTACTTCCATGATATTTTCTAGGAATTGAAGTTGTCTATTCACATGCGGGTATCAATTTGTCATAGCAAAAAAATGTACTCGATATTATTGATGAGGTTAGATTTCTTGGTGCAACGCCCGTAGATGCTTTTATGGAAACCAATGTGAAACTTGATGTAGAATATGGAGAATTATTACACAATACAAGGAAGAATCGAAGATAGTGGGAAAGTTGAACTGTCTTACTACAACAAGACCTGATATATATCTTTTGTTGTTGGTGTAGTCGATCGGTTCATGAGTTCTCCTTGTACTACTCACTAGGATGCTGTACTTTAGATTATCAAGTACTTGAAGGGACGCCAAGTAAAGGGCTACTCTTCAAGAACTATGGACATTTGAACAATACGGGTTTCTCTAATGTAGATTGGGTTGAATGTCCCCTCGATAGAATATCTACAGCGAGTTCTTGTGTGTTCCTTGGAGGTAATTTAGTTGCCTAGAAAAGCAAGAAACAATACGTGGTTTCCCCGATCAAGTATTGAAGCAAAATATAGAGCTATGGCACATGTGACATGTGAATTGCTCTAGTTGAGGATGTTATTGTTAGAATTTGGTTTGTCAACATTAGATCCATCTGTATTACATTGTGATAATCAAAAAGCTATTCACATTGCAAATAATCCTGCCTTCTATGAGGGAACCAAACATTTTGAGATTGATTGTCACTTTGTACGAGAAAACGTTCAGAAAGGGAAGATCATTCTTCAACACGCAAGGACGGATGTCAATTTGCAAATATATTTACTAAATCACTAAGGGGGAGTAGAGTGAGTTTTCTACATAACAAGTTGGGATTTTTTTACATTTGCATCCCAACTTGTGGGGAAGTGTTAGGAAATGTACAAATGAGGGTAGAATTAGACACGGCCATGGGCCGATTTGGGCCCGGAACCGGCCGGTGGAAATTCGGAACCGGGGGTTCCAGGCTTGTTTCGAACCCCCTTATAGCCGTTGGGAGGCCAAAAAAAAAAGGGCTCTTTCCCCCAACGGCCCAATTTGGGGCCATTGCATTGCAACGGTCGAATCCCCCCTCCCCCTTTTTTTTATTAACCAATTTATCCTAAATTCTCTATAAATATTATTCCCTCCATTTCATTTTTTCTCATAATTTCTCTCAAATTCTCTCAATTCTCTCAATCCCAGCTCAATTCTCTCAATTTTCTAAACCGACTTTCTGCTTAATTCTCTGAAAAAAAAAATGGCAAGTGGAAACGGACCCGGTGACAAGAGAAAGAGTTCGACGGAGATAGGGGAATCCGACTATCCTCAACCTCATGATCAATATGATCCTTGTGAATTTACATGTTGGATAGACGCTGATAATAATATCAACTATATTCCCAACGCCGAGCATGTCCTAACGTAAGAAAGTCTTCATCCTCCTACCGGTGTCGAAGAAACGTCGACAGCAAAGCGGCCGGAATGGTAGGCTTAGGAGAGTACAACCAACTTATGGCAACACTTCGATAGGGTACATGTAGGCGGAGATAAGTATAAGATAAACTGTAAATATTGTACAAAATCATACAATTTTAATAAATGAGACAGTTATAGAACATACCGTCGGCATCTGACGCAAAACCATGCAACGCAAATGGAGATCAACACCGACCAACAACAAATTTTCGGGGTACATCAATCCCGACACTTCTCCTTTATTTCATTATAGTGATGAAGCTTATAAAGAAACATTAGCTCAATATGTTGCCATTGAACATTTACCGTTTACCTATGGTGAAAAAATTGGTTTGAATTTTTTGATAAATACTGCATGTACTCCACAAGCAAAACCTGCTCCTAGAACTACTCTTAAACGCGAACTTTTTAGGGTTGATAAAAAGAAAAAAAAGGCTTTGCAAAATTTTTTTACGGATTTCAATGGACGTGTGCATATAGTTAGCAACATTTGAAGTGATCATTGGCAAATTCATTCTTGTATGGGTATCACATGTCATTGGATAGGTGATGATTGATGATTGGAACATTCAAAAAAGAGTACTTGCACTTCGAGTGTTTGATAAAAGGCATACGACCAATAATATTTATAGAATAATTATGCAACTTTTAGAAGAATATAATTTGATTAATAAAGTTTTTTCAGTTGGTTTTGATAATGTCGCGTCAAATACTGCTTCCATTCTCGAGTTAGAAAATATTTGTAAACCCTCTTTTGGCGGATAATTTTTTCACATTAGATGTGCTTGCCATGTTTTAAATTTATGTGTACAATATGGTTTACGAACTCTTGAGAATTTTCTCACCCTAATAAAGAGAGCAATTAAATTTTTATGAAGTCGTTCCCAAGTTATGAAAGAATGGGGCAGATTTTGTAAAGCACATACACAAAAATAAAAAAAAAATCCAAAAGATGTTCCAACTCTTTGGAATTCTACCTACAAGTTGCTTCATCAATTTTTTGTTTATAAAGATTTATTATGTGTGTTTATTTCGATTAATGTTTCCGAAATTAGTTTACTCCTACAAGATTGGGTTGTTTGCAAAAAAAATTTAAATTTTTTGAAAGTTTTTAATGATGCAACTTATACTTTATCTTATTTTTATTATCCTACTATGCATTTATTTGTAATAGAGTGTATTAGCATTGCTGGTTTTTTTTGTGAGTATGAAAAATATGCTCAATTAGCTCCGACTATTATAGCAATTAAAGCAAAATGGCTGCATTATTATGCATGCATTCCTCTTGTTTATTTGGTTTCTATTGTTTTCGATCCACATACTAAATTGGATGGTTTGTATGATTATCCGAAGGATTATTATTATGATTGTTTAAATTTGAATGAAACAGTAGATATTAAAACTATACAAGAAAAGGTTAAAGACGCTATAGTAGCATTATATAATGAATTTTGTAGTATATATGATTTAGGGGCTAAAGTACACTAGAAGTGCCAAAACTTGTGTACGGCATTCACTTTAGTGTCAAAACTTTCAAAACGATCACTTAAGTGCCAACTCTTTTAAAAAATGATCACTTAAGTGTCAACTTCTTCTAAAAATGATCACTTCAGTACTAACTCCAATTTGAGCCGACGTGACTTGTCAGAAATCCGAAACGTGCTATTTTTTTTTTAATATTTGAGCTGACGTGTCTCGGTGGAGTTGACACTTGAAGTGATCATTTTTTTTTAAATTGACACTTAAATGATCATTTTAAAAAAATGACACTTAAGTTATCGTTTTGAAAGTTTTGGCACCGAAGTGGTTGTTTTTCAAAAAATTTGGCACTTAAGTGATCGTTTTAAAAGTTTTGACATTAAAGTGAGCACCGTACATAAGTTTTAGCACTTGTAGCGTACTTAAACCTGGTTTAGGTGATAGTGAATCTTCTCAACCTAGTGTCTCACAAAGGGAGGAGAGCGATAGACTTAGTAGAGAGTACAATCTACTCATTAGTAAGCAAAAAAGACAAAAATGAGCAACAAGTAATATTTTCAAGTTAGAAAATTATTTAACCATTGCTTTTGAGTTTCATGATTCTGAACACAGCACAGATTTCAAAATTCTAGAGTGGTGGAAGACTCATTCAACCCAATTCTTAATCCTCGCTCTCGTCGCAAGATAGATGTTAGCAACACCTTCTTCAACAGTTGCGGTTGAACAAGCATTTAACGTTGGAGGATTAATTTTGGACAACCGCCATTCAAGATTAAATCTGGATGTTGTGGAGGCTCAAGTTTGTGTCGATGATTGGACAAAAGATAAATTTCGATAACAAGAGTTGGATCGAGACGATGAATTCTTCAATGATGATAGTAGAGATACCACCACCACGGGTACCACAACGAGTAGCAATGATTGACGATAAGTTAAGTTGGGTTATCAAAGGTAAAAGAATTACATGAGCTTTGATTTTTCTATTCCCAAGAAGATATGTAGGCGTTTAATGATAATTCATTGAGTTTAAGCCCCTTCCATCTCCCTTTTTTTCCCTCCAAATGTGATTACAATATACAATTTATTTATCATTTATAATTGATAATTTTTTATTTTTTATTTCATAAAATTAAATTTAAAATTCAAAACTGGAATCGGCCCGGAATCGAGACTACCCTTTCAAGGGAATGTTCCGGTTCAAGCATGGCCACGAACCGGAATCGCCGGTTCACGGCCCGTGGCCATGTCTAGGTAGAATAGTCATTCTATGTCACACACACACATATATATATATAGGCACACACGATCCGCCACAAATGAATAACAAGTGATCATTATCTGATCAAACAAGCCACAAAAGAGCCGCCACAAATGAAGGTTCAATTGAATCACAACTAATGACAATAGTTTATTAAAAAAAACTCATAAAATCATCAAATTAGCATCGAAGTATTACCACAGAATATCCAACGCTTCAAGGATCAGTACACAGCGACAAGAAGCCATCTAAGAGAACTGGACAGCATCTCTCGGCACCCTGAAATTATCCTTTTTTTTTTTTTTTTTGCTTTTCAATCCCTAGAGTTCTTTTTTGACCAAAAGAAAAATCCCTAGAGTTCTTTGATCGAGACTAGTGCTGGGGCAGGCGAGTCGCGCAAGGGGCTAGGGGATGGAGGCGAGTCACGGGTGGCTGGTCGCGAGGCTGTAAAGTGAGGAGGAGATGCAAGAGGCTGGGGACATGCCTGATGAAGAGGAGCGACGTGAGGGACCTGATGAATTAGTTTTCCATCGACGGAACTGGCAAACTGTGGTTGTTTCGATGACATCAAGGAATTAGGGATTAGGATCTGATACCATTTTTTAGGACATGATGTTGCCTTATTATTAATCACCAAGGAATTACAATAATATATATAAGAAGAGTATATAAGAAAATCCTCTAGACATAAAGTGACTATTCTACCCTCACTAACACGTTTCCTTAAGCAAAATAAACTACTTTTCTTCCTTGAAATCCGCACAAACGTGCATACATTCAAGGGGAAATGTGACACCATGCTATGTCATCCCAAGGTATGAAAAGAAGCCTCAACTCAGATAGTTTCAAGAAGGATATCTACAACAGAGGGTAGAGAATTCACTCGGACATCCATCTACAAAAATGCCAACATGCATTACTCCGACATATTTTATCTTACATCAGTATTTTCTCCCAGCTTCCATGCCATCCAAAACAGGGGAGGTATCATACTCACGAGAGCTTGATTCCGTACTTTCCATGTCATTATTTCTTCGCATAAATGAAGCTTCGACTTCAGCTTGTTGCGGATGAAAAGAGTTAACCCTTTGAGCTGTAGAAGGAGCCCTATTTCTCTCTTCCATCATCTGAAAAAATGTGTGAGGCGCCCAACCTGCATGACCATTTTACGGGCGTCGATGAATGGCATACTGGACAATGAACTTAAACAAGCGAACTAGACTCTGCCGCGCCCTCCAATCATTTTAAATCCCGAAAAGTTTCTTATGACACACTGATAATGAATAGAACCTACAGCTGAAGGAGGATATAACCCATGAAGAACATAACATAAAAGAAAGAACTTACCAAAAAAAAAAAAACATAAAAGACAGAAATTGCTATTTTCAGAGCTAGTGTGTGAGCGAGCTGCAAAGCGAATAGACATACCATTCATATCACTTGGATAAGGGAAGAACTGCAAGTAACAAAATGCGGCAATGACTGATCCTGCATTAGAAAACATTAGCAAGGTTGTGGATGAAAGTTATGTATTTCATCTGCAAAGACTAATTGGCACGACCTTTTCTTTTTGATCAGTCATGCCACTTCCAATACTAACCTATAAGAGCGCCGGCAAATACATCCTGCCAATGGTGCCAATAGTCATCGACACGAGAAATAGCGACAAGGGCCGCAAGAAGCAAAGGGACAAGTATGATGCAGAGTTTTGCAATGTGGCCCCGACGGTCAAATGCTCTAATTTTCCCTGCTAGATACCATGAAAGGTAACTTAGACCTGCAAAGGACCCTGGATGTGGACAATCAAATGAGCCTTCTGCACGGTCATCCCATATAAACGGGGAAAAAAAAAATTGACTACAAAAGCTGATTGCTGTCAGGTCACTGCCTAATTTCGCCATTAGTTTGAGAATTATCGAGAGATTTTCATTGCAGTCCAGATATGCTCAACATCTGTTGCATTTTAATGACCGACATTTTTCACTTCTTTCTGAAAGATTATGAACCATACTAAGCTGTGTCAATTCCTGAGTCAAATTTTTAACCAATCTGGCATTCCAGCAAAAAACCAGCAGATATATCAAGATTGCTCTGTTTTTCTATTCCAGTATCACAATCTTTACCATTTGGGCGAGAATAGTGTAGAAGTCTGGCATCGAGTATTATTAAGAGAACTAGTGACCTAGTCAAGAGGGTGTAGTCGAGAGTGACATTAAAGGATTGTTGGCTGTTTCTCCTGTCCAGGTGTTCCAGTTAAAAAGGCCCTCCGAGGAGAACTCCAGAGTGAGATAGACATTTATTGATCAAAGAAAGCCACGTTCTGAGAATCGAATTGACCCTTTTCAGCTTTTCACACAAGCATGATAAAAAAAACCAGTCATTTCACATATACTCACAAGAGGTATGCCCACTGGGGAAGCTTTTGTAGCCTTCCTTTATCACAGCATTATCTCCATGACAGATGACATCCTCCGTTACAGGATCAAAAACCTGGCATGTAAATGACCATTGGAAGTTAAGGAATTAAATAATGCAAGAAATTCATTTGCTTATGCCTGTAAGAGTATCGGTCTATTTGAAGAAATTTGGTCTCTCTATGTTTGTGTCCTGTCCTGTCACGGTAAAGGGAAGGGAGGGGATGTTAAGCAAAAACCAACTGAATTATGAGGATTGGAACTGACCCCTTTTCCATCAGGGAAACACCGCCAGAAGAAGTCTGGTCTTGGTCGTCCAACAGTATCTTTTATAGCATCGGTAATCACCGCAGTCAAAAGTACCGAAAATAGAAGGCCTGCAACTTGCATATTCTCCCCATAAGCTAAGGATTCTGTTGAACATATTTCAGGACGAACAGAATTATAAATCAATGGAAAGGACAGAGGAAGCACCCAAAATGGCGTGATGGAAATCATAAACGTCTCTGCGGTTGAAGTAGTAAACAAGAAAGACAACGAACGGAAACACTATGGCAAGAATCTGCCCAAGACAAAAGGTCAGCATTAGTCTTCTTTGTCGAGAGAAATTGGCCGTTGGGATAAGATCATTTTGCAGATGGCAGCACCTATGGAGTGCATATTTCAAAGGCCAGCGAGAACACTTACTGGGACAGCCCAAAAGGGCATAGTATTGCCCTTCAAAGGATATTTCATGTCTGTCAACATGTCTCTTCCAACAAAACGGTGAAATGGTTCTATCATAAGTAAGATGGCTTCTATCACCACAAGAAGCAAAAGAATGAGCCAGTCATGCTTATGCGTTTTTGCCACCTTGAATCCATGGGATTGAATAGTGTGAGACCCCAACTCAATGTCTGACATTTTTGCGTGCCTGCGCAACATAACCGATTACTTTGGAAGCACAAAGGAAAACTAAAAGCCATGAGAGCTCATGAAAACTCAGACAATTAAAGGATTCACACACAAAGCATGGCACTTGAAGGACATCTAGATTCTTAACAAGTCATATTGAAAGCCACGAACCATACAGAGAGTAACATTTGCCTGGTGGTAAAAAAGCTTTTAGTGCTGAAAAACAAATCCACTGCTCAAAATTATAGATTTGGTAGACATTGTCTTTTAGCTCAAAAAGTCAAAATGGAGAAAAGTTGCGACTAGATTAGAAAAGTTGTGGGTAGACAAAGCTTCACCCAGAAAGTAAACATCGAAAGAATGTTCAGACCCTCGTCTATCTAAACGCATAAATTTGGGTGAAGTTATAGAGTCAAGAGTAAGAGGGACTACAATGCCCAAAAACCATCGGTCCGATTTCGACATTACACTACAAAAAAAAAAAAACAAAAGCACATGCAAACACCTAAGCGCGATTGCATAAGGTTTGTCAAGAAGCTGAGATTGATGAAAATCAATCACTTCATCTTCAAGAACATCACACGCAAGAATATTATTCCCCGAATCCATTTCATCCGAAGCCAAAGCAGAAACGAAGAGTTGGAATAGATCCAGAAGCGCATGACGCGGACAACAGAGCAAGACGCGGAGACGGAAGCAGAGCGAGAAAGCCGAAGACACCCGAACCTTGCAAAACCGATCCAATCCGCGAGAAGCCTCCAAGCGAAGCAGAGCCGAAAGAACTCTTTTCGAAAACACGGCTGCGCGTGGGTCGACCGATAGATACCACCATCCCCCGGACAAAACCTGCACAGAATACGACCCCCATCAAAAACCGAGTTGACGCGGTCTGAGTACAAATCACACGAATTCATAAACAAACCAATAATAATTGTGTTCTGCCAGGATCGTAACTCCGAAGGCAACAACCACCACACGGCGACGGTGACAATAAGATTTTAAAAGAGACGACGAAGATTGCTTAGCGAGCAGAAGTTATCCCGAAGTCAAATGGACGGACCATCGACGCGCGTCGGGAGAGATCGTCACCTACCCTGATCGACGCGGCTTTTCCTTCAATCGTCCGTCATTCGTTCGATCGCCTTCGACGAGAGCGAGCGAGCGAGCGAGCACGCGAACGGCACCTCGTTCCTCCGGCTCCGCGAACGATCCCCAAGCAAACTCGAGCCACCCGATCGAATCCGAAAACGAAAAACGTTTCGAGGAGAGCGGCGCGAACACGCCGGTATCGGAGTTCGAACCGAACGTCACACGATTTCGGAACTCGCGAACGAACGATCACGGCGGAGTTGGAGGAAGAAATTTGCAACTGACTGGGTTCGCGATTTGCAGCGCATCGCGAGTTCGTCGCTTCAGCGACAGTTAGAGAGTTCCAGCAGCATTCCATCCAACAGATGATGACGCACGCTGATCTCATGCAGATTTGGGCTATTAATTTTTATTTATTTATTTTATATTTGGGATGATATTGTTTCCATTTTTTTTTGGCAACTAAATTTTGTCGCCATTCGACCCAAAAAAAAAAAACTTTGGTCACCAACTCTAGTTTGAGTTTAATAAGCTCAAATGCCACGTAATTATAAGGATTTTGGGGTTACTTTTACAACTTCGTGTGTCTTTTACTGTGGCCGTTTGGTAAGCTGTAATAGAAAAATATCTTAACAAGTAAATTTGGAGAAATGTTTTTTGGTAAACATATATTTTGGAAAGTTGTTTGGTGTGATCAATTTAGGTGTTTTAATTTTAATTTGTTTAAAATTGAAAAAAAGGATGATTGTAACTTTTATATTTGCGCGTTGAGAGTAATGTAAAAGAGACATATTGGCAAATTTGTAAATAAAAAAAAAATCTGTAAAAGAGCACCTCAAATGTCAATATTTGTGTACGGCGCTCATTTTGATGTCAATATTTTTTTTACCACTTAAGTATCAATTTTTTTGAAAACCGATTATTTAAATGCTAACTCATGTGAAGTCGTCGGAATTAATACTAAAGTGAGTGTTTTTTCTCCGATTTGACATTGAGATAATCATTTTTTGGATAACTTAAGTGCTAATTTTTTTTAAAACAATTATTTAAATGCTAACTTTGGTGAAGTTGTTGGAATTTCTCACCATTGGCACAAAAGTAATCATCTTTTCTCCGATTTGACACCTAAATGATCTCGAAATAAATATACAAATATTGACACTTAGAGTGTCCTTATGCCTAAAAAAATCACATCTAATTAACTAGTGACTCCTCGAAGTCGCCATGTGTGAGGTGACTTTTGAGCTTTGATGCGTGCGACATCACGTGCGTGCCACGGCTGATTGCGCCGGCTCGTTGATCGGGCATTATTATTTCGGATCGGAGGCGATCCCCACATCGGTTACTTTGGCCGGGGCGGCACCTGTCATC
Source organism: Rhodamnia argentea (assembly GCF_020921035.1). Classification (NCBI taxonomy): domain Eukaryota; kingdom Viridiplantae; phylum Streptophyta; class Magnoliopsida; order Myrtales; family Myrtaceae; genus Rhodamnia; species Rhodamnia argentea. Next base: position 6,242,093 of record NC_063155.1, read on the forward strand.
GCGATTATTATGGTTAACGTGTCGATTAAGAATAGATTAGCGAATCTAATTCTGTCTGTCTGGGTGGGGTCCACCAAGGGCTCGCCTGCATCGGCCCTCTTGGGTTTTATTCCTGACCAACATGTTCCTCGTATACGAGATAAGCAAAGGCGTTCCCTCTTCTTTTTTTTTTTAATTTTCTAATTATTTTCTCTCTTTCGTTTCCCGGCGTTTACACGTGGAAAGAGAGAGGGTTACTGCGATCATCCGCCGCTTAAGTTCGAAGCGTCGTGTATGGGCTCGCCCGGCGCACATGCCCCGATGGATGCGCACGTGCGCACTCCGATCCACGTAGTTCCTGGTACACTGCACAAAATTGCATGGCATTGGCCAGCTCATCCTGGGCCCACTTCCCCATCCTTATTTTTAGCTTTCTTTTTTCCTTTTTAAATCTCGAACGCGCGATCCCATCTAGGCCCGACTGCCGGAACGACTCTCGCACCTCGTAAACCCGCGCACCGTTTGAGTTGAGGCCTTCCGGCCTGCGTAGGAGATCCTGACCAGAACGATCTGAACGCGACGGGTGAGATTTTACACGAGCGGCCTCCGATTTAAAGCTCAGAAGTAAGCAGTCGAATTCATAACAAGTACGCGGCTGAAAGGAGCTAGATCGGTCTGGGAAATTACACCGGGGCAACCCGATGCTGTTCGATTTTAAGTGGACTTGTCAATCAAATATATTCCAGAATAGCGAGATTCACAAAGCGATTGACTTTCCCAATTGATGAATGACAAAATGTCTAAAATCTTCTTTAGATAGAGATGAGAATCTTCCTTAGATAGAAAATCATCCTACCCAATCATCGAAGATACTGTAGTTTGAAACCACTTCGATCATCTTTATAGATATCTTATTTCTTTGCTTGGCTTGAAGATTGCTTGATCTCTGCAATTTCAACAATCTTTTCTTTTTAACGAAAATACCTCTTCTTTGTTTTTTTTTTTTTTTTTTGCTAGAATGCGAAGAAGGTTTAACTAGATTTGTTTTCCCTTTGTTTCACTAAGAATGAGTGTTTCGAAAAATATTTTTTTCTAAAATTAATTACATGTATCTCTTGAAATAATTAGTCAATGAAAATTGTTTCTGCTATCGAGAATATTTTATGTCTGAACATTTTTGTGCACAATGAACATATTTTTCGCCCAATCATTTTCCCGAGCTATATAATCAATCATTTGAAAAACGTTCTTCAACTCATTTATTTTTCGTGGAAGAAAAAAAAAAAAAGGAGCCCAAGACTTCCATCAAAAGAAAAAAAATGAACAATTTCCTAAAATTTGAAATTAGCAACTTTATCGATTAAAATTAACGAAGGATACGAAAGATTGATTTTTCAATCAAAAATATTGTGTGAGTGAAATCTTTAGTTTTTCCCCCTTTCTCTATCTCTATTAGTATCTGATGTACAACAGAAACGAAATTAGGAATAACGAATCTACATCAAATAAAATTTTAACTTTTGGAATCAGGATATGGGTTGTTATCCGAAATTACTTAGAATGCAAGACATCTTTCCATTATTATAGATTCGAAAGCGACTTGGAGATAAATTTACTAATTTACTTTGGAAACATAGCACAAAATGTTATCGAAAATCAATATATCGAACATGTTAGTAAAGATATAATTTGATCAATCGAGTTGTAAAAAAGATGTGTTATACTTAAAATGGAGTGAAAATAACGCTGCAGATATATAATTATTAATTAATAAATACCAGCCAATAGAAAATAAAGGGGGGCCCACCTTCAACATGCACGGAGACTCCGTCCATTCCAGTCCGCGAACTTCCTCGGAGTCAAAAACGAGACGATCAGCGTAGCTCTCTTCCATTTTACCCTCGCGCCTGACCCAATCCCCACCCCCATTTCTTCCATCAGACCCCCACCGTCGCCGCCGCCGCCGCCGCCGGCGATGGATCCACCCCCTCTCCCGCCTCTTTCCACAGCCACCGTCGCCACCGCTGCCAGCATCCCCCTCTCCTACCCGGACTCCCTCGACTCCCCCCGAGACGGCGCCGTCGACGACGACCCCCTCCCGCCGAAGCTCCGCCTGATGTGCAGCTTCGGCGGCCACATCATCCCCCGCCCCCATGACAAGTCCCTCTGCTACGTCGGCGGCGAGACCCGCATAGTGGTCGTGGACCGCCACTCCTCGCTTGCCGACCTGTCCGCCCGCCTCTCCCGCGCGCTCCTCCACGGCCGCCCCTTCGCCCTCAAGTACCAGCTCCCCACCGAGGACCTCGACTCCCTCATCTCCGTCACCAACGACGAGGACCTCCTCAACATGATCGACGAGTACGACCGCGCCGCCTCCCCCTCCCCCTCACCCCTCCGCCCCTCCCGCCTCCGCCTCTTCCTCTTCTTCACCAAGCCCGAGACCGCCACATCCATGGGCACCCTCCTCGACGACTCCAAGTCCGAGACCTGGTTCGTCGACGCCCTCAACCACGCCGGCATCCTCCCCCGTGGCCTCTCCGACTCGGCGACCGGCGTGGACTGCCTCGTCAACCTCGACCCCAACCACGACCCTCCGAACGATCTCGAAGCCCAGATCGAAGATCACAACAACAGCACCAACACCAACGACAACAGCAAGCAAGTGAAGGCCGCGCAGGACGTGCAGTTCGCAATGCCCGATTCGCCGGTGGTGGAGAACTCCTCCTCCTCCCACGGATCGTCATCGTCCTCGCCTTCAATGTCGAATCTGCCCCCGATAAGGGTCTCGGTCGATCAGAGAACCGTCGGGATTGACGACCAGTTCGCCCAAATGAGCATAGCCGCAAACCATCTGTATAGGCACGACGATGGCTACGGGGCCTTCTCGGCTCTGGCACCGCCCTTCCCAAGTGGGATCATGGCGAGCGCCGCACTGAATGCGGCGGCAAGCGCGAGCATGGCGAATCAAGCCAGCGGTTGTGGCGAGAACATGAGCAACAGGGCTGTGTCGGATGACGAGAGGTCGGATCAAGGAGCGCCGCCTATGGCATTGCGGAAACCGCCACTGCCAATGCTTCAGCCCGTGCAGGTTCAGCCGCTGCAACACAAGGCCTCGGCTGCTTACAATTTGCCTTCTCCTGATTCAGTCGCCAGGTATGATTTCTTGATGTCAATGGTCAATTTAGACAAATTTAGATCACTTGTTTTGATTGAGCCCGACTTAGACAATGGAGCCCTAATCATTCTGAAAACCTATGGAAAAACCAAGAATCTTACAATGAGATGGTTCGAAAAATTGAATGTGATTATGCAGCGATAGCAGCATTGCGTCTGCAAGCTCTCTCTCGAGGCCCATGTACTACGAAGACCAGTCTCACGTTGAGCTCAAGGAACAGAGGAGGGGCCCTTTTAGCCCGACCCCGGGGACCGACCCTGCTGACCCGACCCCCCAAGCCCCTATCCCGCAGGCGGCGGATCCAAGCTACGCCCCAGCTCCACCTTCGGACCATCTGCCTCCATTGCCCCCACAGCCACCGCCACCGCAGCCACAACAGCAACAGTTTGTGCACATGAGTACGCATTACATCCCGCACCCGGCCCAAAGCCAGAGCCCGGTCCTGGTCTCACCGTACTACCCGGTCTATCAGATGCAGTCGCAGCAGCAGCAGCTTCACCACCCGGTGTACGTGATGCCCGACGGGTCGGTGGTGGGCCAGGCCAGGCCCTTGCCAACTTCTAGCCCGTCTTCAGCCCAACCGGCTGGCGGTTACAAAGACTTGACCGCGCCGATCTATCACGCTGCCAGGACCCCCGGCCAAGTGACGCCCGAGATGGCATCCAGCATGTACAACTCATACATGGCCTCACATCAGCCGCTGATCCAAGTCCCGGCCGGGCAGTACCAGCGGCAACACGCGGGGATGATGGCGCAGATCAATCAGCAGCCCCAACCCGCAGGAGGGGCAAGCAACCATGCGGCGTTCGACTACTCCTACTCCGCGCACGACCTGGCGTATTACTCTCAGCATCAGGCTTCTGCGCTGACCCCTCAGTACCAAAACTTGGCGAACGCCAGCACGGTAGCGGACCCTCCGAAGCAGCCTTCCGGCGACAACGCCTAAGCGACAAATCATGACATTTCAACCACTTTGAACGCCACTGAAAATTTGAAACAAACTATGTCCACACATTGTTGCTGCCTTGTGTTTGAACAAATCAATAAGAAAAGGATTGGATTCGTCTTCCTTCTGTCGATAAGGCTTGTGCTTTCCCTCCGTTCCTGATCTGCTGATTTTCCTATTGGTTAACTGCGAGAACGGGCATCTTCCGCATTTATCCCAAACGTGTTTCCTCTCTTATCTTTTCCGGCGAAGGAAAACTCGAAACCTCCTTTCTAGTGCTTTGATTGGCGGGCCCAAAAACCGGCACTGGAACCCCCTCTTGTATCCTCCGTTTGTCTTGCGAAAAATTGATACTTTTGGAAAATGTTTTACGAGAAGTTATTTTTTAAAAAAATGATAATATTTTTCGTCATTTAACCTGAAAATAGAACTGAATATATAAGGAAAAATTTCATTTGATTTTCCTAGATAGACATACGGTATCTGGCGCTAATTGCTTGCATATGGGTAGCCAAGGAACTTAATACAAGCACTGGTCTTGAATCCACCAAAACTAGGTTCAAGAACTCGATGTCCATACGCAGTTCCCTAGTGCCTCGGCCCCCGATCTATAGAGGTTGGGGCCGGGTCCCCGAGCATCCGAGCCTTCGTATGACCCAATGCCTAGGATAGGGACACCCATGCTCAAGCCTAGGTAAATCGAGGCTGGGCCCGAGATTTCGATATCAATGCCTACGCCCGGGTCCGTCAAGGCCGAGCCCTTAAATCAACGCTCAAACCCTAGTCCATACGGGTCAAGCTCGGGGCCTTGGCGGCCGATCCCGACACCGACATCGATGGACTAAGGCGCGGGCGCAGGGGATTTGGAAACGGGCATGAGTTCGGGCCTAGCCTCGATGAACCCGAGCTTTGAAGTCAAGGACTCAAGCCTAGTCTCGATATTACCGAGCTTGGTGTCTTGAGCGTAGTGACCGGGGTCTTGGGCTCAACCTAGATGTAGGGGTGAGCAAACCGGACCGGACCGGGCGGGTTGATCCGGTCCTTGAGGGGGGCGGTTCGATCCCCTGTCCCAATAAATGGGACCGATGACCGAGCAATCTGGTCCTCGATTCCAGGTGGATGGGACCGACCTGCACCGGACCACCCATAATATATAATTATTTTATATATAAATATATACAATTAAAAAAATAAAGCTTTCATTTGTTTTTAATGTTTATTTCTCGAGCCATTTTTAGTGTTAGGTTGTACATTTTTGACAATGTATCTCCAGAACGTTTTGCATATATGGCATGTTTTTTGCCTGTTAACAATGACACGAATCGTGAAAGAATTGAGTAGCGGTTTAGTTGGAACCATGAAAGCATGTCCGAGTTGAATGCTAGCGAAACCACTTTACGAGAATGGTTTATATCAATTTCTCTTTGAAACTCGAACAACCCTTTATTATGAGTGTACACTTAATGTTTACAAGCATGTCCGAGTTGAATGCTAGCGTTTATATCAATGCTAGCGAAACCACTTAATGTTATGAATGCAGTCTATCCTATTTATTATGAGTGTACACTGGCCTATTATTTCTAGAAAGAAACGATTCAATCGATTCATTTAATATAGAGGTAGCAATTTCTTACTGTTCATGCGTTTCAGTTGTTCATTTTAATGAGTAGTCCTATATTTTGTTTTTGCACCATCCGTTTAATGAACAACATCACTATTAATATGCATTCGCCAGCCAGATTTTTTCGATTATGTCATTTATATATCTCTATTGTGTCGGAGATTACACCAATATCATTCTTAAGTCTACCATTCTATGAAGACACGCCTTCATTACAAAGCTAAGAAAATTGAACCGGCGTGGTTTTTTAATTCAACCGGGGGTATAGATTGTAAATTAACATGCAATCGAAGCATATTGTATTTCAAGTGTTATATTTTTATAAACAGCTGGTGTTAGGGCCCCAACTAGGCCGGGACCGGGACCAGACAGGACAGCTGGTCTCGATCCGATCCTTGGTCCCGAAAATTTAGGGATCGGGACTACCGGTCCGGTCTACGGTTCCATACCGAGACCGGACCGGCCCAAATCATGCACACCCCTACCTAGATGTACTTAGGCTAGGACGCTGGAGGACTAGCTAGGCTCAGCTCGACTGCCAAGGGTCTCAAGAACTAACGATGGGGGCTCTCGTTCCCAAACGCAGAGTTTCTATTCCAAACATCAATACATGGTTTCAATTTTTTAACGATGAAATTATCATCCCGAAGTTAAGTTTTCGTAGGAAAATATTTTCATAGTGGCCTGTTCTGTAGATTAGAAAAATATTTTTCGTTGAGCCATTTTCTTAAGCGATCCAAATATTTAAAAAATTTAAAAAAATCGTAAAATACATTTTTTTTTACGAAACAAACTATCGAATTTAGGAAAGTCTGATGTCCGCGTTTCCAAGGTGCCGATCGAAAAACGCGAGCGAATGGATGGGACCCAGGAGATTAAGCCCTTTTGTTCCCGCACCGGTTGATTGAGAAATCTCTGATGCTAATGCCGCCAACTCAGCCGGTCCCTGATAAGGATGGGCCCCACTGCGCATATGATTTAATCCGGTGCTCGCCCCCGCCCACGACTCCACCAAATCGCCACCGCCGATCACCAAGACGTGCTGACCGCTCGAAAATCAACGGCGCCTAATTCTCGCCAACTCCTCCGCCAAAACTTCAAATATCTTCGACGAATCGATAGATACACCGAACGATCGCTTCGCCAGCCCGCCAAAGTCATATTTTTGTTTAACCCGCTTGACAAGGGAAAAGAAAGAAAAATGTCGGGTCTTCTTTCGGATCTCCGCTTGGTAGCCCGCTTGGCCGGTCCTTCTAGAAGGAAACAAGGCACGGTTCCGTGGGCCCGATCCGTTTCGGTACCCGGTCCCTGGCCGCCGGCGAACCGGGCCGGGCCTCTGGCTCCGCGGCTGAGGGCGTTGGTCGCGGGCGAGAAGCCAGCGATCTGCACGGCCGACGAGCTCCATTACGTCCCGGTGTCCGGCTCCGAGTGGAAGCTCGCTCTCTGGCGCTACCTCCCTTCTCCGAATGTATGACCGCCGCCGCCGTCGTCGTTACGCGTTCTTCGAGCTTCTTGTTGTTGTTGTTGTTCCGTGTTGCATTGCGCGATTTTGAAGAATGTCGTGATTTTCTTGTGTTTTTTGGGTGATGATGATTTCCTGTTCTTTTGCAGGCGACTCGGAGGAATCACCCGCTTTTGCTGCTAAGTGGAGTTGGAACCAATGCGATCGGATACGATCTCTCTCCCGAGGTTAACGTTACATCCGTTTTCGTCATTCTGAATGCATTTTGTCGCATGTCGCCAAATTCAACGTGACCTTCTGTGATCTAGCTAGCTTGTGAAGCTGGTTTTGCTTTCTCCTTTGTGTTCTCCTCTGTCAAATTGGAAATCATGCTCTTCTGGTTAGAATTCTCAATTCTCATCCAGTTTTGCCGAATTCTTATCGGGTGTCTCCTTGTGTTGGGCTCTGATGGAGGTTATCATGGAAGGTCCTACTTGTTAGTGTTGAGAAAAAGGAAGCACCCACATGATGCATGGAGACTAATGGAATTGCTTAATGCATGGATTGGGCATGACGAAATGAATTTTGTATGAAAGGAGGTCATGCTTCGTGCTCTGTCAAGTGGTCGGTGTTTCTGGATTCATTCATTTTCAGCTGATCTTATAGCGGCTCGGATGGTCGGGATTTTATTTCGCAAAATACAGTGTTAAACTTAAAACATTTGGCTGTTTTGGGTGCGATTGACTGTTAAACTGCGATGGTGTGTTATCCCGTCTATAGAGCAGATGAGTGTTGCATAAACAGTCACTAGAGGCTTGATAAATAGAGAACATGATTTGGATTCTATTGTAGTGCCAAGCCATTTAAATTTTTCTTTTTTTTATCACATCTTTTATCTTTAAGGAGGTCTAGTTGGAAATGTGATGCTATGTCAATTTGACAAGCGAGTATTAAATTATCGGTCCTGACAAAACTTCTGCCATATCTTGGTAGAAATAAAATGTGGAAAAGTCTATATGCGTTACATTAATTATGCAATTGTCACGTGCAAAACTCAACTGCAGCATGTCGTTGTTCTCCTTTAAAGGACATCAATTATTTTGATTTTTCTAGGCCTCGTTTGCACGACATATGAGTAGCCAAGGATTTGACACATGGATACTAGAAGTTCGAGGTGCTGGGCTGAGTGCAAGGCAATTGGACTATGAAGAGGCTAAGCGATCCCTTAATGCGGTGTCTGATTGGACAGAATCAGGTAACAAGTATAGAACCCTGTTCTATCAGCATCAGGATTGCCATCAACCGGTGCCATTGATTTATTTGCTGCTGAAGTCTCTCCATCTAGAGAGAACGGAACTTTTTTGGAGTTAATTCAGAATTTATCAGGTTTTATGACTGGAGGTTACTTAGGAACTGCTCTGAGGATTAGAAGTAATGCTTTATCCTTAATGTCTTTATTCTCTGAATTTCAGTGTTGTTAGCGGGGCAAAGCTCCAACATCATTAGCCAACTGAGGGATTTCAGTAAAAAACTAGTGGATATCATCGAAAGAGGTCAAAACGTGGTGCCATCGCCGTTGGTTGGCCTACAAGAGCGCCTTTCCAGCACATTGGAAGATTTCCAAAAGCAACTGGATGTTATTGAGAATTACGATTGGGACTTCGACCACTATCTAGAGGAGGATGTGCCCACTGCGGTGAGGTGACATTTCTTCATTTTGGAAATCATATTTAACTACTTGGCATTTGATGTGAATGTTCTTTGCAGGAGCTAGGCCAGAATTAAAGCTTCTGTGCTTATCCTATTGGCGGTGATGGATAAAATCTAATTTGTTGCTATTATGTTAGATGGACTACTTAAGGACTTACTCCAAATCAAAAGATAGCAAGTTGCTTGCAATTGGTCACTCCATGGGAGGTATCTTGCTGTATGCCATGCTCTCAAGATACGGTAATCCAGTTTCTTAGACTTTATCATTTCCAATTCACATGAACTGACAGAATAAGATATGATAAGATCAAGCTGCTCGGTCTGTTAGTTAATGAGAAGAATTGCAGTTTGCTTGGTAGCTATATCCTTAACGATTTAAGACCTTATTTATAAATGTGTCACCAGTATCCTCTCGTCCATTAAATGTGCCTCCCCTTTAGGTAATGCGGGCAAAGATCCTGGGTTGGTGTCAGTTGCTACTCTGGGGTCATCTCTTGACTACACATCCTCTAGATCATCATTGAAATGGCTCTTACCTCTGGCAAGTGATAGGTTTTTTTTCTTTTTTTCAAAATTTTTCCATTTTATTTAATCTTTGTATTGATGGCGGTCTCATCTTGAACTAATGTTCGGTTAATGTGCGCACAGGTGGAACCTGCGCAGGCTCTGAATGTCCCTGTTGTTCCTCTTGGCGGATTGATTGCTGCAGCTCATCCATTGGCATCACGTCCTCCTTTCTCATGGTTGAATCTGCAAATTTCTGCTCAGGCCATGATGCACCCAGAGTTGATGGAGAAGCTTGTTATGAACAATTTCGGTGAGTGCAAGTTGTGCAACTATGTTTTTCCTTCTTTACCCCGTGTGAGTAACCGATTTTCATTCTGCAAGTAGGTATTTTACTTGGATGAAATTAAGCTGCAAGAAATAGACTGAATATGGAGAACTAAGTAACAAAGTTTGACGGTTTTGAGATTGATACAGTTTGTTCCACTAGGCTGAATTTGTTGCATGCCAAATAATCTATTTAATAATAAATTTCCGGAGACAGGGCATTTCCTCCAAGAAATATTCTCTTTTACATGCATATTCAGTAAGGACATCTCATGTATTACAGTTTGAGATATTTCACGGATTTCGCTTATCAGGCGATTGTGAATTTGAAACTCAAGCTCTATTGATATAGTCGTCTTAGTTAGATAGGATTTAACATCCTGCTCTTACATATAGATGAAGGGTTGATGAGGCTTTTAATAGTGCTCCAGGGGTGATGAGGCTTTTAATAGTGCTCCAGTTTCTCCTTAATCCTCAAATTGGATGTAGTGGTCCACAGTGCACAATTAGTTTGATAGTTGTGAAGAGTTTGGTTTGGTACTACAGGAGTATGAAACTCTATCATATTGAATACTGTCTCCTGCAGTAATAGCACGCCCATATGATTTAATGTACTCAGCAGATGATTCTCTTCATCAAAGCTGCCTCCATGAATTATGCTAGACAGATCTTCCACGAGCTATTTGGGTGGTTGGCCTGTATGTGGGAGGCATCGTCAACGAATCATTTCATTTCTAAGTACTTCCGTGCCTTCAGTGAGATGTCATTGGTAATAAGATCTGTGTCGATGATTAAATCTCGCCACCTTACGCAGGCACAGTTCCTGCTAGGCTTCTCTTACAGCTGACGACAGCATTTCAAGACGGTGGATTATGTGACCGGAGGGGGACTTTCTTTTACAAAGATCATATAGATAAATGCAATGTCCCAGTCTTAGCCCTCGCTGGAGATCTAGATCTCATATGTCCACCCGATGCCGTATATGGTATGCTACTGGTGTATTACTTCCTCAACTAGCCCGTACATCGACTCTCTGTATCATAATCTTTACTCTCTGGTGATGGTGATTCTATGTGGAGCAGAAACGGCAAAGCTTATACCGAAGCATCTGCTGACTTACAAAGTGTTTGGTGAGCCGGGCGGTCCACATTATGCTCACTATGATCTGGTGGGTGGTGGAATGGTATGGAAGGCTCACCATCTCTATTTTTTTTTGAACACCGATAATCTATACTTCCACACCTGTATTTTCTGCATTCTTCTATTGTGATTTTTGAATGATGGCACTCAGTATTCTTCTACTCTCAATTTGCCTTTAATCGAATGGCATCTTAAACTTATTTCTTCATGTAGGCACCTGCTCAAGTCTATCCGTGCATAATCCAGTTCCTCAATCGCCACGGCAGGATTTGATAATTTCCTCTGATTTTATTCTTTTGTCCTCAAATCCCAAAATCTAAAGTAGAATCCACAATGGAGGTGCACTCGATCTGGTTCTTGTATATCGCATCAGTGACTGTACAGTGTCGACCTGTAAAATTTTCTTGTACTACTGAAAGTTGTAGAAAGCACGTGAACAATGCGTGCGAAGAAACATCCTTTGTACATGTGGAAGGACATAGAAGTGGTGTTGATGCCCAAGACATGAACCCATTGAACTAATGGACATACCAGACATTGTCAATGGGGTTGACTTAGTCGTTTAAGATTCCAAAAACACAGCTGGATAACTCTTCAAAACTTCGATATGGCCATGGTGCAATATTCATTTATTTCTCATCGATCTGCCTAGCCGATATGAAACTTAGCAAAATTCAGGATACTTCGGTCGATCAGCTTTGGCACTAGTCGCTGCAAATTCACATTCTTGTTACCACTCGAAACTATCTTTATCGTCGCCAGAACAGCAGTTACTGTGACTTTCTTCCACGGATACCTTTCCTTCCCCCTTTCCCAAAAGAGACTACTAAACAAGAGTCACCAAGCACATCATTTTAGCAATACATTTGAAGCATCTGTTGATTAGCCCCTCCATACAAATGAAATGTATATGTCATCAGAGAGTATAAATTGGATAAGTTATCATCAGATTGAAACATCTCAGACAATTCCGAATCATATATTTTAGAATTGAAACCAAAAAAAAATTGCCGAAGGAGAACAAAAAATCAAACTTCAACAATGAGGATGGGTGTGAACTGCATCTGGATCGAAAAGAATGGGTTCTCCTAATATAGGAAACAAAACCTATACAATGAGGGCTGAGGAAGCAGTTGCCAAGGCTAAGATTCGCGAGGATTCTAGGACTGAGCCACCACTTCGGACTTGCAAACCGGGCATGCATTCTTCTGCCCAAGCCACTGCTTTATGCATTCCATATGATACCCGTGCCCGCAATTCAACTTCCCGAGCTCATCGCCTTCTTCAAATTCTTCCTGCATCCGGAAATCATTAACAGCAGAGTGAATAAAAAGGAAGATAAGGGCAAATTGACCCGAGAATGCAAGTAGATCCGTTTTCTTTATATTGCGAAACCGAGTAAAAGGTTTTTTCATCTTACTTGGCAAATGCTGCACTTCCTATCTGCTTTTGCAGCGAAATGACGCGCCAAATCATTCAGATTTGTGAGCTTGATTTTTCTGATGCAGTGAGCTATCTGATCGCCTTTGAGGCCAGTACTCACGTAGCCAATCCTATCGCCAAGCTCAAGCAATTGCTGTGAGCAACACCCAGGAAGAAGGTGTCGATAAGTAACACATAGAACGTTCAGGTCAGATCAACATGAGCGCCAGACGGAGCTTGTCTTGTATATCATATTTACCTCATAAGTCATATTATCAATGTCGAGTCTCCAGCCTCGGTAACGATCGAGTGAGTCTAACCTTCCTCCCATCACAAGGCTTGTGTGAAGCACCATAATCTGCAAGCACTCAGATGACCAAATTCTACATTAATCAACCAACTCGACGAATTACTTCAGTAAAATGCAAAATCTTTATCGGGTACAAGCTTTGAACAGTTCATAGAACTCTGGAGTCCTGGCACAGCTTTGCCTCAACAGCATTACAATGTAGATTGTTTCTCATAAGAACTCCGGCTTAAATTCTGTCATGAACAGACCCAGGTAACCTCAAATGCTTCAAATGATCACGGATAAGCCAAAACCAGCAACAAGTTTTCATGTGATCCATCTCCAGTTCCAGCCTTGAATATTCACAAATTTCCTACCCACACATTGAAATTACACATATTTTTCCACCCAAGATCCTTGTGTACAGCCATCCAGTTAAGCAGCAATTTCAAAATCCATATTTTTTTTGGCAAGACACAGCGTGCATGTGACACTATAACAATTCTCTTAGAAGCATCTTCACTCCCAGGTTAAGTAATGTGACTGAAAATATATAGGACAGAACAAACATAGACATCTTCAAAGAAGGGATGAATTGAAAACTAAAACCATATTTCCATATTAATGGCACAGCAACAGTATGTCTCAAAAATTACTCATAACAGGCTATTCTAGGTTCTCCGAATCACTATTAATTCAGATATAATATCATTAATACTTTTGATAGCTCACAGGTCATCTATATCTTCAGTCATGCTTCTCTCTGATCACAGAGGAAAATGTCAGTTCTTCTGTCTGTTTAAGCCAGTCTACAAAGAAGTTGAGAACAATCACGTGATATGCATTGTGTTGTTTCAACTTATGTCACCAACGAAAATTATCAAGATATAAAGCAAATTAACCAACGAGCAATGTGGCGTGTGAGGAGCTTGATGTGGTAAGTGCCGTTAAGTCCACTCAAAAGATTCAGATAAAACAAAACATAGAAATAAAGTTAGCATCTGTCCTTAAGCAGACCTTACACAGGGTAGAGACTAAAATGAAATTACACTAAAAAGCTAGAAACATGGAAACTTTTTCTCATCGATCCATTCTATTTCGCACAGCCTAGCACATAACTATCGATAACATCCAAGTCTCTAAAGAGGGGAAAACCAAAAAAAAAAGAAAACAAACCATTTACAGTGTCAGAAATTAGAAAGATGAAGCTTTTCTCCGCTTTGTGGATGCAAAACATAGAGCTTTTGCTTATGCAAGAAACCTTGATAGAACAGTACTCTAGGCACAAAAGCGTGAAATTTACGACATGAAACTAACTATAGGCATCCTTTACTCGCTTACATCTTGATGCAGGTGAATCTTAAGACAGACACACCCATCCTCCCACAGAAGTTTCTTTTTTTCCCCCTTATCTGGTGATATGCGAGAGGGATGTCGTTTCACGGGACAAATGAATTGAGAGAAGAACCCCCAGTTCATCTCCTCACATAGAAATTACTCGGAAGAGACATAGCATGATCAAGAGTGAGTGCATTTGAAACAAACCTCAGCAAGGCCTTCAGGTGAAGGATGTCGAATATGGCGGTAGCGGCGAGGTCCAGGCACATATGCTTCCGACCCCGGGTGACTGGTTCCAAAGGCGGGGTCGGAATCCAGAACGAACTCTTCTGGATTCACAGTCCGCCGTGAGACACAAAGTCGCTGCCAAAAAATGATCAATAACCCTATCTTAGAAACAATCTGCTACTGGACACTTAATGGTGCAAAAACCAAAACTTTCCATCTCCTTGCAGAAGCAAATAGTCCACACAGGACAGAAACGGCAGAACAGCAAAATATCAAGAGTACGTAAGCGATGATTAAGATCACCTTCCACAGAGAAACCACTTAAACTTTCACAAACGCAGAGAGAGAGAGTCTTCCTCTTCCGATCAAACCATGGCGAAATAGATAAGATGGCAAACAGAACCGTGATTCTCTCCAAATAAAATCAAACTGTGACTCTTTGTGATCCTATGTGAATAACAAGAAGAAAACAAGATTCTCAAACATCAGCAAATTTTACCTCAAAACAGATTAGATCAACGCAAATCTTTGCGAATCATCGGTCCAAATATGAGCTCAACCAAAAACAAAACAGAGTATGGTCAGTCCATTCAGCGAGCGGCTTTTATATGGAATGAGTGGTGCCTGTGAATTCGCTATGGGAAAGATTTAAAAGGAATTACCTTTCGAACACAAAAGACAAAACGAAGATCACATCGTATAATAGTAAGAGATTATTTAACCTATACTAACTTCAAAATATCCAATCCACGAATCTGTATGCAAATGCTATAACCCAAGAGAAAATAGCCAAATTTGACATATTTTCAATAGCATCATCAAACCCCATAAAAAAGGAGGAAAATTCAATGAGCTCTAAATTCAAGATTACCCTTTTCCTCTTCCCTATCTAAAGAAACGCCAAAAGATTATTTATTACTCGCTGACACCGAGAGAACCAAAATCTTGTTCAACAAAGAAAGACGCAAAGCATCAATCTTTAGCTCTCTTTTCCGTTCAGAAATTAAGTAAAGCATCCATCGGTGGCATTAAATTCACATTAGGAGAAGGAAAATCTAGAGATTGGTGATAAAAATGAAGAGGATAATGCAATTTTTTTTTACCTCTCTTGGACCAATATTATCGCCATCCATCATCCCTCTTGCAGACAAGTTCCTCCTGCCGACCACCACACAGTCGGCATCAGCAGCTGAGAAGCCAATTCCAGGACCACACCAAGCGTCCTCAGCCACCACGCAAGAAGACCCAGAATTGCAACCCCCGAAGCTTGACCCACCACCATCGACCCCCACTGTTTGATTGCCACCGCCACCGCCACCGCCACCGCCACCTCTCTTCTGTTTCTTCTTCTTCACCTTCCTCTTCTCCCAATCCGCGGATGCCCTAATCACTGCTGGCACAGAGACCTGCTGCGATGCGGAGGCCGTGCACCCGAGCCCCCTGAATCTTGACGATGCGAAATGCTTCTTCTTGGTGGGGTTCATGGTCGTGGGCACGTGTTCATTGGGGGATTCCGGGTGAAGGAATGAAGATATGGTGGGTTTAGTGCGGTTTGGAGGGACGAAGAGTGAAGGACTTGGATCTGTGGTTTCTTGAATGGGATTGCTGAGTTGGTTTCTCGGCCTTCTGGGTTTGGTGTGCTCAGAGCTCTCTCCCAAAACAGGCATGGTTTCTCTGAGAGAGAGAGAGAGAGAGAGAGAGAGAGATGGTATATTTAGGGTGATTAGGCTTAGAAGAGAAGAATGAGTGTTGCAGATAGAGGGATTCTTTTAGTGAAGAGAGAGAGAGGACTCTTTGAATTCTTGATCTTTTTGGTTTTGAATTTTCCCCTTTTTCTCTTTTCCTCTCCTGGCTTCTGCAATTCCTGTGACAAAGATTTAATTTTTATCTTCTCTCCTTCTTTT
Source organism: Rhodamnia argentea (assembly GCF_020921035.1). NCBI lineage: Eukaryota > Viridiplantae > Streptophyta > Magnoliopsida > Myrtales > Myrtaceae > Rhodamnia > Rhodamnia argentea. The sequence continues at coordinate 6,258,117 of NC_063155.1, forward strand.
CTGGCCATAAAGATTTAATTTTGGTGATGTTGGGTTGTTGAGTGGGCTGCGGTTTGTCTTCTTGTAGGAAATGGTGGGAATTCTTTTGCCGGGAAACATGAAAGACTGTAGGCCTCTGCTGGAACCTCTGCAAACCGAGCTTTTTGCTTTTTCTAAGCTTTGACAGATTCTACTCATCAATGGGGAGATCAGGAGGAGTGCTCTCTCTCTTTATTACATAAACATTTTACCTTTTCGTTTCAGAAATTTCGATAAAAAAAAAAGATAAATGAAACCCTTTTTCCCCTTCGGACCTGGTTGTCTTGGTTGAGGTGGTGGAGAGAGGAAGTTGCAGGAGAGGGGGAGAAGACACAGTGTGTGCACAAAAAGTCGGATTTGTGCAGCAGTGTCGACAGCATTTGAATGGGGCCCAGTTCGTCATCATCCCCAATGAAGCTAATCACAAGGTCAAAAATTGCATTTTTAACTTGCATTTTTTTTTTTGGCATTGTGGGAGTACTATTGTCTTGTTCCGATTTTCCATCTCTTTTTGCTTAGGCTTAGCACTAGGATTGGGATTGGGATTGCAACTATCATAGCTTGGCATTTCATTAAGGCCCCCCCCACAAAAACAGTTGTAATCATGTGCGCTGCTAATATGTCTTCAGACAAAAGCATCCAATTCGGTGGGGCCCATGCATGTATCACACGGTTCCACATTTAAGGCCCCTCATCTTCCGTCTCATCATAGTTAATACTGTAAAAAAACCCTAATCTGGTACAAATATAATAAGTATATACCAAACCGATACACCCGTAATAAATTTATTTTCTGTTAGTTTCTGTTAGATTTTATCATTAAATTGCCGAATTAGATGACAAGCGACAGTCGACAAACGTATCATTTGAAATTTTTATCATTCATTCGTCACATGTTTAATAGTTTGTAGTTTTTCGGGGCAATAACCCAATTTCATAAAAACTAACGGAGATAAATCTGTCACGAGTCCATCAATTTGAAATTTTTCGTGATCATAAAATTAGTTTGAGGTAAACTTATCACGAGTGTACTAATTTGAGATTCTTCGTTAATATTAACCCATCTCAATATGAGCTTTTTGCTCTCTGCCTAAAAACTCCTCTGTTCTCATCTTTTTTTACATATATTTTTTTCCTTCCATGAGGACTTGCTGATAGATCAAGTTAAATTGGCACGTGAATGCATTGGGATGGAAGATAGCTTGACGAGGGAAGGATGGTTTGAAGATGAAGCAAAAACAGCTTTGGAAGTTATTCAGATTGGTGACATGTGAACTTCAAAGGTGCAAAAGAAGCATAACAATGCAGGTGCAGAGTACAAGAGGGATACATTATGAGCGCCTTCAAAACCCACATAGGGTTAAGTCATGATCCATTTTCACTGCTAGAACCGATCAAGCGGGCAGATCTCAATATATCCGGCTAGACATTTCAATATATAAAGTGTTTCTCGGGCTTGCCCGTCTGCCGACGAGCCTTGACGGGTGTCTAGATTGGCCGAATGAGTCACGAGACCACCGATCGAGTCTAATCGTGTAGGGCATGAACAATGCTCGAAAATAAAAAGGGTAGAATCGAAAGGAAGTTGAAGATAGCAACATTTTCGAAGAATCGAGATGTTGAGGAGGGAAACGAAAGAATGAACCTGATCATGCTCTCGGAAAGTCATGAACCAACATCGTGACTGGTGAGTTCGCGTATCGTATCCGGCGTAAGGGACGGTCCACGCCCATTGTCGCTCATACCGTCTCATAGGTTCCTTATGTTCTCCCCATCATTATGCTCTACTCCAGCAAAATCATGTGACAAAATGTACATTCTCAATCATTGTGGAGTACGAAGACAGGCCGATCCAAATTCTAGATGCCCAGGCGTTCGATCTGATAAGGGGCGGCTTTTGAAATTCCTGAGGACATGACCACTTGATGCAGAAGCGAAGCTGTTCGGACCGGGGAACGGACCGGCGGCGCGTGAAGAAAGCTACGTCTTCATCTTTCATCCGTTCCGTCATATGCTGGCGACAGGCTTTTCCTCGTTTCTGGCGTGCTTCTTGTCGTTCTTTGACTAACTTTGTATCGCCATTGATTTTTCCTTTCGTTACCTAACATCTTCTTTTGTCGACTCTCAATAGTCAGATCTTGTCCGCGCCAGTCCCCCTTTGAATCTTCCTAGCAATTTAGCACAGTGTCATGGTAATTTAAGGGAAAATTGGAAGTTGCAACGAAGTGAGGAACAAGTATACGAATTCGATGCGGGTCGGACTCTGTAATTTAGCATAGTTTACTGAGTTTTAAACTTGTGGAACATAATTGTGTCTAAGTAAGTCCATTCGCCCAAACGTGATCCGAATAAAGGGTTTTGGAGTTTTCATGTAACTTCGAATCTTTTGGAGAAATTACCAAGAAAGTTAAAAATATATTGCACTTGTGCCAATTCGGTTATAAATCTTTTAATTTAGCCAATTTAGCCCTAAATTTTTTGACGATTTATCAATATAGTCCATCAAACCAATTTTGGCTGAATATCACCGACATGGATGCTGATCGTCCTACATGGCATGTTCATCACCAGTGTAAATAATTTTTGGATATGTTTTTCTTTCCTTTTTCTTTGTGTGTAGGCCAAGTCGACCCATGTCGTACCTTGCCCAGGCGATGCTCGGCGAGGCTGCCTTGGCCTAGGTGAAGGTATGCCTCGCTAAATCTAGTAAGGGAGCCTTCGTTGGCGCTTGCACTCCGCTCAAGAGAGACCAGCCCTTGTCGGCCATCACAACCGGCAAAAAGAAGAGGGAACAAACAAATAAAGAAAAATTCTTAGAAATTTGTTAAAATTGCACACTCAACACCAATCGTGTCACGTAGGACGCTTGGCGCCCACGTCGGCGCCAACCGTGCCACGTAAGACGCTTGGCGTCCATGCCAGCAATTTTCTAGAAAATTTGGCCAAACAAACTACATTGACAAACAATCAAAATGTTTAGGAAAATTGTTTAAATCTTTCTCAATAGTTTCTTCTTGAATCGAGTGCGGGACAACGAAGTCCGCTCGAACGCAATATTTCGAGAGAAGTGGCATGATAAGAGACACAAAAATCTACACAACTATATGTTTCTTCTTAGGGTTTGAGTTAGCTCGTGGAAACTTGAAAAGCTTAACCTTGATGCTCTCTTTTCTTGCTAAAATCAGCAAGTTCTAAAGGAGAGCAAATGGTGTCATTTGAAATTGTTGAGGCAAGGGATCGAGAAAGGGATCTTTGCTAAATTTCTCTCCCTGTTTTTTTTTTTTTTTTGTCCTTTTCCTACGATGACCCTTTCTTGATTTGCCTGAGATGGGGTTGGTTGGTAACATGAATGTGACCTACCGACTAAGTACTTCCTCGAAAGAAAAGAGAAAAGACTCGTCTTCCGACATAAATATATGTCTACTAATTTTTAAAATTGAGTTAGTGTTACCGATGGTTCATGTACTTTGGCTAAAAATCGAAACCCATAATCCTTCCGTTACACTCTTTCTATTATCGGTCAGTTTTTGTTTCTAAATTGACCGTCAAATTATTGAAGTGGACCATTGGAGTACTCGCATCGTGCTATGGAACGATCGAAATTTTTATATGGCACTCTATAGGTGGCAAAATCATCGACATAGAAAATCAGAAAATGAACAAAGCACCAACTCTAAATCACCCACATCGAAACCCTCCCGACCATTTATCCCTAACCTCCCCCACCACCAGCCATCGCCCTTGCAAACCTTGAAACGCCTTGCCAACATCGACCATGCCATTAGCCACCGACCTGCTCGGATATGGTGGCCTTGGCCATGGACGCTGCAAGCTCAGGCAACCATGATGTCTTGAGCTTGAGCGGCCATGGTTATAGAGAGAGAGAGGGGCTTCCGGATTGGACCGATTTAGAGATGACCAGCGACACTTACACTTTTCTTCACTCTAATCGAAAAATTCTTTTAGCCCACCAGCATTTGTTCTTTTTAATTGACAACCTTAAAATTCTCACATGATAGGAAATGCTCTAAACCAAAGATGCCGAATATTGTAGAGATGGTGATATATTTAACCCTTGAAACTTCGACCAAAAAAAAAAAAAAAAAAAAAGCCCTTGATACAATGTATCTCCTCCCATGATAAAGAGTGATAAGTTCTCCTTGACTAGCAATTAAGTAACAATGCATCAAATTAGGAGGAGGAACGACCCAACAAACACAATGGAAAACGAAAAAAATCAATTGCTAATTTTGGAAATTATTTAGAAATGTCAAGTGGCCGCAAGCTACTAATATAAACAGCATCTAATAGAGCAGGTTGAGTCTCGAGCCATGCCCCCACTACAAGATTATGTTCCACCTTCACATTACTGATTGGCCTTGTTCAAGAGACTAATTTTCTGGCCAGTTGATAACTAGACGCGATCGAATACGTAATTAACATGATTTAAATTAGTCGGTTCGATATGTTCTTGGGCCGGTCAAAGTCGGATATTATCTAAATCTTCATATCATGTCGATCGCAAATTTTCCTTGACAAATCCAATAGTTGATCGCGACAGCCATGGTCGTTTGCCTCGTCGATGTTTGTGTTTTAACCCTAATTTAATAAATGGTCTTTTGGTTGGTGTGTATTATCTTTTTAAATTTTCTTTAAACAACTTTTGATGGAGTTTAAAGTACAAAAAAAAAAAAGATGTTAGAATTTAAAATCATGGTTGCTATTATATTCCACACATTATGAATCATTAAAATGGTTTACAATCTCTATTTTTTTCATTCAATTATTCCTGCCAATTAAAGTGCCCGGCAAAGACATGAGTTATCTGATAGAAAGCAAGGCATTGGAGAGAGTGATTATTGGTAAGCTGTAATTAACAAGAAAAGAAGCCAAGCCAATTGGGTGCTTTTTATCTTTTACAAAGCTTGATTAGCAAAGACAAAAGGTAAACAAGATGCTTTTTGACTTTTCTTTTCTTTCTTTGCTTGTACTCTTCCCATATGATCCTCTCTCTCTCTCTCTCTCTCTCTCTCTCTCTCTCTCTCTCTCTAGTTTCTTCATCAACTAGGAATACAACATAGAGTCTATTTATAAGTGGTGGACCTTGGTTTCATCTTAGGGTATAGCCAAAAAAATTCAATTGATCATTCTAAAAGTCGAAACACTTTTATCATTATACCTAACGAGGCGATATAGTCACAAAGCCTAGGTTAACTTGAAGCAAAAACATAGTGTATAAATTTTTTTATCAGAATATGTTTAGGTTGAAGGGAGGTTACCCCATGCTAAGCCCCAGGGCATACCCCAAACATAGTAGATTTACAAATCGCCTGCCAAAGGGGATTGCTGCACAATGAATAAATTTGTTGGTTATTCACGTCAATATAGACATGGTGCTTGGGATACTAATGATTTATATAATATTTACCCACGAGATTGCTTATAAAAATGAATTAATGTAAAATATTTTCATCATCAATGGAAATCTTTTATTTTTAGTATTGATAAAGTTTAGGAGGAGGGAAGGTTGCCCCATGCCTAGGCTAGGGCATACCACAGACCTTGAAGGTCTTTTGGTGGATTTACAGATCGTCTACCAAAGGCAAGAAACTTAGATCACAAGGAAGGGATGAAAAAAAGAAAGGTTTCAAAGGCGAGATACATAAATCAACATGAAATTTCACGTTCTTTTGACGCATTTTTTTGTCAAAAATGAAAAATTGCGATAAGCATGGAGCGGTCGGAAAGGGCGGCGACGTGCATTCGCCGGTCCTCCACGGCTCCTTGTTGTTTGCGTGGCTAATCATCCATCCATTTTAAAATGCTTAAAATGTGCAAAGGAGATACTTAGCAAATTCACGATTATGTTTAGTTCACGGCCTGCAAAAAAGCTCGGTTTTGTCCATATGGACCAAATCATGAAATGTTTGCATCTTTCAACATGATTGAGCTTTTAACTCGCTTGGCAACAGCTTATGCATGCTCATCAATATCTCCCCCACCTTTCTCCATCCTTTACTTTTCCTTTCCTCCATCGCCTGTATGCCTGTATGCCTTTAATTAAAAGCTTTTTGGCACCCTAGATTTGCTAACTTTTTTTTTGTTTATGTCAGATAATGACATAAATAGTCCCTGAACTTTGGTCTAATGTGCAATATCGTCCCTAATCTTTAGCTCAATGTGTAGTATCATACCTGAAATTTTAATTTGTTTCACATGATCCCTAAACTTTTGGTACATATTAATTTTTTCCCTAAGTTGTATGATAATAATCTACGTTACCCTTTTCTTTTGCAAGAAATGCTGTCCTCGAACTTAGATTAATGTAATGACAATATTTAAACATTTTCATGTAGTTCATGGACTAAATTGAACTTGTACTGATATTTCATGGATTATATCGCACATTAGACCAAAGTTCAAGATCCGTTTTTGTTACTCTCTCTCTCTCTCTCTCTCTACATATATTTGTTTGGCCAAAAAAAAAAAAAGAAGGGAAAAAGAAGAGCAAGTACAACCCTATTTCTCTAATGAACTCAAAGTGCGGCTCAATTAATCAAGAAGCCTTAGCGTAGCCTTATGGAAATTTGATAGGTGAGCTCAACCAACAAGCAAGAATATGCACTTCAATTATCGATGGACAACCGATGTGATGCCTCAAACCCTAGAAACACCCATTGTAACACCTTCCTCTCATGTACTTTCCATCGGCAAGTTTGACCTGCAATTACTGAATTTTATCTTGAGTGCTGACATGCGATGGGCAAGCGTACGTGTTCACCAGGTTCATGTATCGTGTGCATCACCCACCCAATTTCAAAAGCAAAGTTTGGCCCCGTCTTTGGTGCTTCTTGACACCTCACGACACTTCATTGCGGCTGATTGTAGATAGATGGAGATAGTTATACAGTGTTGTGTTTGTTTATCATCTCCACGAATCAAGTTAGGCATCTCTTTTCCTCTGTTTTTTACGGGTCACGGGCGAAATTCTTATCATGTAGTGGCTAGCGTCGAGTAAACATTTGTGTAACGACTGGAGAGTATCTGATTTATGTGAGATCGACGTCTAGTCATTGTAATTAGGTTGCTTAATATAGTACGTCACGCCCTTCAGCTTGGAAAAAAAAAAGGGTGTTTGGTGCTAGGGCGAGATGATTGGAGGATATCAGTACGGTGATGAGACCAATTAGGAGGTGAAGTACGTAGTCGCAAATCTCGAAAGACTTCACCTTACTAGTACAAGAGAATAGAGAAAAGAGAAAACAAAAAGACTGATCTTTTCAGCCATTTAACTTTGTCGAAGTATTTCACATCGCTTGTCTACGGGATTTAAACGGTTTACCTATTTTGTTAAAATATAGCGCGTGCATTGAAGGAATGATATAAGAAGAAAAGAATCAAAAGAGGCTCAGTGGCAGTTCTGGCCCAAATGAAAGGCCCAAATCCAGAAATTGGGCTAAGATATAAACTGGCCCAAAAGGCCCACAATCTGTTCATCTACTACCTAACGGTAATTCTCTCAGTTATAAACCCTAGCCATAAACCCTGCATCTTCATTCTTGATCTGGCCTTGAAACCCTGAACTGGAGAAGCCATGACTGGGAGTCTACTCAGGAGCTTCTCTCTCTACTCTCATTGGAATCGACCCATCGTTGCCTTTCCTGGTTCGATCATCAATAGGGTCCGATTCTATTCCCACGACGGACACAGCAAGCCCCGAGATCAGGAGAACGATGCTTCCCATGCCGACGATGATGGCGGAGAAGGTTAGGGATGGAGAAATATGCGGTCAATTTTTATCTCTCGCTCTTGCTTGATTTCGGTGGACGAGTACTGGTTGGGGAAGGTCAATTGCTATGCACTATTGGCAATCGTGGAAGTGAAAATGTTGGAGTACGACACCTGAAAAATGTGGTCTTTTCAATGCTTTTGAGCTTGATACAGTTGCAATTGCCATGAGATATGAGTGTTAATCAATAATTTTGTTTCGCGTTTCTTTTTTTAGATTGCGAAGTACTTTTCTGGGACTTGCTTTGTCCTTCCAAATTTATACATCTATTAGGTCATCAGCGGGTGATACCTTATTGGCATAGGATAAGGAATTGAATTGTATGTGTTCTATTCTGTTTGGATGGTTGTAAAATTGAGATGATATTGTTTTTTGGAGACAATTTATAGGTGATTTATTTGTAATGTAACATTTGACTTATGTTCAAAGTGAATTCTCCCTTCTTCCAGAACTGAAGAGGAGGATCTTAAAGTTTTACAACGATGGCGACATGGACGAGATCCCGTCGATTCTCGAGGAAATTTTGAAGCGGAAATTGGCGGGAAAAAATGATGAGAGCTTACTCGATCAACTTCCTTCTGACGTTAGACGTGAAGATCTTAAAAGTGGTGAAGACAGTGGTTGAGAGATTGGTAATCTGTTCATTACCAGGTCATATGACCGTCAGTTAGGAAGGGATAAGGTTAATACATACGTAGCACTCTAGATCTGTTAGCTTGCGTTTCTGATGCAGGCGATTTGTTGTTTTTTCTGGAGTAATGTAACTAACTTGTGCGGAATCTTCCCAGTTTCTAGCATCAGATGTAAATTTGTGAATGCTAAAGATATTTGCTTCAAGAGGAATTTAATTTTGAATTGTTCCATGTTCTTACCTTCCAAGCTTTTGATATGGTTGAACTGGTACAAGACTTCAAAAGGGCCTATTCTGATGTGGTTGTTGCTATTAGTGAGACAGAGAGAATGAAACGAAATCTCATCAACTATCGAATTACATCTATGGCGTTCTCTCTATCCATAGATTTGGTTGATGATGCAGTCGGATGCTCACTGAAGGTAAGGCTCTGTTCATGGTTTTTTTTATTTAGTTTTTTCGCCTTTTATTTGCTTGTGTTGAAAGATTTAAGACTTCCTGAGCTGACGTAATGGACTACCTTCTCTTGTCTCGCTATTCGCTAGAGCAGGTTTCATACTGGCTGAAGGAATATATAGCATCTTAAGGAATCATTGCACTGCCTTTGAGTTTAAGAATATAGCATCTAAAGGGTGTGTAGAAATGGCTTTCCCTCGTACTAAGTTGATAAAGAAAGGTCTGAAGGGGTTCAGAAAAAGCGAGGAAGTGAATAATCTGGACGGTGTTTGATAAGGTGTAATCTAGCAAAAAGTATAAAAAGTGGCAGAGAAGGAAGAATCAGGTTCACCTTCTAAAAGAAAAAGCTTATGTACATTCTCTGATAAGAGACTTCCTTAGGCAATGTCCATACTCTCTTGATACAGTGATACCTGGTTTTGAGGTCAATAGAATGTATTTTAATCCAATTCCTCATAGCGGAAATGAAAGGGAAGCCTTCTGCCTCCCGCACTGATTTAACTTCAAAGGAGAAGACTTCCAGATGCTGCTACGATGCTACAGAATGCATGTGTTCGTGCTGCTTGTTGTGCATCGCGTGTCCACTCACCATTTTATCGCGCACCGTCAAGGCACCTTGCAGGGTTGGATTGTATGCTTTGAAGAAAGTGAGGCAGCAAACATGTTGCGGGGCAAAGAAGAAAGTTTATGCAGCTTATTCTACATTCTCAGATACTGATTCTGATAGTAAGCCACTTAAATTGCGGAGACGGTCTGATTCCTATGTGAGTTTGTAAGGACAGAATCAGTCGTGTGGATTGTTTTGATAATGATCAATTTGGTGTAAGTTTGTTTTGGAGTAGGATGACATGTCTTGCATTTAGATTGTCTGTTACCCAGTATTATTCTTCTTTGCCACATACATGAGGCTATAGTTCCTTAGTTCTCTCAGGAGTCTAGGAATAATGATCATCCATCTCTTGCTATGTGGGACAGGGAAACACATTGTGGTTGGTGTACTGCTCTGTTTCTAATCATCTTTCCTCGAGAAAGTTTTAGTCCATCTGATTGACTTATTTTAACTCGGGATTCCTCTTGCTGGATCTCGAGTCCATGTTCTACTGTCATAGATATCGAAGAATTGGGTAGTTCTAATGTCTTGACATTGCTTTGGATGGACTGTTCTTGGTTCTCTTCTATTCTCTGGTTCACCAGCAACAGCACAGGGGAGCAATTAAACCCAAGTAAAGAAAGTGTTGTGTAGCTCTTATTTTTTTCATAATCAAGGCCACTTGAGACTGAGCAACACCTGACGCCTACATGATTTTTCGGAAAACTACCTAGTAGTCTTAGTCCACGCATGTTATGGTGTGCAATCTGCCGTAAGTCTCACATGATTAATGGTTATGACGCTATTGCTCTACATAGACTCACTGTGTAATAACTTCTGCTGTTTTTCACCATCAAAAGTTCTTTGTTCTTTTTTTCGACGCAACGTGTATCAAACATCGTGTGCTTGACTTTGATTTTGTGCTATAATTTTGGCAAATTGTTGAATTAATAGCATGCCAACCACACCAGTAGATGATTTATAGTCAAACGTTCAGGTTTTTTTGCTCAACAAGAGTGGAGATTATAGCCACAAACAGGCTGAGTAACATCTGAATACCCATATGGGAGCTTTCTTGGAAAATTTCAGCAAGCTCAGAGGTGCAAAAACTACAAAAGATAAGGAAAATTCTTGCAACTAGTTAAACTTAATCAAAACCAACACTACCTCTTTGTCTGGGCCCGATAGCCATATTGCAAGTACCCGCTAATCAACTGTGACAAATGCTTGGCCAAAAAAAAAAAAAAAACTCTAACAAATGATAAGGTGGATCTAGTTTAACTCTTGGGTCCTCTTTGATGTGCAAACAGAATGGTGTAAGTTCTTGCCACATCTCAAATTCAAGAGGTTAGTGAGAATTAGAAACCGCCCACAAACATCATCAAGCGCCACAAGCGCCGCCGCAGCCGGCGGCACATCCAGCGCCATGGAAGCCGGAGTGGTCAGCAGAAGCTGCTCTGTCCTTGGAGGATGAAGAAGCACCCTCTGCACAGGACAAGAGAATGGCCGATATTAGAGACAGAGCAACCAAAGCTGCCCACAACAGTAACAGGCGCTCACTAACTCCACCACCACTGATGATCCCATTGTTCTGCTCCTTCCACTCCCTCCACATCATTTGGTATCCGTAGAGAGAGAGAGAGAGAGAGAGAGAGAGAGAGAGATTTCCTTCTGGGGTTGCTTTGTGTTGTAGAGAGAGAGAGAGAGAGAGAGAGAGAGAGAGATTTCCTTCTGGGGTTGCTTTGTGTTGTTGAGCATTCACGCACAAGATCTAATGGCTATATAAGTTGGGGATTCTTGGTGGGGTTGTGTAAGCATTATCCCTAATGAGGTCTCCTACTCATGTAGATGTGGGTTTCTCTATCTCCCCCTACAAGGACTAGGGTTTTAAAGTATGACTTAAAGGGTTTAATTGCTATTCACTTTGCAAAATATACTTCAATTACGATTTTTTTATATTAATATCACGAAAAATCTCAAACTGGTGCACATGTGATAAATTTACCTCAAACTAACACCAAATTGGTATACTTGTAACAAATTTACCTTTTGTTAGCTTCCGTTATATTTTAGAGTCAAATTGCTGAGTTGGATGACACGCGATAGTTATGGTGTCTTGGTTTGTGAGTTTTACCGTCCATTTGTCACAGGTATAGCAGTTTGAGATTTTTTTGTGATATTAATCCAATTTTAATAGAAACCAACCGAAGGTAAATTTGTCATAGGTATACCAGTTTGGAGTTTTTGATTATCATGGTGGTCAAAAAATTAGTTTAGGATAAATTTATCACAAGTGTATTAATTTATGATTTTTCGCAATATTATTATTATTATTTTAAATAATCGTTCCTAAAGTGAAACTACACCAGGACTGAGCTTTTTTTGCATGTTGCTTGCTTGAGAGTTGGCAGACAAAGACCATCACATAGTTGACATGGAGGATAGTGGAGCCAAAGTGTGGCACTTCCATTTATTTACTATCCTCTTTGGCTGGTGTGTTTGATCTACAATATGTCAATTACTAGCATTTGGATATGCACACATTCACCTTCCTTTCCCTTTTTCTGGAGAGACAATTAGTCGGGTGACGCGGAAGAGGACACTCATAATTGTCCTTCAAAAAACAATAATGGGAGTAGCAACTAGCAATTCCTCACTTGGCATATGAATACAAACAAGTGCGGTTAGCACCGATTAAGACTGGCCACGAAAGCGAAATACAACGGCGGGGGTTTTTCACCGAAAATGAACGATTGGAAACATGTTTTTTCCGAAAATAATCTTTTTCGAAATAATCAGTCGGTGAAAAAGGCTTTCATTACCGATGGATGCGAACGGTTATTTTGTAAGAACATATTTTTCGATCCAAGTTATTCATTTTTCGCAAAACCAATGGAGGCTAAGTGTGGATCCCTTTTGGATTGGTGCCCCTTGAGCCTCTCCGTTTCGCTTTGACAACTCCTTTGTTCTTATTAGGTGATTTGTTTGCACATTACTTGTAAAGCTAAAATGCCGACCATAGAAGTGGCAACATTCTGTCGATAATGGGCATTTTATTATGAGTCATTATGACACCTCTTTTTCCTTTTCTTTTTCTTTTTTAAATCTAGGCTTTGGCTTGGGGAGGTTAGAACTAGTCCAATCCAATCCTCTTAGTGCCTGAAACTGAATCTAGAATTTAATTGCAATTATTAGGCTGTAGTGGATTTCGTTTGAAGCATGGCTGATCAAGCAAAGGGGTTAATCAAAGTTCTTGATGGGATAGGGATTGCACTTTCACAAAAAAAAAAAAAATTGAATGAGATAAGCTTGCTCTCGCCCGTTAGAGATAAGTAAGGATTATGTTGGATAATTTTCTACGTTATAGATATTTTAATAATTATGTTGATTGTCCACATCTTTCGAGATTATGTGTATATCTTGATTGATATGTTGTCTTGGCCTATAAATAGGCTCGTGTATTGTCTTTATCAAATATTGAAATATATTGAAATTCAGTCTTCTGTATTATTTTTATCTCCCAAACAAACAAGAAAAAAGAAAAATAAATGAAGGATGACCTCTTAAGTTCAAGCCAAATTAGAAAAGGACACGTACGAATACAATGTGGAAGTACGATGAAGTGATCTTCTCAAATCTTTTTAAGTTTGTCGATTTGAGAAATAGGTCACACAAATTTTATCCATCATCTGTTGAAGGAAAAAAAAATCCCACATAGTCTACAATATCACAATTCCTTCACTAATTTTCATTGTTACTTTATTTTACTTTGAATTGTTATTGTTAGGCTAACAATACAACCTGGGGTGAATGGGGTGAATAGATTGTTTGAAAACTTAAACAACCTTTCGCAAAAGATAGCAAGATATACTTTGACAATTGTAGAAATGAGAAAGTCATCTATTGAACAATGTTGGGTCCATTCTAGAATTTTCAATTTTGTCAATGTATTTCTGAACTTTTGCATGAAATTTCCAATTTAATTATTTCGGCCAATTGCCGCCAAAAAAGGTTGACCTAGCGATAGTCGACCGTGACTAGACGTCACGTCAGTAATTTCTAACTGCAATTGGACCAAAGGACCATATCGAAATTTCATACAAAGATTTAGGACTACATTACAAAATTGAAAATTTTAGGAATGAATTGACATATGTGCAATAGCCCCCGTAGAAACAAATTGAAAGTACCAAGCGTGCATGTGCTTATATCATACAATTATAGGCAACAATGAATTGATATAAAATAGCACATAACAATTTATAGCGGTTCAGTTTTATCTCCAAGCGTCCAGTCTCACATTAACAACCATAACAGCGGCTATAATCCATAACAATCTTCAAGAGATATTACAATCTACAAAAAATGCTTCTATCGCATGATAGATTACACTATCAAAACGCAAGTACGAGTTCTGCTATCACAATTATCCAAATCACTTGTCACTTATTACAAAGCAATGAGAACTCTACAACAAGAGAATATCAAACAAACAGTAACACGGCCTGTTCAAATTATAACACAAAATGATAATAAACAGAGTAAAGCTTTCTCAATTTCTGTCAACCCCTTCTATCTGCTTTAATCCTCTTTATATAGACGTCCACTCTCCAATCCAACTATTGGAGATCCTTCTGATGAGTTAAGAGCCGCCGGGACTTGATTCAGGCAGTTGCTAAGGTTCAGGCCGCACATACATTCTGTTCCTACTTGCAAAAGCATGGCTTTCCAAAATAGAGTTTGTTGGCAATGTTTCAGCAGCTATTCATTCTAACTTTCGACCAAAACTGGCAGCACTGTTCTGAATCATCTATAGTCCTCTTTTTGCGGATTCCTAGCCTGTCAGCAGCTATATTCTTCCCATTCAATTGTTCATTCTGAAGATGAAATGATGATCGGCACCTTTTAGGAATTGATATTTGCATGATACGTTGCTCCTTCTCGCTTGATAGTAGCACATGCCCTTGTCAATAGTTCGTTGGTGTTGTCCATGGTATTCCTTGCGGAACGACTTACAATGTATTATCCTATGATCCTCCTAAGCATATCGGCATACAAAGACTTTACCTAACTGATCACCTTATTATGGTACCTCCAAACCCTTATGAATAACACGTCATATCATACTTGTTCTCCTCTTATCAAGATCCTCATCTTTGTAAACAGCATTCACAGTACTTAAGGAAACCAAGAATATTATCAGTCTTCCCGATAATATCACCACTTCATCACAATGACCATCTCAATTATCACGTAGATATTAAACCAATGACAGTTTTGGAATCATCAAAATACCACAAGGATTTTTCCCAACAAGAGTAACATAAGAGTTAACTTTCACATAAATGGGGCAATACATTTCCTATAAACAACATGCAATTTTACAACGCAATTTTTTTTCTCCTATATTACTTGCATGAAAACGTTAGTTTTTCAATACATCCATCCAAGTGAAAAAAACATTTATTTTTTCAACATAAAAGCTGAGAAAACATAAGGCATAGATATCTCGATTAATAAAGATTGCTGGCTTTTTGGGGATAGGAAGTATTAGCCCTAGAGTACTACACTGTCGCCACATCAGTCAAAAGTGTAGTTTGATGATTTCTTGGTCAGACCAACATAAGTTATGAAATGATGATGGAAGAAAACCTAATTATTTTATCGTTGGGTTCAAAGCAGTATCTACTATCTAGAACCGTCGTGCTTCATTTTTCCAATTACCAATACTTTGTTAAATAAACAGTATCAATATAGTAAACTGTTGAAACTTGAACATAATTTTTACCCTATTGAAAGGTAAGGAAAGGACCACTTCATCCTTTTTATTGTTTGGAGTGATTTCTGTCTGTTCCTACGAAAAGTAATTTTCGTTTTGGCAATAAATAAGATAAGAATACATGCGTTGATTAAGATTCATGAGAAATTCTCAAGAGGGCACGTCACTTTATTGCCGATTCATGCTCATCTCTTTCAATTTTCAAATTCCTTTTATTCTTTTTCAGTAATAGGGAATTTGTAGATTAGGTGAAAAGTAATCGGGTATTTAGAACTGATTCATAATTCTTTTTCTTCTTCTCCATCCCCTTTTGACATTATCAACGGCCTAAAAAATAGGGATAAACATGATTTCAAGATAAAATCGGAAAACGAAAAACCGAACCGATGGAAACGGGGTAGGTTTCTGGTTTCGGGGTATGCGGGGTAGATTACGGGTTTTATATTATGCAAGATATGTTCCAAGTTCCAAGGTATGGAGGGTAGGTTTCCGGTTCCAGGGTATGTAAGATAAATTCCAGCTTTAAAAAATTGAAGAACCAGGTTTGACAAAGTGATTCTAGAACCTGGAACAATTCTTTTTGTTTTTTCTTATTCTACGTCTTTACATGATCATGCGGTATTCCATGGCGTCCAATGATGAGTGTGTAATTTGGAACTATTAGTCCGAGCTTTCATTTTCGGCGATATCCATGACTAAGACTTTTATTTTGTGAATGTTTCATATTTTAGTGTGTCGAAATCTGAGTTATGATTAGTAGATTGCAATAGCAAATAATGATATTTAAAAGTGATAGTTCATATAGGTGGAACGTGGATAGATCGTCAAACCAATCCTGGAACCTAATGACAAGGTAGGTTCCAGGTTTGCTCACATCTACTAAAAATCCAGGGAAAAGATTTAAAATAAAATGAAAAAAATTGCTAAAGAGGCCATGTTAGACAATTTCTATTCACCATTCTTTTACTCCAATGGACATGGAATTTCAAGATTCTCTAGGGCATGCATTGATGAATCGGGATGTGGAATTAGTGTCAATCCGCCTACCCGCATGAAGAACGCAGTGGGAACGAAAATAATGATGAGCCAACGATGTAAACTATATCAACTTACCTTACGTCTCTCGACATAATAGATGCGACAGACACATATAGTTTATTTATTCGCCTTTAAACCTTACAGGACAAGAAAATGGTAAAGTGCATGCCACTACAAATATTCCACATATACGGTGTCAACTTTGATGGTGTCTAAAGGAGTTTGGACTACTCGTATCGTAGGAACTAGATAAGAGTCGAGATATTTACTGATTAATGATTGTGATCAGGGGCGATCGATTTTAGGGTAGGTAAATTCTAGATCCGAAACTCGGGACCTACTATGTTAGAACCGGTTCCCAGCTTTTGAAATGTGGAACATATTATGTTTTCCCTAGAAGCTAATATATTTTTCTAATCAAATTTCAGGATCTACTCGAGAACCTGTTTTTCTTTTGTTCCTTTATTTTTTTTTTTCATTTTCCGCGGCAAAACAATATAAGCAACAAACGATTCAAAGTAAGAGATGAACGAGGGCGAACGAGCACGGGCAAGTCAGAAAGAGCAAGGATAGTGAGGCTCGAACAAGCAAGGAGGAGGGTCAGTCGGGAGCAAAAAAAAAGGTCGTGAAGTGTCCGAATGAGATTAGAGAGAATAGATTAAAATATATATATACCAAGAGAACAATTAGGGCTTTGGCTTGATAAAACCGGTTCCAAATTTGGTCCAGTCAGTTTGGTTCTTGGTTGGTTCTTATTGGGACCCGAGATTCCGAGCGGTTCCCACCGATTCCAAAAACTTGAAATCGAAAAACGAACCGGTTTTGAGGACGGTCTGATCCGAATCCTAAGTAGAACCAGTATGATTGCACGGCCTTAGTTGTGATGTTCTTCTTTGTTCCATGCCAAAAAAATAGAAAAAGAATGCTCCGCTATAATGTCGACTTTGATGCTGGCAAAAGCCCAGGAGCAAACAAACTTTGGGACAAATTGATGTTCTTATGGAATTGAATCGTGGCTGGTGAGTCTTCATGCACTTTCTGATTACAGCTTTTATAGGTGGGACTTCGATTCAAGCTCCACTTAAGGTATACATCACCATCACAATCGCCGTCACCATCATCATCATCATCATCATCATCATCATCATCATCATCATGATCATCATCATGTCTTGGTCTCCAATGACAAGTAATATTGAAAGTTTTGCCTTTCCTTCTTCACATAATTTAGATCCATCCGGCCCAACGTGGTAAATCTTATCCACAAGTCCACACCACAAACAAATAGCCTTGTCGGCCCAACATGATTAGATCTTTACTTTTCTTTTGCGCCCTTCCTATTAAAAATAAGTGAAAAAAATCGAATGGTTAATGAAGTAGATTTCGATTCGAAAATGTCTGGAAGCTCGATTTATATATGTCTTTCGCACCGCTAATCAGTGCGGGTCATGATCATGAAGACCTTAGTTAATTAATCAATGAACCTAGAAAGCGTTGAAGAGGACATTTTGCAAAATCGATAATGATGAAGGTCGAGCGCACGATGTACATGTATGAAGACAATACATCCGATGTGCAGTATGCATTAGACTTTGGCACTCAAAAAGTCTTCTTAGCATCTTTTTTCAAACATAGGAAAGAAGGAGGCCAGGGTATTCTATAATTTGTTTCGGGCCACATACTTTTGGACAAATCCTGTTTTGGACCCATATTGTGATACTTCTTTTTTCTAGGGAAAATTAGAGGTGTGCAAGACGGATTGATCGAATCAAGAACTGGCTAGTTCGGTCCAATTCTTGAGGACGTCGGTTGCTCATTCCTATTAATAATTCATTGATTCTCGATCCTAAAAAATGGGGAACCGATTCTATCGATCTGGTTACTTATTTTTAGGTGGGACCGGACATAATCAGATCGGGAATCAACCTCTCTCAAAGGAAAAAATGAGTTTTTTTTGCTTAATTTCAAATGAAATTATGTTTTGACCCAAAAAAATAAAAATAAAATGAAATCATGTCTGAACACAGCACAGCTCAGCTCAGCAAAATAATGCAATGAAAGTTTTTCCCAGACAAGACAAACCCAAGAAGTAGGCAGGGGGATTCCCCCAAATTCATGTCACATCACTCATCACTCATGCCTGAAACCAATAAAAAACAGTCAACCCCGCCTTTGTTTATGTTTCCCCTGTTTAACTGCTCAGATCTTTGATCCCCACCAGTAACAAAATCATCCAAAGGAACAGCTTAACAATGGCGGCTCTACACGCCCCTCCCTCCCCAACCCTCAAAACCGAATACCCACTTCGTTAGTACCCCTCAAAAACCTCCATCATGCTCGCGTCGAATCTCTCCCTCGCTCACTCGATCCATGGCCCAGTCACCCCCGCTCGAAACTCGCCGAAAGACCGGAACTTTTCCTTCCGAACACGCGCCCACTGCATCCCCATCGCGCCGCCGCCGCCGGCCCCGGTCGTGCTGGGGTTCGGCAGCCTGATGGAGACGTTCGCGGTCGAGGTGCAGAGGGCGGAGAGCAGGGCGCTGGACGTGCCGCTGGTCGCGCCGTTCACCATCGCGTCGTCGAGGCTGGAGAGGGTGACCAACGTGGCGGTGAGGGTGGAGCTGAGGAACGGCTGCGCGGGGTGGGGGGAGGCGCCGGTCCTGCCGTCCGTGACGGCGGAGGATCAGGGGACGGCGATGGAGAAGGCGAGGGAGGCCTGCGAGGCGTTGAAGAGGAGCCCCGCGATGGGGCTGGGGAGAGTTTTGAGAGAGATTGCGGGGATTCTTCCTGGACATGACTTCGCTTCTGTGAGTTCTTGAGATCGAGGTTTTAGGCTCAATTTGTTTTAGTTTGGTGATCTCTGTGATGCTTACTCTGTTAGAAAACGTAGAATGGTGTGTGCAAATCTCATATATGTGGGTCAATAGAACACGTAAAGTTCACCCATGAATGAGTGAGAAGGAGTGCGTGAATCGGACTCGAGACCTTTGCATCCCGATGTTTGTCTCCTTTTAAATTGGCCCTCTTTTTGTTTTTGCAGTGTTTGACTCTGCATTCAAGTTCACATCTTGGGCTGTGATTTCCATTTACTTACTGTTGTTTGCTACCGTGTGATTTCGCATTCACCTTGCCGTGAATTTTCATCAATGTGAATTCATATCTTTCTGGTTTTGGGGATGTGATGGATACATGGAGGCTCGTTTTAAAAATAGGTCGATTAACATATGTATAACTCTTTCAAGGAAGAGAAAAAATAGCAATGTTGATGGTTTTGAATTTGACTACATTTTGAGTATCTTGGAATGTTTTGGGTGGTTATTGATTTGAACTTTTTACATTTTATTCAGATTTAAGGTGGATCATAGGCATTATGTATATTGTTTTAAGTTCGTTTCAAACCTGTAGTGACATGGTCCGGTGAAGTTGAAAATAAAAAACAGCTTGCTTGTGGAAGAATCTTGCATTGAGATAATTGAATGAAATGATATAGAATGAAATAGTTAATCTATCTTTCCTTTATGTTCAATCAGGCGAGTTAAAATGTCAGAAGATGTTCGTTGTGTTTTCTGAAAATGTAATGGACTTGGTGGCTATGCGGTGTGTGCTTATGAGACTAGTTTTTCTACCAACTTGGGTATCTTAGTCACCAATTACCTAAAATTTACATTACTTATTGTTATTATCATGACATCATATATCTTCAATTGAAGGTTCGGGCAGGAGTTGAGATGGCATTGATTGATGCAGTTGCCAACAGCATCGGAACACCATTGTGGAAATTATTCGGTGGAGCTTCGAATACATTAACAACAGACATAACAGTTAAGTTTCTATCTTGATTATCAAATGGAAAGATAGTTCCTTAAAATGTATAATCTTGGCAATGCCACCTACTCCGTCTGTGTTTGAATTACATATCATAATGTCTTTGATTTTTAGTTTCTTTTTATTTATTTATTTTTTTCAATCAAGTTTGTCATCCACATTTGCAGATTCCGATTGTGTCACCAGCTGAAGCTGCTGACTTGGCTCTTAAATATCGTAAACAAGGTTTCCAGACTTTGAAGCTCAAGGTGGGCAAGGATCTCAAAGCAGATATTGAGGTTCTTCAAGCAATACGGGCTGTACACCCTACTTGTTCGTTTATTCTGGATGCTAATGAAGGGTACAAGTCTTCAGAAGCTATTCTAGTCCTCGATAAACTCAATGGTAAAGAATGTTATGGACGTGCAAAATCTATCTTTGTTATGCATGCGTCAAAGTGTCAGCAGATTGTGAAACTTCTCTTTCTTTCTTCTCCTTTCGCTCAAGTTAAAAAAAAAAAAAGGGAAGAAAAAGAGGGAGGGGGGGAGGTTGATACCTTGTTTCTGCTTAATGTGACAACCTGAATTTTCTTGCATTGCAAACACTTTTTTGTGTCATTCATTTACCTCCATCTAGTTTTCTTAACTCTTTCCTCCTCCATTCTTTACAGAGATGGGGGTTACTCCCATTCTCTTTGAGCAGCCAGTTCATAGAGATGATTGGGAAGGTCTTGGACATGTCAGTCGAATTGCTATAGGGAAATATGGGATTTCTGTTGCAGCTGATGAGAGCTGCCGAAGTTTAGATGATGTCGAGACAATCGTAAAAGGGAATTTGGCGAATGTCATTAACATAAAGCTCGCGAAACTCGGAGTGGTTGGGGCCCTTGATATTATCGAGTTTGCAAGAGCACATGGCTTGGACCTGATGATCGGTGGTATGGTTGAGACTAGGCTAGCCATGGGCTTCGCTGGCCACCTTGCTGCTGGCTTTGGTTGTTTCAAGTTAGTATTGCCATTTCTGCTGATACTGTTGCTAAGTAATTATTGTTTATCCGATACATAGTTCCTTAATGCATTAGATTCTTTTCATCTCAGAAAAGGTAATTTGAGTTATCATAATTTGCTATGGCGAAAGAAAAAGGACTAATATGTTCGACAATCTGTGCAGGTTCTTTGATCTTGATACTCCCTTACTGCTAGCAGAAGATCCAGTTTTTGGTGGCTACGAAGGTATTATGGACTGAGCTATTGACTTTGGTCGTCCACAGTCCTACTTTTGAGTTGTAACAGCCTGACGAATACCACTGGCAAACTTTTCTTTCTCTGACACCATCTTCTTGTTTCTGTTTCTAGTGTCTGGTGCCAATTACAGATTCAATAATGCCAGAGGCCATGGTGGCTTCCTTCATTGGGATAACATTGTCTGGTAAATCTTTTCGTTTCCCATCTTTTAATGTAGTATCGAAATGTACACCTTCTTTGATCTACTTGTCCATTTGACTAAGAATTTTCTGATGTTTCACATTATGCCATTATCTTATCTTTGAATCTCAGATTGGTAGAAAGTCGATTACTTCCACAACTCAAGTGTTTGGAAGTATCCTTTGTGGACTTTGGTTGCATTCAATCGGCTCATGCGATAGAAAAGTGGCCTCTGATGACATGGAAGCACTTGGCTCATTTGCTCAGGATAATTGGTTGCACTGTTAAGCCTTGCATTTTTCCAGCTAAATCATTGGCTAATAAATCAAGTGAGCCCAGGTGGTGCTTGTTATTGTGTGAATGGTTCTGGACTGGTCTGCTTGCGGATGTTTAGCCCAAAACCAAGGACCTAGATGAACTTTGATTACAACTCTCTTAGACAAATTTCTCTAGAGCTGTTGTCTCTCTGAACAGATCTTAATTACTTTCTGCGACAATGTAGACTTCGTGCTTATATCCCAAACTCTGTCTATCTGTTCTTTTCTTCAAAAGGTGATCTGGGTGCCTAAATGCTGCTTTGGAGATATGTGTGTGTGTGTGTGTGTGTGAGAAAGAGAGAGGGAGGGAGGGAGGGAGGGAGGGAGTTCTATCCATTCTATTCTTCAAAATGTGATCTGGGTACCTAAATGCTGTTTTGGATGTGTGTGTATGCGGGCGTGCGCGCGCGTGTGAGAGAGAGAGAGAGAGAGAGAGAGAGAGAGAGAGAGGTCTCTGAACAGATCTTAATTGCTTTCTGTGATGATGTAACTCCATGCTTATATGCCAAACTAGTTTATCTATTTTCATTTTCAAAATGTGATGTGGGGTGCCTAAATGATGCTTTGGAGATTTGATGTGTGTGTGTGAGAGAGAGAGAGAGAGAGGAGTTAGTTTTTTATTGTACTTGTTAATGAGCTGAGAAGCTATCAAATTTAGCACTGATACTCTGCTACAAATTCTCTCCCAAGTCCCCTGGCTACGATGTCATTGGGACAGAATGTTGCTTCAGGGTCGTCAGCACTGGAATCCTGAATCTTCTCGGTGAACTTGTCTGTCTATGTGAGAGTGAAAAAGCGGGAAAAGGGCCCATTTCAGTAGAAATCTTTGAACTTAAGACTATACTCGATCTTCAACTTAGACTATGGGGAACTGACTTATACAGATCAATTAAGGTAACCTGCACTAGATTATACTTATAGCTCTCTCTCTCTCTCTCTCCCTTTGTAATATGCAGGTGACAACTGGTGGCTTCAAGCACATCCTAGTTCACACAAGAAAAGGGAAAGGAATGAAGGGTTTGTAGGCTGTCTGATCGAATGTGATCTTGGGCAGCAGAAACCTTGTTTCTCGAGGAACATCAAATGACATTCAACTGGCCATTCTTCACTCTCTCTAAAAAAAAAGGCTGCTTTTCCTTATGGAGCTGCGCTTTTCTAAGGCACGCTCACATGATGATCAGCAATCACTCGAGAGTACATTCATACCTTCAGGCTTCCATGATAATGAAACCGGGTCCCTCTCTTCTTGAGATAGGTTTTGTAACCGTTTAATGCAATCGCTCGACTCTTTTACGAGACCGCGGGTTGTGCGATTACTCGAATCTTACGCGCGTTCCTCTCTACTTGCCAAAGGATTCTTGTTGGTCCTGAGCATCAGAGCCAATGAATCGTCTAGGACTCTCAGGCCTAACTCCCTAAAAAAAACTCCAATACCACATCATGGGGGTTTACAGGACATCCCAGTCATAGGGGTGTCAACGGGCCGAGTCGGCCCGAAAATAAACAGCATGTAGCTCGGCCCGGCCCGGCCCGAGCCCGAATTACATGTGCCCCAAC
This sequence comes from Rhodamnia argentea, assembly GCF_020921035.1. NCBI lineage: Eukaryota > Viridiplantae > Streptophyta > Magnoliopsida > Myrtales > Myrtaceae > Rhodamnia > Rhodamnia argentea. The sequence goes on from NC_063155.1 coordinate 6,281,519, forward strand.
TCTTCAGTTCCGGTTGGGTCGGGTCGGTTTCTTTTTTCCTTTTTTTTTTTTTTGAAATCAAAAGCACTTGACAAGCCCATTGAATGAAAGAATATAAAAAAATAAAAACGAAAAGAAAATAAACTAAAAAGAAAATATGGGTGTCAAAAAAGCCAAAGCCGGCCCGGCCCGACCAGGCCCAAGCCTTATGCGAACAGTACCGAAGCTCGGCCCGAAAAGCCTAAAAAATTAAGTGAATTTTCGGGCCAGGCCCGGTTAGGCTTTTTTACACCCCTACCCAGTCAGTTTTATGAAACCGCATGCTATGGCTCAAATCTATATTCAATCTTATTTCCGATAGGAGAGTCCAAGAGCCGAAAATATCAGTCTCAAATCTGTCTCCAACTTTTTTCTTTTATCTTGGCAAAAATCTCAAATTTTAGATCAATCTTAAATTTGTCTCAAACTTTTTTTAATCTTGGAAAAAATCCTAAACTTTAGGTTGTCTTAAATTTGTCTTGAACTTTTTTTTTTTGTCTACAAAAAAAGACCTCAAACTTTAGGTTCAGTTCTAAAAATGTCTTGAATCTTGCTTTGTCTAAAAAAAAATCACCAACTTTCGATTTATTCTCAAATCTACCTATTAAGGTCCAGTCCCAACGGGACGAGACATTTCCACGCCCATAACATATCCACATCAGCAAAGTAATATCGCGATAGGTGTGGATTGACATGATATTTTCACGCCGATAACAAATCCATCCCAAAAAAAAATTATCGGAATTCTTTAAAATGAAACCATTCTAGGATATGAAAATTAGGGACGACTAACGACGATTTCCGGACGGAAAGCTAATGGGGGTAGATTTGAGATAGAGTGAAAACTTATTTATAGTTGAGGAATTTTTTAGTGAATTAGGCCGTCCCGACGATGCAGAAGGATGAATTGAAAGATCACCAAGATGGTGACTACATCAGCAAAATAGTTTTGTGTGTGTGGAATCATTCGTTAACGTGAAGTGATCATGAGAACCCCACCACCACCATCATCGTCATCATCATGAGGAGCAAACCTTGACCGGTTCAATGATGGCTCGAGCTCTCTGCTGAACCTGAAAATCCAAGGCATGGAGATTAAAAAACAAAGGGGGATGGGAATCAATCACGACCCTCCTTCTTTATGCTTTGTGCCAGTGTAATCCATTAAAGCGCCGTGGGTAATTTCACTTTTAGCTTTGGACCCAAGTTGGTCCCAATGATGATGCGGTTTTAACATTTGTTTAACCCGAACACTGTTTTGCCTTAAGCAAAGCTGTGAATCATGTGTTGAGATTTCTGCTGTTCCTCAGCATTCTCGGAGTTAGATATATTTACATGTTACAAAGATTGAATTCGATCGGTGGCTTTGACTTTAAACTTTTTAGCTTTGTCAATTTAGTCCTAAACTTTTCAATATAGTCATTCTAATTTTCCAATGAAAATTGACTGAAAGGATTACACTGGAATTTCGCGCAAAAAGTTGAAGACTCGATTGACAGAATTAAAAAGTTTAGGACCACATTTATATTCGCACAATAATAGATTTATGAATTTATGACTAGAGAATTACCAAAAATACCCTAAATTTATTGTAATTGTACCAATTCGGACATAATTTTTTTTGCCATTTTTTTTGTCAATGAGTCTTAAACCATTTGCAATTGTGCCAATTAAGTCCACTTTTTCGCCGATGCTGATGTGGCGTTGTCGGCGCTTATGTGGATAATTTTAATAGATTTTAACATTTTTATTTTATTTCCTTTTTTTTCCCTACCTTTTTTCCTACTTTACTGCACTGTGGCCGGCAGCTCCACGTTCTTTTTTCTTATTTTTGTATCTTCCTTTTTTTTTTTTTTTTTTCGTACCCCACTGTACCGAGGCCGGCAGCTCTGGCGACCCTTGCCGGAGATCTCCGGCCACAGTATGGTGGGTACTAGGTAGGGAAAAGAAAAGAAAGAGAAAAAAGTGGGGAAAAAATTAAAATATTATTAAAAAATATCCACGTCGGCGTTGTCGGCCAAAGTGGACTAAATTGACATAATTACAAAAGGTTTAGGACTCAACGCTAGTAAAAAGAAAATCTTTAGGACTAAATTGACACAATTACAATATGTCTAGGATTTTTTGTTGTTGTAATTTTTCCCTTTACCACTAATTGGATAATTACGCACTCGCTGAACACGTAATTTAGACTTCACATTATTTCCGGGTGTTTATTTGGCACTTCTCTATTGTTTCTATTTTTACCCTCATGTCGCATCCATGGTTAGAACCTTGGTGCGTAAATTTAAATTGTATCTCAACCAAGAATCAAAGGCTCCATCATTGAAAGGAAAAGGAGATTAACAATACATAAATATAAATGTTAAAAAAAAAGGAGCTTTAGAATTTAGAATAAAAAAAACATTTTGCCAGAATATTTTGACCAAATAGAAAGCGTGATCCTAAAAGCGGCTTTCACCTCATACGGCATGAGATTGTGACGGCCCAACAAAGGCAGCATGTCATCTCATAAATCTCAAAAAATTTTGACTTGTGCTTTGCTCTATCGCAGCTTATAATAGCTTTATCAAAAATTGTTTCTTGGTCGCCATGTTCGTTCATCTTAAAAACCACACGGCCCGTATAATCCGCCGAGCAACGTGCCCCGTCATCTCGACGGTCCTTCCTTAGCGAAAGAGTCGTCTCGGCGTACATTATCGCGGGAAACGCGCGCCAGGCACTCGGTTAAAATCGAGAACGAGTTTAGTCGAGGACTTAATATGGGACTTTCGGTTAAGTCGCTGGCTATAAGCAAGCGTGTTGATGTCTATCCTCACATTGCTGAGATAACAGAGAATGAATCGATTGATTAGCAAATCTGCATGTCTGTGGGCCAACTAATGATGAGAACATGTTACATGATTGCTATGAAATTACAACACTACATCAGCATCACCGAAAGCAAACAGTTTGCTGCGAAAAGTGGCCTCCACATCTTTCTCTGCACAGTAATAAGTGCTAAATTAGTATATAAGTAATAAATTTATCATAAATTAATATTTTTTACCATCAAAAACCTCAAATTGATATGCCCGTGACAAATTTACCATCCGTAAGTTTTGATTAAATCGGATTAATATCACAAAAAAGCAGGTATACCTGTGACAAATAGAGGGTAAAAATCACAAACCGCTATCACATCACCTGTCAAGTGTTATCAAACTCAGCAATTTGACGATAAAATTTAACGGGAACTAATGGATGATAAATTTGGTACAAATATATCAATTTGAGATTTTTAGTTGTCAAAAAATTAATTTAAAGTAAATTTGTCACATGTATACTAGTTTGGAGTTTTTCGTAATAGTAACCCAAGTCATAATGATTCTGAAACTGTTTTTAAACCTTATCCGGCTCATTCTGAGGGAAGAAAAGGGCATCCTGAGCATGCTGATCCTCATTATGAGCAAGAATGATTAACCATATGCACTTTAGTGGCCCAGTCAAAGCATTGACTGATGAGGAACCAGGAAAAACTAGTGGCAGATCTCATTCCAGAGGGAGAAAATAAAAACCCTTTTTCCTTTTCACCTCCCCCATTTTGCCTTCTATAAATTCAAGCATCATCCAAACCCAAACGCATCACCCTGACCCAAGTACACACACAAACTCACTCCAGTTCTTTTCTCCTCACATCCTCCTAGAGCAACCAAAAACAGAGAAGCAATGAGGGCCCCGAGGGTCGCGCTCTGCGCTCTTCTGGCGGTGCTTCTCCTAGCGGAAGCGGAGGTGAGAGTGGAGGCTGCTGTGACGTGCAGGCCGATAGAGCTGAGCTCCTGCGTGAGCGCGATCACGTCCGCGACCCCTCCATCCACCCTGTGCTGCAGCAAGATCAAGGAGCAGAGGCCCTGCCTCTGCCAGTACCTCAGAAACCCAAACCTCAAGAAGTTTGTCAATTCCCCCAATGCCAGGAAAGTGGCCAGCACTTGTGGCACTCCCTTTCCCAAGTGCTGAGAAGTATCCATCCCCTCATGCCTAGAGCTTTCATTATCAATGCCGTTAGTCCTACTTCAGTAACTAAGAATTTTACCTGTGTCCTGATGCACCATTTTGTAATACTTTTAGGAGGGTTTTAAGTCCTTTGCTGCATGTGCTTATGTTGCTATATATGATGTGAAGGCACTGGATGAGAGATGAAAATGGTACGTGGGTCATTGCCTCACTTACCACACGATACTCATTTCCAGGCTTATTCTCATGTATCTTGGATGTACTAATAGTAGTAGGCATAGTCTGGCTCAAAGCATGTTGTCTTTCAGCTGTTAAGCGTCTTCTCTTGTAAGCAAAAATGCAAGCAATATCTATGGATGTTCAGCCTCTCAATGCTACAAGCAGAAGATGTAATGCAACGAATTCCCGTCATCGAGCTCTAGCTTCGGCAATCACTGCCATTTATCTGTACCATCACTACGTGCAATCACTACAATTAAAAACCTATCAGCAAACAACTCATCAGCATCAATGACGCTCACCATCCCCAGAAAACTCGAATCTTTCTTATCAATTGATGAGACTTGCTAACTTTCCGGGAGGACAGGTACAAATGTAGGTTGCAACCAGTCACACACCTCAACCATACTCTTCAAGTTCTCATCTGAATCTACAAGAGCTACCTCCTTAGACATGCTTCCTGTTTGGAAGGGACACGGATGATCCGATCTGCAAGGACGATGAGTTGGGAACGCTTACCTAGCCAACATTTACATCCAGCCAAACCTCAAGGATCTAAACTATCTATAAACTCGGCCCTTTTTTTCGCCCATGCAGATTCACTCTGGTAATTTACGAAAACAAACCCTTTCCAAAACTTTCATGTTTTTTTGAAGCACAATTTCAACAAGGGATAGTAAACCTGTGGCGTACAAGAGACAACTGAAGCCATGTCTTTTTCACTCCAATCGTGGGGCGGCTTTCTTTTAGACTATTGATCTCACGCAGACATAAAATCCACTCTTCAAGGGCCAATCCATCACGAGCAACCACGAAAAGCAGTAAACTAACAAACATTGCGCTACTGGACGGAAACGAGCCTGAAAATAACTAAAGGAACCAAACATTCTTATTTTCTTGCCTATCAATCAACCAAAAAGTAACATGGAACACCAAAGTCTAATTCTTTTAGCCTGTCCAGCAACTAAATCAAACTCCCCGAGTGAACTACACCATATGGTTTTTCCTCTGTTATGATGAGATTGTCATTATGCAGGTAAGTAGCAAGTCTAGTAAGATATCTCTACCAGAAGAAGGAAAGGGGAGATCGACAGTCAACAGTCACTTTTAGCCCAATTTACAACTTTGTCACTCTTACGATGGGCTTCTCTTCCACATGTATCTTCCGGCCCCAATCAAGATCCTCACCTTCTGTAGAAAGTTCTCTGTTTTCATACTTGCACCCTTTTCTGATTCTTTTCTTGCCTCCATTTTGGGAGAACCCAGTTTTCTGTTCTTTGTCACAAATGCAACAGCTAACCATTTCAACAAAAGTTCCTCCAAGAGCAAGATAGCTACTCCCCAAAATTCGAGTACAGTTTTGTTCATCATATGCTTCCTTTGTGCATGCAGAGAAGATTTCTTTTATTAAAACGATGAGACTGCCCTTGTATCATCACCTGGCATACATGCCATGGGAAGCAAAGAACTGGAAGTCCGGGTGATTCACCCCACGGTGTCTCAGCCAATCTTCTGCAGCCGGCGTGAGGGAATTCGCCATTAGACTCTCACTGACCCCGTTTTGTGTCCACATGGACCGTTTAAACTTGTACGAAGCCATCCCGAAAACTGTTAAGCGTATCTTTGGGACACCATCCGTTTCATTGGGATAGACAACAACTGGAGAACGGGTACCTCCACTACCTGCAAATGATTCAGACTTTGCTTCATATGATGCAAAGACATCTAAAATTAACAGATAAAGGATACAATTTATTTGCATCATCCAGAGATACAGTTCACTGACAAATTAGCATATAACCAAATGCCCTCACTTTCAAAAGATTGATGGAAGATCTCATAAGAGATCATGTGCACATTAATGTGATGTAGCAAGGGGAAAATATTAGAAAAGGGGAAAATATTAGAAATGTTGAAGTGTTCATAAATAAATACAACTCAAATAGTTACCGGAGGAGATAAGAGCAATTACTTTAAAAATGTTTAGATCATATGGGATGAGAAAAGTCAGGGACCCCCTACAGGAAGTAATTCTTTTCTCCAGCAAGATCCTTTTTAGCTAAAAAGCTGAATCGAATTTCGCTGAGAGTATAACAGTGCAAAAACTTGCATATGCTTAAAGTATCTATAGGGAACAGAATATGTTAGTCAGATGCACACATCGGTCAGAAAGGCCACTTTGATATGCAACATCCAGTACAGTAGAGACCATTTCGATACTATCTGATGGCTTCTAGATCAATAAGATGCCACCAGGACTTCCCATGAGAACACCCTACACTCTTCACGGTAAGGGATAGCAACAAATTCGACATCTTCTACAATCACCTAACAGCACCTCAGACGTAATGCCTGAAAGAATTGGATTTCCACAGTTCCCTCTCTCTTGTTTACTAGAAGCAGTATTATACCCTCACTACGCCATCAGGCATTACCATCAATTAACATCACAAAATTGCTCATGTAAGATTATAATCTATCTTTAAGTAACTTCGAATTGCAAGGTAGTTCTCTGGACTTCTATCTCAGCGTCAGTCTTCTACCCCATTCAATTTATCAGTCCACGTCACCTAGGATGTTACCTTTGACTTTAGTTTTTACTGTTCATTTGAGGTACTAGATCATTGTGATCCTACAATAACTAGCAACTAATAGAAAAAGGAATGCTATAGGAAGAGGAGCTCAGACACAACTCTGATGTGGAATGGAATAGAAGGGGAAAGAGCGGAACTTATGAGGAATATATCGGCAGCATTGAGACTAAGTCGGCAAAAGCCACTCTCCCTATGTATTATAACTGGTTCGTGTCTCACCATTCCTTTCTCCATCACATGTAAACAGGTATTTATGTATGCATATGCACGCACCCGTGGCAAATTTGTACTAGTAGGCACAGGTATATAAATAATAATGGTCATCACGTACAAGTACCTTCAATAGGGGTGGTCGAAAGGGAGTGATAAGTAAGAAAGCAAGCATCCAAATCTTTGAGTGTTGGACCAGTCGGTATCCGATATATTGGGTACCTATCATACCAGAAAAGTTAATAAAAACCCCGAACACCATGACGCTTTGACAGGAAAATTCTGAAATCTCACCATGCTACAGAGATCCAACTTGATGGCAGCAAATCACAGCTTCTGAAAGTCTTCAGATCTGGAAATTGACGTGCAAGATCCATCACCTAACAGAGAACAAGGACAAATAGATGAAGAGTCAGATTGGAGATCGGGCCAGGGCTTAACTTTGAAAATATTCAAAAGATCTACTAACCTTGTCTGCCAATGGTTCACGCCTATAAGGAGGATCTCGCTCCAAATATTCAAACAGCAGGCAACCTCTAGAGTTGCCAGTGTCACCATCATCACTAGAAAAGCCTTCCATTCCTGAACTGCTTCCATCACTACTACTCGAGTCCCTGTAGTAATCACCATCACTGTCCTCACCAGCTGACCTACAATTTAGGAACTTTACCAATGTAAACATACATGATATAAGATAAGGAGCAATAAGGGGAAAAACCATATAGTGGAGCAGGAACAAAGGGAACAGAATAAATAATCTGGTAGCGGAGCCAAATTGAAAACCAAGCACTAAAACTCACTGTGTTAATTGATAATACAAACAACGTATGCAACCAATGTGAGCACGTGCTCACTTGTACATAGTACATACATTTGAATGTGGGTCTCTAGAAAGTGGTGTATACCTTTGCACATATACTTCTCTAACCTTAGTACTTATTAAACAAGTATGTGCTCACGTACATTCCCAGGTGTAAGTTGACAACTATGGATATACATACAACACCAAATCATTTACCAACCTCATAAGCACTCGCAGCGGAACGTCATGAAGTTGAAACATCTGATAGGATGGGCTATAAAGAAATTCCTTTGTCGATAATAAGTTTACCATATAATCCATAGTCGCTATCAGATGCGAACAATTCTGTCTACTTTTTACATCACTTCATTAAGAGCATTAAAAGAGGAAAAGCAAACACATATATGTCATCTTCCATGATTCAGTACAAATCTAACTTCTATTGAGTAGCCACACGGTGATAAGCTAAAGAAGGGAACAGAAATGGGGTTATCATAGAAATAGCCATAAGGTCACAGAATGAGACGAGTCCCCCATTTTGTAACATCTTTTTTTTTTTTTCTCTTTTTGTTGCACATATTGTACCATCTTAAGTGGGAGACCTAAGCATTTGCAACCACTAAAAATGTTACAAAATGGCTGCGAATGCCTAGGTCTCCCACTTAAGATGGTACAATATGTGCAAAAAAAAACAGGATGTTACAAAATGGGGGACTTGTGCACTAATTAAATGTAACATTCAAAATCATTTGCACCTCCACAACCAGCCATTAAACAAACAAGAGGTAAAGCTCCCACACTAGTGAGAAAAACAAACTTTAGGAGGCAGACGAGTGAAAAGCATAGCTTAACACTATTAATTGCCGGAGAGAGAGAGAGACAGCAACATACAATATGCTCCAATGAGCTAGATAAATGAGACCCAAACACATGGTGGAAATCAAGTGAGAGAAAATGAAAAACTGAGCTGCCAAGTCAACAGACAACACATTGGAAAGAAAAATTAACTAACATCAAACAACAGATCAAATAGGGAGATGGTGGAGCTTGCTATAACACATTCAATCAAACTCGAAGCATATGAATACCTCGACTTAGCATTTGGATTTGTAGATGGACCATACAGTTGAATGCCCGATAAGTATGGGACATAGTATTGAACAACAGAATCTCTGCCATCTAATAGCAAAGGCACTCCTGCGCCATACGCACTCCATTCCTTGAATGAATTCCACAGATCACCCAAAGTGAAGTAAGGCTGGAACTCGTCATCACAAGTCCTCCACCCCCTCATTATCGTCTACAGCGCAAACATACAACAAGCATATCAATTAAATTTTTTTCTAAATACCAACAGAAATGAACTAAAACAATCATTTAATTGCTTAGACAAAATGGACTATAATCCCATCTCAGCTAGGCCACCTAGCTCAACACAGCAATAAAGCTGCTCAGATCACCAAAACCGTCATCCTATCGACACATCATATAGAAAAAGCAATTATAAGTTATGGACAAACTCTTATTTTTTCCCTTAAAAATCTCTTAATGTTTTCGACAAGCTGAACAACGGTGAATAGACATCGATTTACAAACCTTGGGGAAATACTGAGCTTGGACTGAAGGAGTGGTTGAGTCCAAGAATCTGTCGAGATTACTGCGAGAGACCACCGAGCTCTTATCCACCGCATTCGCCGCCTCCACAGAATCCCCATTCTCAGAAGCTAAAGGCTTCCTCTTCGAATCAGGGCTTTCACTATCATCATTCCTACTTTCACTCTCATCATTCCTACTCCAGACGGCCGATTGTCTCTGCATCTGATTCTGGTTCTTCCTCGCCTTCACGGGGACGTAAAACCGGTCCTCGCCGCGAACTCTCCCGAATGGCAATCCAGTTCTCAACATTTTCCTCCCCCCAGGCAAGAAAATCAAAGAACAAGAAAATAAACGGAAAAAAAAAAAAAACAAAGGTCACTTTCCTCGCCTTTCTCTCAAGTCCTCAATCAAGAGAGGCTCGAAAGCAGAACAACCCACGCGCCAAGTTTCGAAATTTCTCCCACTCTATTTCAGTTTACTGTGCACTCTCGGATTCTCTTTCTACCAATTACTATTCAGGGTCGACGAATGTCGTTCCCCAGCGCCCGGATGAAGCGGAAAGAAGGACACCCAGAACAGAAGCCACGCGAGAAACCCAACAGAGATCAGCGATCGTCGAACCGATCGGATCCCCGAGAAGAGCAAGCCCAAGAACCCGGAGAGACTGTGAATAGCTCAAGGGACCAGGATTCGATTGGAAGCAAAGACCAGATCCGCAGGAGCGAACAGAGAGCCGTGCGAAGGAGGACACAGAGGGAGGACTGAGGCTTGAAGAGAGAGAGAGAGGAAGGTTGGGAGGAAGGTTGGGAGGAGTGAATTATAGGTGAAGAACAAGGAGGAGGCACAAGCACAACACCAACACAAAAAAGGGGCCCACTCTCTCTGGTTTCCCTGGGTTTTAGTGTTCCAAATTTTATTTCATCATTTTCCAATTTTTTTTTCCTTTTTTTTTTTCAAGCAACTTATCTTTAATTGGGAAAGAAAATTAGGATGGGAAATTTTGTTCCAGAATAAATATTAAAAAAAAAGAGAAATTTATTTTGATAAAGTCACTTAATATTTCTATTCTCGAAAATAAAAGTTATTTTCGAAAATCCCTTTCGGAAAAAAAATATTATTAAGCAGGCCTTAAGATGATTATTAATTTAATTATTTGAATTAGGAAGATGAGGTGATTAAGCTGTGATGGGATGGGATTGGTGAATGAGTTAAATCAGAAAAGGGGGAAGGAAAAATGCTGCTCAGCGATTGGTGGGTTTGGTTGTGGGTTCGGATTGAGGAGGTGCCAGCGGCACGTGCGAGTCACGAGAGGTGCGGGACCCACGCGCAGCGCGTCCTCGTTATTTTCTCAATTCCTAATTTCTTTTATTTTATTTTATTTTTATTTTTTTGGAAGGAGGAGGAAAAGGTTGCGCACGTAATGATGGCACGAGGACGAGGAAGAAGGAAATGTATCGTCAAATAGCAAGATGAAAAAGTCAACGAATGGGGCTAACTTTGACCCGCAAGCTTTTTCCTAAATTTTCATTTAATTTGAATCGGTGAGTTTTTCAAGGTGCATTGATTTCGGTACTTGAATAAAGATACATTATTATTTTAGCGCGCTAACTTTTCGTATAATTTGTATTTAATATTTGATATAATTCACTAGAAGTTATAAAACTTGTCTCGAAATGTCCAATCAAATCCTAAAACTTGCAAAAAGTGCAATCGAATCCTAAGATTTGTAAAAATGGCGCTGTCGAGTCATTCTGTTAACTTTGTCTAATTTAGCTAGTGAAAAATACTGACATGGCATTTTTTAATATTTTTCCTCTCCTACGTGGCAATGACGTGGTTAAAACGACGTCATTTTAGTTCAAATTTGATTTTTAATATAATATATAAGATAAGTTTTAAATTAAAAAACAGAAGCGGAAGCAAAAGCAGATTCTATTCTCTTTGCCGATGGTTATGCTTCTATTTTTTTAATTTACTTATTTTAAATTAAATACATAAATTTATATTTAAAATATTTTTTGAACCAAAACGACGTCGTTTTAGCCACATCATCGCCATGTAGGAGAGGAAAAATATTAAAAAATGCCATGTCAGCATTTTTTACTAGCCAAATTAGACGAAGTTAACAGAATGACTCGATTGCGTCATATTGACAAGTCTTATGACTGGATTATAGTTTTGTGACAAGATTTAGAATTTCTAAGGAACATATCACTTAATATTTTAGAAAATTGAAAATTGCACAAAAAGTGTATTGGATAAACAATTGAATCACTCAGTGCCACATACTTTGGGAATCATCAGTATCTCATGATTTCTTTCCATCTATGGAGTTGCCATGGTCAGTATTTATAAACCCAATATTAATTGCTAATTTTTTTTTTGTAGCTCCTTATTTTCTGGACAATTTCTAATTTCAATTTTGTCAACCCATTTGCTAATTTTCCTTTCCTTTTCTTTTTTACTACTTCTCACTACATTTCTTACTTTTTTGGCAATGCCATATAACATGTGGTGATATATCTTCATAACGGGCTTCATATCTTAGTAACTCAAACTTAAACGGCCACCTAAATTGAACCGAATTTTTTGATATTTTTGAATAATGTAACATCGAAGAGACACTGAGCTTACTAAACAAGTTAGAGAACGCGTAAAGTCGTAAACGCGTATCGTATCATATCTTGAAATTAATTTGGTATTCTCGATATAAATTGCTCTATCCATATATAAACACAAAGTTTGTTTGACTTGTTTACCGAGACTCGTTTAATGAGAAAAATATAACATGCCATTGATGGAACACAACGCATTAATATGCATTTAGACATGTTTTATAGAAGTCTATACGCTCTTTTACATACTTATGTACATGATTTCGTTTTTGAAATGCGTTAAACATGCCTAGTCGTGCTACGTATTCTATTAGGGTTTCAAACGGGCGATACATGTAAAGGAAATTATGTCATGAGCTTGATATGACGCGATTAAACGTGAAAATACACGAATTGCCAACAAAATAATTTTTTTTAGTAGGAGCCTAGGACGCTTATTTCGAACTCATGCGCTAATCACGCGCTTCATTCCATTTGATATTGTCATTGAATACGAACCACTTAAATTGTGAAAAAGGGGTTGATAACATCACATGTTTGCCTCATTGCGTTGACACTTGGACATCAAAACAATGAACTTTCTTTGCTAAGAAGTTTGGGGAAAAACACCTTAATTTGTTCATTACGTAAGAGAAGACCCCTCATGAAGCAAGCCAACACGCAAAAGGAAATTAATTTTGCAAAATTATATGAAAGTACGTCCGATGAAAAAAATATAGGTGCGAAAGCGATGATCGATCTACGCAAACATCGACATGTGCGTTACGAAAATATACAAGTTACTAATGAATTGCATGCTTCAAAATTTGACGAGTATTAGTGTGTTGATATTTTTTGCTTAGGGGATTTTCTGGAGGTCATGGAGGGCGCACAGACTATACTAGCGTGTATTAATTAGCCTAGTTATTTGAGAAATCAAGTGTTAGGAATAGCTATGTTTTATGCTATAATTCGAAAAACAAGAATTGAAAATTATCCAATCAGTCTTACACAAATTTTACGAATATTAATTTAGTCTTATGTTTCAAATTTTATCAGTAGAATCTTAAATTTTTGCTTGAAAATTTTAATGCAACCATTTTAATAAATTTTCGTCGAAAATCGCTAACTTGGTGGTTGACTTGCGGCGGCCGTGGCCCCGTGCATTTTACAAAGGCCTTTGGGTCATCCACCGATGATAGGGAGAGAAGGGGCAAAACTCACGTCAATCACGTAGCGATCATTGATTTCTCAGTGTGTGGACAGCACGAAACCTCACTTAGGGGAAGCTTCCATGGAGTTGTGCATTCGTGAGCACATGATGTCTGAACATAATTGATCCCTAAACCTACAAATTACTACCTAATTATTTCAATAATTTATCTGTCTGAGCAGTTTCAAATATAAAAAGTCTAGGGTTAGCAAAATTATCCCTTTTATTCTAGGGTTAGCAAAATTAGCCCTTTTATTTTTTTTATATTTTCCTTCTTTTGCCAAATTAATGTGGCACCTGATTTTCTTGACCATTAACTGGTTACAAGAAATCTTTTATAGGTATTTTTTTTTATTAGGGTTTCTAACTTTCTAGGGCTTGGTCGGTGGTAACTGGTGGTCGGTCCATGGATAATGGGACTCCAGTTCATAAACTATAGTTTACTCAGGTTTTTGGGCACATCTTTTGTCAGTCTTTGTCGCAATTAAATCAGGAAATCCTCTTTTACAAATGCAGAGATTTGTTTCTCTACTTGACTAATTTTTATAAGGTGAGGCTAATCTTCATGCATTTGTATTAGATGTTCCGGGAGCATTACCGTTGATGCAGTGTAACCGTCGGACGCACGATATTCTTAGAATTTGATAATTGCAATCTTCATTTGTCTATTTAGGTTCTGTATATTTTTCCGAAAATTAATAATTTGATAAAAATATTTTTCTAGAAATAATTACTTGTATCGCTTATAAAAATAAAGAAAGAAATTTTCGCCATTCACGAAAAATGTTTAGGCATATATTTTTGTCGATAAAAGATATATCTTTTCATTAACTAAATACTTTAGGTGATATAAGCGGTCGTTTCTATAAAAAAAAAATTCTAGATCATTCCTATTCTACGAGACAAAGGGAACCGGTATCGCCACTAAAAAATTCCGAGAAAAAATGGAATGTACATGGAAGTATAAATGTTGGAAGCATGCAACAGAAGCCTGTTGCTGGCACTTGAAAAGATCACTAAGAGGGAGTCTACTATGATATCAAGTAATCTATCCGATTATATCCCCTTTCAATGAAAAGTTTAAACTAATGAGTCACGGGCCTATCTCAATTATTAACTGTTCAACACCATAAAAATTCACCGATGTAGGACTTTTCAACCACAATTCACATATGAATTTCAACGGTAACAAACGACATGACATTCAAGGTCTTGTTCCATTCGTGTTGCCCTCAAATTGTTGCACTTTTGTTGCAGTATGATACTTTTGCAACCCTAAGAAAGAGTCAACATTGACGTTGGACACAGCGTGGATGGGTGTCTCTTTGTCTTTTCCTTTCCTTGCCTCTTTTTAATTAATGAAAAAGAAGCACCACCATAGATTGCCCCATATTATAACCTTAATCATTCAGTTTAATTCGGATCGACATTAACAAAAACTCATTACATAAACCGACGAAACACCAAACCCTATCTGACATCGACCGATCTTTTTTAATTCACTAATTGATAATATCTTATGTGGCATGAGATATCTGCACACTAAATATTTCAATGAGCTCGCGGACTTGTCGATGATTAAATTTAAACAAAAAATTCGGGATTTTGGATTTGAAGCGGCGTCGATCTCACATGTTTGCCGACATCGAAATTTTTTTTTAATGGAGAACATGCTGGAATATCTTATTAGGGACTAATGTGAAGCAACAGGACCCACCTCGAGCACATTAGTGAATTAGCTATGGATAATTTTTTAGGTTGATGATGGAGAGGGGTCAGTCTGACTTTTTCCTTTTGGGTCCAAAGGGTCGGTTTGACTCGAATGATTCAGATCATGTAGGATCCTAAGTAGAGTGATGGTAGTCGTCGGCAAAAAAAGTCAGATTAAATTTCAATACCTATGATAAATATAACGTTATTTATTTATCAAAAGTCCGTGCAACTAAACTGACTTCAATCTCCCTGGTAAAAAAAGTCACTGGAGACACAATAATATAAATTGGATTATTGACCGTGATAATTGGAAATTCCCTTTTTTTTAAACTACAAAAAAGAATCTCAAAATTCTTCTTTAGCACGCTGAAAATCGTTGGCCGGCTTATCAAATTATCTATTGAGCTATGAAAAAGTTCAACAAGTGGCACTGGAAGAGGACAAAGGCCTGTTTGAGCCATTCCAGTTGGCGCTGCTTAACTAAAAGGAAATTAGGTACATTTGTTAAGTATTCAAGGGTTGGGAATTTCCACTTGCAATGAAGAATGGAATTTGCTCGATCTCTCGAGTCTATCATAGGTTTCTCGATCAAGTTAAAAGGCCATGACTTGGATTTAACTTAGCATAAAGCATTGATGCACATCTCCTCCTTCATGTCTTTTCAGTGGCTATTGAGACAATACGGAATGACAAAGCAAGTCTCGCTTATGCATTAAACATATCATAATCAAAGCCGACATGCCCAAATCAGAGCAACCATCTATCTTCAATCTTGATATTCTCTTATGCACTCAACTGGTGAGATAATTACTAAAAAGATCTTAGACCTATTATACAGATGTCAATTCAATACTACACATTTTAATTTGTCAAATGTAATCCTAAACCTTTCGACGATTTGCCAATATAGTCATCCCCGCAAATTTTGGTAAGAA
Organism: Rhodamnia argentea; assembly: GCF_020921035.1. Classification (NCBI taxonomy): domain Eukaryota; kingdom Viridiplantae; phylum Streptophyta; class Magnoliopsida; order Myrtales; family Myrtaceae; genus Rhodamnia; species Rhodamnia argentea. Next base: position 6,297,406 of record NC_063155.1, read on the forward strand.
ATCGATGACATGAACGCCGGTCGATCTGTATATATATAGAGGTAATTTTCTCCTCAATCGGTCAATATAAATAAAAAGAAAAATAAAGCCCACTTTAGTTTGTAGGCTACAGACCTTTAAAATCCCAAAAAGGGTTACTTAAATAGTTATAGGCAACTAATATATTGTCTTGGAGGGCCCAAACGTATATGGACGGCTTGGATTTGATGATCATACTGCATGTCCATGTCCCCCATCACCACAACCATGCTTGCTTGGAACAACATTTGAGTGGTGGACACCCATGTAGTAGGTGGTCCACTCATGGGCAAGAAAGAGAAAGGGCACATCAATGATGTAATGAACAATGTTGATTTTGGTGACAGAAGATAGCGAGGAGCCCACCATTTTTTATCTATCTCTCTCTCTATATATGTGTATAATATTTTTTTTCTTCTGAGTTTCTGAAAGAAGAGGGAACATACACCAACCATCAACTTCAAAATTAGCATCATCCACACAGCATATTCTCAACCATGTTCAAGAATAATTCCACCCCTCAAATTGTCCTTTTTAGGGAAAATAATGCACAACTGTAGCCATCAGCATCAGGTGGTGAGCCTCATGAGGCTTATAATTCTGCAAATTTTGTGAGGTGAGCTTAGGATATTGGGCCCATCTGGCCGAAGAAAAAAAAAGGAGATAGAATCAACTTTTAAAAATGTAGTGTCTATTTTAGAGGTATAATTGGTAATTAAGGAATAGCATGTCGAGATCAGATGAGGTGCTTGCCAACTAAATCCCGAACCGTTCGGGAGTAAAGACTCAATTTCAAACCTATGTTAATTCCTAGAGGGCATTTTAAACGACATCCTAAACTTCTTCAATCCCACCCAACGTTTTCCTTGGTAATTAGGTATTGTAAAGTATGCCCTCTTCTTACAAGAGACAAATTTTACGATTTACCTTATAAAAAATTTTACACAAAAAATCTTAAATTTATACCGGTGTGTCCCATTTACCATCCGTCAAAGTTCTGTCAATGAGAACCTTTAAAATTTTTCCATCATAGATGCCGAAAAATAAACGGTATTGATATGGCACTCACATGACTTAAATAAAATAAAATATATTTTGGATAAAAAATCATCGGACGAAATTCAATGGATGGTAAATGTGTCACACATGTACAAGTTTGAGATTTTTTTTTTATGTCACAAGAAAAAAGTTAAAAGTAAATGCTTTGAAGTGGGTATAGTATGGAGTTTTTTGTGTAAAAAAAAAATAAAATTTCATGGCAAATGTGTCAAAGTGGATAGAGTTTGGAGTTCTTGCTTATGACTTCTTCCTTCAAAAGTCCCTGCATATGTGGCAAACTTCTTTTTTAAGATGCCTACGCGTCATAAATTCTGTGTCATATAGTTTTAGGAGACTCACCTCAAGAATCATCATTGTGATGGGATGTTAAGGGTGCGTTTGATAACAATTCTGATCCATAAAATTGATTTTGTTTATAATTGATTTTTTCTAATTCTGTTCCCTGGATGAGTCTTTGAGAATAAGGACATTTTTGGTTATTCATATCCCGAACCCAAATGGATGAGGGCAACCCTTGCTCGAGGCTAAACCCAAATCGGTGAGGCCAACTCTCGCTTGAGACCAGCGAGGTCGGCCCTTGCCTAGAGCGGCTAGGGCCACCCTTACTCGAGGCCGACGAGGGGCTCCTCAAGCAAGAACCTTGGGAAAGAGATGGACGACGAGGCAACGAGGGAACCGAACAACACAACGAAACTCACGGGAGTTGTGCGGTGAGGGAGGCAAACATCGATGGTACAGTTGGTTGGTCGAGCGGCGGGAGCAGCGGTTGAGCGAGGGGAACCGGCTGCTCGAACGCACTTCCCTAAGGCTTTGTTCTTTTTTTGGGGTCAAGAGAACAAAGTGAAAGCCTTCCTTGAACCTTCTCATTTTGTTAGTCTTGTTTCTCAATTGTGATTCTGAAACAAAGAATCAATTTTTTTTTTAATATTCTTGCTTCTATTCCAAATTTATTCTCAAGAACAAACTCAAAGAATTAGAATCATTTATGTACCAAACAGGTTTCTCATCATTTTCTGTTTCGCAAAATATAATAAGAGAATCAGAATTGTTATCAAACATGCCTTAAGAGTATTGTTCTTGTTTTCACGAGGGGGGACATTTTCCCCAATCATCATCATGGAGTAGAATAATCAGAAGAATAAAAAATGATATCGTTTTCATCAACATCCGATAGACGGTGGGCATGACCGAACTATTATTACCCTCTCGTGAATGATCCTTTTAAACTAACTGATTGCGGATTCTCCCACAAAAATCTATAAGGTAGCAACGGATGAGTTGGATGGAGGGAGCGATTGGCAACACTTGTCCCTCACTAATTATAGTAATTATCCTACGTGATAAGTGATTGGGATTAGGCTAAATTGGCCCAAGAACGAGGGAACATAACTTGGCCGAAACCGAACTGATGCCCGGTTAAGCCGCGGGTCCGGTCCGATCATCGCATTAAATGCCTCCATTGTGGGCCGGACTCCATGGGGCCCAATCAGCCGGCATTCTTGCTCCTAAAGGTCCATATTTCGTCCCTTTTGATTGACTTTTTTCATTTTTTGGATCGAAGCATATGATTGACTTTTTTTTTTGGACATAAGCATATGATTGACTTGACCGTGTGTTTTCGAGCTCTACAGTAAATGATCCGTAAATATCATATTTTTTCCCAAAATAGTTTAAGGGCCATGATGAATGAATTGAATATCTAAGGGTGGCAATGCATATTAGGCGGGGTCAAAACATATTTTCTCTAATCAGCACTTGGTATTATTACGCTATTATTGCGCCTCAAAAGATTAAGGGAAAAATCCAAAAAAGGGCCTGAAGTCTTCAGATTTTCTCAAATAAGGGCTCCAAGTGAACTATGTTTTAAATAAGGGCTCAAAGTGACATAATATGTTTCAATTAAGGGCCCAAAGTGATCATAATGTTTCAAAAAAGGATCCGGCCTTAAGGGCGTTTTCGTCATTTCACTTTTTAATTTTTTTTATTCATTTTTTCTCTTTTTCCTGATTTATGTATTAAATAAAAAAAAAACATCCACAGCGGGAGGGTCGCCCTCCCGCCTGTGTGCCGCCGCCCACCGCCGGTGGGGGTCGGCGGCGCGTGGCGAGCCGGTGGGGTCGCCGGCCCTCGCCGAGGCGCGCGACCACTGCCCGGGCTTTGTTCGCCACCGCCTACCGCCCTCCGGCGGGTGGGGCGGTGGCCACAGGTGGGAGGGGCGGCCCTCCCGCCTGTGAAGGTCCAGTTTCCCCTTTTTTTTTTTTTTCGGTGAGAAAACAGATAACAAATAGAATAATAAAAAAGAAAAAAATTAAATAAGTAAAAAGACTAAAATGCCCTTAAATCGGGCCCTTTTTTGAAATTTTATAGTCATTTCAAGCCCTTATTTGAAACAGTGTTCACTTGGGGCCCTTATTTGAAAAAATATGACGACTTCGGGCCCTTTTTTGAAACAATGTTCACTTGGGGCCCTTATTTGAGAAAATCTGAAGATTTCGGGCCCTTTTTTGGATTTTTCCCAAAGATTAAACTCGAGAAGTTCAGAAAAAGGAAAATACATAGTCACCATTGTACTTGATTACATGTGAAGTTTTCGTCTTGAGCTTCCATGGCGTCCACTCCGCTTTCTTGGCCACATACGACCCCGTCTCATCCTCGTCCCGACACGGTGACATCCTCATCGAATATCTGCTCTGGACAGTCGGCGATCCCTCCGTATCTTGCAGCTACCCAGGCCGCGATTGCTTTTTTGTATCCGATTACCCGACCCTCACTCTTCCGGACGACGCCTATTTCATCCCCGAAGAGGACATTAACGAGATAGGTCATATAAAAAAGAAAAGGACGACACCTAAGTCGAACTCTTGGTCTTCTTGTCTTCGGGCACCGAAGTGTTTGTCTTCGTTCGCCTAGGAAAGATCTCAGTGTCTTGGTAAGACAAAGAGCTTCTCGTTGGTGCATTGGATCAAGTTCATTCCCAAGGCAGCATTAGTCTTACCCTCTGCATCCTCTTACTTGTTTGCTCCCACACCATCTCCCTCTTATCATGTCATGTTCCTCTCTCTCCTTGCTCTTCCTCATCTCCCTCCGTCTTCACTTCATGGTACCAGCTTCCGGCGAATTCCCCCAGTTCCGAGATTGCGTTCTCTATGATTGTGGGGATCAACAAATCGGCTATCCTTTTAGGCATCATGAGCGACCGAGTTATTGTTGCTATCCACGCTACGAGCTCGGATGTGACGGACATAACCTGACCTTGTCCATGGAGTAACCGGTATATCGGGTAATCCACGTCAATACGAGCGCACGGATCCTTGACGTGGCGAGCTCGGATTTATCGGAAGATATATGTCTTGGAACACATGTCAACACAACTTTAGGCTTCAGTCTCTTCCACTCTTCTTACGGCGACCTCAATTCCACCTTATCCTATGGTTGCAATTCATGGTTGACCCATGGATCTTTTCAGTTCTCTTGTCCCGCGTATGCAAATGGCTACTTTGCTCTTCGTGGATTCGGATCGCCTAACATTGGGGTTTCCGTGACATGCTTACCATTACTCAAATCAAACCATCCAAATGAAAATGGACGGCCCGATTTAAGAGAGGGTTGGGATTTAGAATTTTTCAAATCCCAAAAATTTGGATCAACTAACATTGGGATTTCCGTGATATGCATAACATTACTCAAATCAGGCTGTCTAAATGAAAATAGATGGTCCGATTTGAGCCACATCATATATTGAAAGGGAGGAAAAAATTGTGGGCGGGAATTTTTTTGGGGTTTGAAAAATTAAAGGATCTGGATCGTCTAACATTGGTATTTCCGTGACATAAGTGACATTACTCCAATTAGGCCGTCCAAATGAAAATGGACATCCCGACTTCGTGTGGACCCCGTAAACCCACCACACGAGCCATGCAACTTCAGTGTCCTTGTCCCAATTTCACCAAGTGAAGATTTAGGTGTACCACCATCAATGTCGATTGGCAAAGATGATATTGCTATTACTAGTATTGCTTTTTTTTTTTTATAAAGCAAATCGACTTCGATTTTTTAGTAATCCACATTACTTCTGCTTCTATTGTAATGAAAGATTTCCTCTTTTATGTGGAAAGGGCGAGAAAGTATACCTACTAAAAAAGCAGTTTTTGTAATTGGTACATGCTTTTTTAAACCTCATTCGAAACTACTTCGCTTCCATTTCCACTTTTTGTAAACCGGCATGGGCTTTTTCCGAGGGTCATCTTTCCTTCTTGCTTCGTATGCATGGTATATATAATTCAAATATAGAAAATATAGATATAGAGTATCTTTTGTTACAATAGAAGCAAAAGTGATGATTAATTCTTGCTGACCACCTCCTATAGGGATCATATAGCAATAAGTCCAGTTTGAAGAGGCTTATATATGGAACATTTCGAAATAATACCTAGAGCAGGAGATTTAATTAATCGAGATTCAGAAGCGTAAATTTCACCTCGACTATTAATAGGTTTGGCCAGGCATTTATAAAACGACCCAATTAAGCCTCACTCACTGTATCTCGAGCAATTCTTCATGTTGCTTTTATAGAACTTCCCTCTTGTATCATCAAACTGTCACCTATTAATACAACACCAACATTATTTGATTCCAAATTCAGAACAATCCCTATTGTACCCTCTTCAAATTCTACTAATTCACCTGCCATTACTTCATCACGACCATAAAAATATGAGCAATGCCGTCGCCTAGTTGCAGTACAAGACCGGTATTTACAATCTTTACTTCTCTATTATATTGCTTAATACGTTCACAGTTAATATTACTAATTTCATCGGCTCTAATGGTTACCATGAGAATTTCTTAATTCTTTTTTTGTATAAAAAATAATTCCTACAGTATAAGGACTAATCAGTTATTTCTTTCATCGCCCCAAACATGCCAATATTAGCACTCATAGTATGTAAATGTAACTCGTTGTTGAAACAACTCTTCGGAGTTCCTAGAGCTCATTGTAAGGCTTGTTGGAAAATGCGTTATTGGACTTGATTAATCTCTCTTTGTTGTTTAAAACAAATGCTTTCGTTTTTGTAATTTTCTAATTGTTCCAAGGTCTTATAAGTTGAATGGCCTAGGCTTTTTCTTGTTCTATCTCAAATTATCCATTCACTCAAAATTGGTCCGCTTCCATTTCCACTTTCAGTAAACAGGCCCGGGCTTTTTCTAGCTGTTCAATGGCCCCCATGTAATTCTTCTAAATTTTGAATAGTAGTCAAGATCCTCTATTTTCGATCATCTAATAAATCGCTTAATGAAAGTAGATTATCTTTCCATTCAGTTCAAAACTTCCATAATCCCTTCCCGAACCAAACATGATTCCATCAATTCATTTGGCTCTCACGCTCAATTACTTAAATAAAATTTCCATATATATTTTTTAAATTTAATGTGCCTACCCTCTCTTCGCTATTCATATTCCCTGAAAAAGATATCAAAATTGACCATTAATCCAAGACTAAAATAATATTTGGAGGACTCTTCAGACCAAACAAAAAATATGGAATTGTCAGCAAAGTTGTTTCTTTTTCTTCTTTTCAAAAAATCCAAAGAATTCTACTTATTTTATACGTTACATAGGTCATCGATCAGCATTGGCTAAGATTAAAAAAAAAAAAAAAAGAGCGTGAACTTTTTTTCAATAAAGGTTTCAAATAATTTCATCGACATGAGTGTTCTCTATCGAAGAAAAAATTCAATTATTCCTTTTGAAACCCTTCTATATTAAATTAACATAATAGCAGAAAGAATACCATGCTATGTTTAAACTTCAAACGATTTAACTTTAATCATATTAATGGTCCCACATTATTGGTTAATTGAGAATCAAAGTGGATTTACCAATGAATCACGAAATGCTATGGCTCTTAAATATTATTTATTAATTTATTCATTTAATTTATTTAGAAGTAATTCGCGGGATCATGCATCTTTTACTTTATACTAGTTATAATAAAAAAAATGCAGCTGGTTTGGTCCAGCCAATTCTTGAAATAAACAAGCGGCAAGAAATGACAGATCGACCTTACCAAAAAAAAAGAAAAAGAAATGACAAATCGATTCACCCCATAAATAAGTGAGCCGGATCCGGTGTATCATAAGGGATTTGCATTTTCTATGGATTCTTATGTATTGCATCATAAAATTGTTTGCAAAAGCCAACTTGGTCCTCTTTCCCAAGGATCCCGGATGAGGGAGCACCTAGGAAAAAAACCCATATGCAGATAATGAAGAACCATAAGACTGAATTACTTTGGATGACTTCCTATACCCACTTCTTTTTCAAGAGTATATTTATGCACTTGCTCATGATCATGGTTTATTAACTTGCCGGATCATTAGGTCGGTGTTTGCAAATCCACAAGATTCAACGGTTCAAACACAGTGAGCGAAGATGCTCCGAGTTTACTATAAAGTTTCGCACCATGAACAAGTAATTTAAATCGGAATGCATTAGCCGATAAGTCAAATTAACCTAAAATTTAGGTTAGAGTTGTTCTTTACTCCGCATAACAAGAATTCTCGACCCCACGAATGGGATAGGTTTTTTTCACATCAAAGACCTAATTTCCTGACCACATCTTCCTCATAATGGATGCTACTCTCTTTCATATGACCCAAGCCGTTAAGAGCATCAGCATCTTCTACGGATGTTTGGGCCCGTCGACGAACATAAGCAATGACTTCGAAACTTTAGAAAAAAACATAATAATAACAAAAAATTAATACAAATTTTGTGGAAGACATCTTCTTTGTGGAAGACCGCTTTCTTTGTGGAAGACATCTTCTTGGATTTCTAAACTTTAAAAAAAATTAATAAAAGAAAATTAGATTTAAAAAAGTAAAGTTAACAAAAAATTTTAAAATACAAATTTTATTTAAAATAAATTGAAAAATTAGTGTAAAAATCTAACAAAAAAACATAATAATAACAAAAAAATTTGGCTAAATTTTTTAAAAAAGTAAAATTATATTTAAAAAAGAAAATTTAGTAACAAAATTTTAAAATACAAATTTTATTTAAATTTTATTGAAAAATTAGCTTAAAATTCTAACAAAAAAAGCTAAAAACAAAACCTGGGCAAACTTAAAAAAATTTGAAAAATAAATTTAGATTTTAAAAAATAAAAAATATTTTTTTAAAATACAAATTTTATTTAATATAAATTGAAAAATTAGTTTAAAAATTTAACCAAAAAAGATATAAAAAAAAAGACCTGGGTAAAACTAAAAAAAATTAACTTATTATCCTTACCAAAAAAAAAAAAAATTAACTTATTAAATTGAAAACTTAGATAAAAATTTTAACAAAAAAAGCTGAAAAAACTGTATAAACTTAAATAAATTTTAAAAAAATTATACTTAAAAAATAAAAATGAGAAATTTTTTAAAAATAAATTGAAAAATAGATTAAAATTTTTTAAAAATAAGATAAAGACAATAATAAAAAAAAGAGGATGCAGAACCAAGTAAGCCCTTGCTTCTTGGTTATCCATCCTAGGTTGTGATTTCTCTATTTATAAATTTTTACCTTTTTTTAAAGTTTAGGCTTATTTTTCAATTTATTTTAAATTATATATTTGTACCTTTAATTTTTTTTTTTCAATTTTAGATTTTTTTTAATTTTAATATTTTTTGGTTCCATTTTTAAGCTTATTTTTCAATTTTTAGCTTATTTTTTTTAAAAATTTTTCTCTTTTTATTTTTTAAAATAATTAATTTTGTATTTTTATTTTTAAATTTTTTTTAATTTTAAGCTTTGTTTGTTAAATTTTTAAGCTTAATTTTCAATTTCTTTTAAATAAAAATAAAAATTTTATTTTTAATAATATTTTTTATTTTTTCGAATTTTTTTGGAATTTTTGTATTTTTTATTGTTTAAACTAATTAAGTTAGTAGTTTAATTTTTTAATTTTTTTTTTTTCAATTTTTAGCATTTTTTTTTTATTTCTGGCTGGACCTCTGGCGAGCTTCATCAGCTCAAATATTAATAAAAAAATACGACGTCGGATTTTTGGCAATGCATATCAAAGGTGGCATTCAAACAATCGTTTATCAAAAGAATTTGCACTTAAGTGATCCGGATGAAACTTTTGGCACTAAAATAAGCGCTGTACATAACTTTTGACACTTATGCTGCTCTTCTCCCTCCATATGCATGTGTTCCCAATTTCTCTGGAAAGATGCCACTAATTGATCCATGGAAAAAGTTCAAGACGAGGATCGAGCCAAACTGGTGAAACTGAATGTGCTACAACCTCATGATATGCCCTGATTTTTAACAGCACACTTTGAAATTTTCTGTTTGCAATACGTTGACACATTTTTCAATTTTGATGACTGCTGTCTCAGGAAACAAAAGATTGGTTTCAAAGTTGGAATAGGTAATTATTGCAAGACTTCCTCTTCCACTTCTCTACGCTCTTCTTTGCAAGTCGTTCAGACTTTTAGACAGTATGGTCACGCTTATCTTAATGCAAGCTTTGATAATGAGGAGGAGCAAGAACTTCGACAGCGAAATGAAAATCGAGGGACTAGTCTCTTCAAGAAGATACACCTACAAAGACATCAAGAGGATGACTAACTGTTTCAAAGAAAAGTTAGGCCAGGGAGGCTACAGCTGTGTGTCAAAGGCGAGCTTCAAGACAGTCAACTAGTGGCAATAAAACTTCTAAAGAAGCTGAAAGGCGATGTAGAAGAATTTTTCAATGAAGTTGGGAGCATAAGCAGGACTTCTCATGTAATGTTGTCAGCCTCCTAGGGTTCTGTTTTGAAGGAAGCAAAAGACCTTTGTTTTATGAGTTCATGCCCAATGGGTCACTCGAAAAGTTCATATTCAGCAGGAGTAACACTTTGGAGGTAGGTCAACAGTTGAGTTGGGACACATTGCCTCAGACATCGCTCGGCATAGGTCATGGGCTAGAGTACTTGCATAGAGGATGCAACACGAGGATCTTGCACTTCGACATAAAACCTCACAACATTCATTACAAAAAAACAAGGATTTAGCCACGGATTTTGCCACGAAAAATTGACCAAAATTCGTCGCTAAACTGATTTGCGACGAAAAAATATTCGTCTCCAATTCGGCGTCGCAAAATTTAGCGACGAAAAACTAAAGTTCATCGCTAATTAGCGACGAATTTTGCGACGACTATTTATCCGTGGCTAATTAGCGACGAATAAGTTTCATCGCAAATTAGCCACGAATTTTGCGACTAATTACTCTCCGTGGCAAATTAGCGACGAAACTTATTCGTCGCTAATTAGCCAAAAAAAAAAAATGTCGTCACTAAATTTAGCGACGAATTTAGTGACGAATTTTCTGTTCGTCACTAAATTTTGCGACGCCGGATTAGGCACAAATTTTTTTTCGTGGCAAAATTCATCGCAAAACCCAATTAGCGAAGAATTTTACCAAATTTTTCGTGGCAAATTTGCCACAAAAACAAGGTTTTAGCCACGAAATTTGCAACGAAAATTTGGGAAAAATTCGTGGCAAATCGATTTGGCCATGAAATTTGCAACAAAAAAAATTTCGTCATGAATCAGGCGTCACAAATTTTGCCACGACAATTTTTATGTTTCGTCGCAAATTTGCCATGAATTTTGCAACAAAACTATCTTCGTCGGGAATTTTGCGAGAAACTTGTGTTTCGTGGCAAATTTACGACGAATAGTGGTTCGTCGCAAATTTGCCACGAATAGTGTTTCGTCGCAAATATGCCATGAATTGCCAAATTTCCGTCGCAAAATTTGCGACGTCGTATTAGCAATGAATTTTTTTTTTTCGTCGCAAAATTCATCACAAATTTGATTCATCGCAAAATTCGTCACAAATTTGCTACGAATTTTTATTCGTCGCAAATGTTTGTCGCAACAAGCGTGTTTTTTTTTTGTGTTCCTTTTTATTCAGTGGCGGAGGGGGTGGGGGAGTCTTGGGTCGCAGCGGGTCGAGGGAGTCCCCGGGCTGAGGTGGATGGCGACGGGGCTGGCGAGCTGGACGGTGGCGGAGGGGGTGGGCCTAAGCTGGAGCAGGGGGCGTCGCGGGTTGAGGAGGAGCAGAGCAGGAGGGTAGTCGGGGTGCCGGGACAAAGAGAGGGAAAGAGACCGAGAGATGGAGATGGAGGACGGGGGTTCGGGCTCGGGGCGGACGGCTGGAGGGATGACGACGAGGCCGACGGTGATTGGAGGAGGCAGCAAGTGGTAGCGTCGGTGGTCAGCTGGAGGCTGGTAGAGCAGTAGTGGAACAAAGGAGGAGGGCGAAGCGTCGTGGGTCTAGCGGCTTGCGAGGCTGGCGGGGCGAGCTTGGTGGGCTCGTGGGGCTCGCAGGACGATGAAATGGCGCGACGATGGTGTAGCTGGAGGTGGCGGCTGCAGGTTGTGGGCGTCGGGGCCTGAGTTGTGGGGAACAGAGAGGTGGTGGGGTGGAGGTCGACGACGGCTACGCGGGGCTGGCGGGCGAGCGGCGACGGTCGCAACGGTGGGTTACGACGAAGGCAGGTGGTGGTCAGCTGGAGGCTGGCGTCGGCTGGAGGGGCTACCCAATGAAGAAGAAGAAGAAGAAGATGATGATGATGAACAGGGGGGAAGGGGGTCTGTTCGCACAAAGAGGAGGAAGAGAGAAGGTGAGTGGGGGGAAGAGAGAGAAGGACGAAGAGAGAGAAGGTGAGTGGGGTTAGGTGGGGGAAATTGAATGCTGTGGAGAGCGGAATGATAGAAAGGGAGCGCGAGAGTTTATAGAATGGGGTTAGGCGCGAGGAGAGAGTGGGATCGCCAAATTTCAAAAGCTCCCTAAAAAATTTAGCGACGAAATAAAGTCCTTCGTCGCTAATTAGCGACGAAACACATAATTTCGTCGCTAATTAGCGATGAAAACATAATTTCGTCGTTAATTTAAAAAAAAAATTGCAACGAAAGATGAAATTAGTCGCAAAATTTGTGACGAATTCTCATTTCGTCGCAAATTGCTTATATAAATTAAATAAAAAAGAAAAAAAAAATTAGCGACAAAAAAATAATTTCGTCACTAATTTCCAGAATAAATTAAATAAATTTGCGACGAAATGTATTATTTCGTCGCAAATTTAGCGACAAACACTGTTTTTTCGTCGCTAAATTTAAGAAAATTCAAATAAAAATAAATATTTAGCGACGAATTTTACATTTCGTCGCTAAATAAATTTAAATAAAATAAAGATTTAGCTACGAAAATGAAATATTCATCGTTGATTAGCGACGAAAAAAATATTTCGTCGCTAATTTAATTTTTTATTTATTCTGTTTATTATTAAATATTTTCTTTCTATTTTTATTTTAAAAAAGAATATAATTCAAAATAAAATATTCAAATTAGCAATATTTTTATTTCGTCGCTAACTTTTACATTCATCGCTAATTTCAATAAAAATTAATCGAATGAGACTGGATTCGTACTAGTGTTGAAATGGTTAGTACTGAATTGGTATCAACTCAATATGTTTAAGACTTTTTTAGTACTTTTCCCATCTTTTGATGATAAACTAAAAAAGAAAAATGGATCTTTGTAAACAAATAAATAAAAAAGAAAATGTACAACATTTCTAATTAAATTTTCAGTCATACAATTTTCAAGTATTTTAAATGAGTAAAGTACAATGATCTTACAATGATCTACTTTTCCCATACTTTTGTGACGAATTTCAACTTTAAGCATATTTTAAAATTTTCATCAAAAGCTAAGAAAAACCAAGCCTGGCCAATCATCCCAAACTACACAGCATACATAATTCTCCATTCTGTCCCACCACGATTCTCCTCATTCACCAAAATCTGTGAGGAGTGATGCAAGAGCGCGAACAGATGTAGATCCCGGAACAAGATATAAAGATCCAAATGATGCACCGAAAAAGATTCCAAACCATTTGAGCTTACTGTTACAAGCTTGACAATTTGGGCAAACATCGCTAGCAGCGACAAAGACCCACTTAGGGTTTCTGGCAAACGAAGGAGAAATTACAGGAATTTTCAATTCAGGGCTGTGGGGGAAATGAAGGAAGGTCGCAGTTTCACGTGGTTTTTCGTGGAGGTCAACCAAACCAGGTGCTAATCAGCCGAGCCGAGAAGTGCGTCGGAGAGAGAGAGAGAGGGAGGGGGCTTCGATTTCACGTTGAGGGAGAAAGATGGACGGTTCTCCACCAAGTGGACGTTCCCCGGCCCACATTTCTCGCTGTCTCAGCCGCAGGAGCGCTCCCTCTTGTCCTTGAGCACCCGGAGCAGGTTCTTCAGCTCCGGCAGCTAGAGGATGAAGTCGTCCCGCCTGAGGGAGTCGGGATCGGAGTCGGAGGAGGAAGAGGAGGAGGAGAAGGAGGAGGGGGATGGGAGAGGAGTCTGGTAGAGGGAGTCACTGTAGAGCCACCCGAAGGATACATAATCCGATCTAATACATACTCAACAAACAGCGGAAACATGCACAATAGATCACCGGATTCACCGATCGACGAAGATACATCACGAGGACATACCTTATTGATCACCGATTAGATGCCCTTTGCGGTCTCGGAGTTTTTCTCTGTCAAACAACAATCGACGATGGGAGGAGCGTTCTACGTTCTCTGTTTTCTTATTGAGTGACAGAATGAAGTTACATGGGGGAGAATGAAGGAGAGTACGTCGGTTATTGACGTAAAACCAACCAACGTGATTCTTCACGTTTGAGCAAATAATCGCTCACCTGGGTGTGGTTGCCCGCATGGGCGCACACCGTATCTCCCGTGGACCCCACTTCAATATTTTATCTAATATCTCCCACTCGCCCATGTAGGGCAAACAACTCCTATTTGTCCACGGAGGACTAACAACTAAACTTTTCATCTTCGCAAAGTTCATATTGGCAAATAATCCGTGCGACCAAGATACACCGAGAGCTCGTTGTCATATATCCGTTGGGAGTATATGACAGCTCTAAAATTGGACATAAAAAGAAAAGAATTGTATGCTGTACCCTAGATCGATCGGTCATATATAAATTTCTCACTAGATCTCATTTTAAAATTGACATATTATATTCACAATTATGATCACACCAAATAATCATAATTGACCGGTCTGTGAATATAATTCATAATGTGACTTAAAACTCCAAATCAATCTTCCTCATTCATTAGATCTCTCAATTTCGGTTCAGCTCGCTTTTCTAGAAATGTCCCTTTAGATCGAATCAATTTCATGACCATAGGCAACACCCTAAGATAGCAAACACTAAATAGAGACCTTGAGAATAATGAAGAGTCATGAGGGTACAAAAAAATGAGGAATTTTATCCTCGAGAGTCTCACACGGCACTGAGGAGTTGAGATCAAAACTCTTGCCTACTCTCATTGGTCGATAGTGCATACGTAATATGAAATACGTATTACGGTATGTTCTCCTTCCCTATGGAGCGTATGTCTTTCTATTTTAATACCGTACAGATGCTCATCTTGACACACTCAATGTCCAACTTGAGTTCACGTAACAACTCCAGCCAAGAGTTTTCCATCAGAACTCTCATCCGGCATTTAAGACAGATAAAGCGAAATATGTGGGTTATTTCACTTTCGGACATTGTAAGTAATAAGTCCTCATCTTAACATCATGTTAAGGCGGTATTAGTATTTTAAGCTTGAGCTCTCAATTATCACCTAGATAATAAGCTTAAAATTGCCTCATCTCTATTTACTACATAAATAAATAGAGGACGTTACCCGTGTGAGTGGGCTAACTTCTCATCCGTCCGACATACCTTTTTAACATATAGTGCACCAAGCATTAACATGCATGAATATCAAATAAACTTATAGACTTTAATATTGATAAACAACATCATCAATTATTAACGTTCGGGGAAAAAATACAAATATTCAATACATTAACCTCTACGCAGTCCTAGAGTCTTTATTTGACCAAAGAAAGCATCTCTAGGAATTGGCTTTGTCATGGGATCTGCTAACATTCTATGCGTAGATATATACCGTAGGTTCACTTCCTTTCGTGCTTCCATGTCCTTGACATAGTTATACTTAATGTCTATGTGTTTGGTCTTACTATGAAACTTAGGATCCTTAGTATAAGCCATTGCTGCTTGACTATCACAATAAACCTTCACGGGTTTTGCAGCATCTCCTGTAACACCCAAATGATCCATAAATCTTCTAAGCCAAACACCTTCTTGTGCTGCCGCCGATAATGCCACGAACTCGGTTTCCATGGTGGATAAGGCTATACACTGTTGTTTCTTACTACTCCACGATATGGCGCCATTATTCAGTAAGAATACATTTCCGGAAGTGGATTTTCTCTCATCCAAATGTCCTCCCGAGTCAGCATCGGTGTATCCCTCTAGGTGCAGATCACTTCCTTGATAAGTTAGCGAGTAATCGGCGGTTCCTTTCAGATACCTCAAAATTCTCTTAACGGCAATCCAATGTGCTTGAGACTTCCAATGTCCTTGATTGGTATCTACCGACCAATCCAACCGCATAACAAATATCGGGTCTTGTACACATCATAGCGTACATGAGACTTCCAATAGCACCGGCATATGGAACATTTTTCATACATTTTTGCTCTTGTGGAGTCTTAGGACACATTCTTCGGCTCAACCCATTACCTTTCGCAATAGGAGTATCAATGGGTTTGCAATCTTGCATACAAAATCGTTCGAGATTTTTATTGACGTACGTCTCTTGCGAAAGAGATAATGACCTTTTCGAACGATCTCTCGAAATCTTAACTCCGAGAATGTATGTAGCTTCACCCATATCTTTCATTTCAAAATTAGATGACAGCCAACTTTTGACTGTATTCACAAACTCCATATTATTTCCAGCAATCAATATATCATCAACATATAATGATAAAATTACAAAGTGACCTTTGGACCTTTTGATATAGACGCAATTATCTTCATTAATTATTTCAAAATCATATGCTACTATGACATTATTGAAGCGTATATACCATTGTCTTGAAGATCGCTTAAGGCCATATATCGATCTCAAGAGTCGACATACCTTTTGTTCTTGGCCCTTTTTAACAAACCCAACGGGTTGTTCCATGTAAATCTATTCATCTAATTCTCCATTGAGAAAAGCAGTCTTTACATCCATCCGATATAATTCAAGATCCAAACTAGCCACTATTGCTAGAATGAGGCGAATCGAGGTAAATCTTACCACGGGAGAAAAAGTATCTTCATAGTCAATTCCTTCTTGTTGGTTATATCCTTTCGCCACAAGGCGTGCCTTATATTTCTCAATTGAGCCATCGGTCTTGCGCTTTATTTTGAGAACCCATTTGTTCCCAATGGCTTTGCGTCCTTTCGGAAGATCAACCAGTTCCCAAACTTGGTTTGATTTCATTGACTCCATCTCTTCTTTCATTGCTTTCATCCATTTTTCCTTATCGGGGCAAGATAGAGCCTCATTTACATTTCTTGGCTCATCTTCATCCAATGGAGCGATCATGAAAGCTTCCCCTTCAATTTCAAAGCGTCGTCGAGGAATGCTTTTGCGACCGGTTCGTCGTGGAGAAGATTGTACCAAGGGTACTTCTTCCTCCAATACGCTCCCACTCGGACCAGATAATGGCATTGATTCATCAAGTGGTTGCAATGGAGATCGGTTTGTATTCAACTCCCCACCTCTCACATTGCTTCCACTTGGATCATTATGTCCAACGATCTCATTATCTTGATCCAATGTCTCAAATAGGGAACAATCTTCACCTATTTCGCCCTTTCTTGAAAATTCATTCTCTAAGAATGTGACATCTCGTGATTCAAATTCAGTCACATTTCCACTTTCTTGCTCACCTATGAACACATATCCTTTTGAGTGTTCTGAGTATCTTATGAAGATACTCTTTTTGCCTCTTGGTCCTAATTTTCCATATTTATGTGAGGACTCATGAGTATAGGCAAGACAACCCCAAGGTTTGAGAAAACTTAAATCAGGTTTTCGACTCGTCCACAATTCATATGGGGTAGAAGTGACCGATTTGGAAGGCACTCGGTTAAGCACATAGACAGCAGTTAATAAAGCATCGCCCCAAAAGGCAATCGGTAAATTAGCTTGTGCCATCATGGACCTAACCATTTCAAGTAGGGTTCTGTTTCGTCTTTCGGCAACACCATTTTGTTGCGGAGTGTATGGAATAGATAACTGTCTATCTATTCCCTTTTCATCACATAGATTTCTGAACTCATCGGATAAATATTCTCGACCTCGATCGGATCTCAAAGCTTTTATTTTCTTATCTAACTGATTTTCCACTAAGGTCATAAATTTCTTGAAGCAACTAAATGCTTCTGATTTATGAGATATCGGATAGACATATCCATATCGAGTATAATCATCAATAAATGTGATGAAATAAACACCACCATGCCTTGCCCTAACATTCAGCGGACCACAGATGTCGGTATGAATTAATTGCAATGGAAATTCAGCTCTTGTCCCTTTTCCAAATGGCTTTCTAGTTGTTTTTCCCATTAGGCAATGCCCACAGGTAGGCAATTCAACTTTCTCAATAATGCCTAATAAGCCATCTTTGGCTAATCTATTCATTCTTTGTTGGCCAATATGACCAAGTCTAGCATGCCATGTATTCACATCATTCTCATTAGAACTAGAAGATGCAAACATGGAATAACATACATTCACACTAGCATGTTCAATATCTAATACAATAAAGCCATCCCTAAAATAACCGGAACCATAAAAAGTTGTTCCTAACAACAAATCCACACCATTATTGTGAAAATTCATACTAAAACCAAGTTTGACTAATACCAACACAGAGACAAGATTTCGACGAATCTCCGGAGCGTATAGAACATCATGTAGAAATAAAGTGCGTCCACCACGCATGATAAGTTGGCAAGTGCCAATTCCTTTCACTTATGCTTTGGAATTGTTTCCTACATAAATCCATCTCGCTCCACTTGGAATTCGTCGAAATTCCACAAACGTATTTCGATCTCCGGCTACATGGTGCGTGGCTCATGAGTCTACAGTCCACAAAGGATGAGATTCAGTTAAAAATACAGAACTTGATACATAACAAACACTTTTAAGTGTGTTAAGGGTTTCTACCTTCTTCGGCTCGCCACGATCACGAGCGAAGTGACCCTTCTTACTACGGTTGTAACATTTCATCCTCGAAATGTTCTTCTTCATGGGACGTTTCCCTTTTCCATGCTTCTCAAACTTTGGTTTCTTGCCGGATGGTTCAACTCTTTTGCCTGTCCACTTCTTGAACTTTCTAGGATGCTTGCGCTTGAAGCCCGAAGCTCCATGTGAGCTAGATCCAGTAACATATACATCGGATTGTATCTTAGCCGCCGGAAGGCGGTCCTCCTCTAGCTCCAAATGGCGCACAACATCCTCAAAGGTTGTGACGTTCACATTGTGGGTCGGGTTCACCTTCATGTGTTCCCAATTATGAGGCAAAGAGCGAATTACAGCCTGCACTTGTTGTTCATCAGACAACACATGTCCAGCATCCTTTAGCTCACTAATCATGTTTGACATCTTCCTCAAATGTTGCTTTATATTCTGCCCATGTGGCATCTTATAAGTGTCGAACCCGATTGTAAGTTCGCCTCAACTTGGTGATGAGAAGTCGACCAAATCTAGCCTTCAATGCATCCCACATGTCTTTAGCATTTTCATGCTTTGCCTGAACTCCCTCATGATGTCATTATCCATACTACTCAACAACGTAATGCGAGCAGTTGAGTTCTTTTTCTTCCAAGCAGCGAAGGCTTCTTTGTCTCTTCTGTGCTGTGCGGTATTACCATCCTCCGGCTCTGTCATGGTCGGGTTAAGAGCTTCCAGTGCCTCTAGTTCTTCAAGCACATACTGGATTTTCATACTCCAGATTTCATAATTTTCGCCATTCAATTTCTCACCCTTGTTGAGCTCAAGAACAATATTCTTAGATGCCGTTGCCATAGTATCCGAGTATAACATTTAGCACGTATTTAAAGTCTATTTGTATGCAACAAATGCAATCATATTCATGCATCTCGATTATACTGGTATATAGTTTCAAAAAAAAGAATTCTAAAATCAACAGTTCACTAAGTTCCCCATCATCATCCAGATTTTCTTATCTAAAACCAATACCAATACAATCATCACTTTGTGTTCATCATACAGTTACTAAAACTTGTGAACACTCCCACTCAAAAATATATACACATAACATAATGCATATACTAAAATCATCAATACAACAATCGCAAGTCCCTAAAAGTCTCCTAAGATATACGGGAAAGGAACAAGCTAAAAATAAAAGTCTAAATATAATAACGTGTGATCCTACTAGTTCCAGTTACAACATGAGCATATGTAATTTCCTTGGTATAAGGAAAAGAATAGTTAAGGTCTCGAGGAGGATTATGAATCAAATCGGGGGCCAAAATCAGCTCATTTGGACAAAACCTTTGAGGACCCTTGCTTTTACGCCAGGGCGCATTCTGTCTGCGCCAAGATATATTCATTGCAAGCGATGACGTCTTCATCGCTCCGATCATTATAAAATCGTGTAAGAAATGTAGCACGGATTTCTTATATGTGGCAACATCATTCCACCACGCGCTATTCATCAAACCATGCCATTCTACGGGTATAGTGTTACGTAGTGCATAAAATGCATCTACTGGGGTCATTTCTTGTCCAGCCCATACGATTTCTTGGATCATTTCGTTGACCTTAATAACATGGGTTATAATGTCAGAAGCATTATCCCATTTATAAAGACCCAATTTTGTAATCTTTTCCCTTAGAGCTTCTTGAGCTTGAGCTCTCCTTGGCCTTTGGGGTATTCTTGCATTTCGTCTTACCCATTGCATTGTTCCCGCAACGAATGCAGAACACAAATGGATTACAAAATATCCAATTATTGTGTAACTATTATGAACATATCATAATAAATAAAATAATAGGTAAAACAAGACCCCTTAGTATTGACCAACAAGATTTTTTTTTTTTTTTCGGGTCAACGGTCAAAGTCAACGGTCAACGGGTCAACAGTCAACGGTCAACAGGTCAACGGGTCGCGGGTCAAAGCCGGACCGGGTCGGGTCGGGGGTCACGGGCCGGTCCAGCAAAAAGGAAATGGGCCGTGTAAAACAAATGGGCCGGACGGGCCCCCCCTTTTTTTTTTTTTTTTAATAATAAAGGGCTTAGTATTGGGCCGAGCCAGGCCCAATACCCCGAGGGCCGCGGCCATGTGCGCGGCCCGGGCTCGCCCACGTGCGCCGCATGTGAGGCGCGTGGCCGGCCGCGCGCAACGGCACAAGAGGCGCGTGCCGGCGCGTGGCCGGCCGTCCGGCCTCCTCCGGCGACCAAATTTTCGCCAAAATTTTCGTATTTTCGAGACGAACACGATGGTATATTCATAATTCAAAAATGGCGAACAAAAATGGCATAAAAAGGGACAAAACGCCACGGCCCCGTGACACTCCGCCCCGTCGCGGCGCGTGGCGCGCGTGCGGCGGCGTCCGGTGGACTCTCGGGGCCGGCGACCACTCAAAACGATCGTCTCGACGAGCCCGTTCTAATGGTATGTTCAATTTACTATTTCGACGAACAAATCATAATCAAAAGGCTATGAACAGTAACTTCGTGATTAGGGTTAAAAATCTTCAAAAAACGCACCATACCAACACAAAACGATCGGGAATCAAGTAACACATGCTCTGATACCAATGAAGGATACATAATCCGATCTAATACATACTCAACAAACAGCGGAAACATGCCCAATAGATCACCGGATTCACCGATCGACGAAGATACATCACGAGGACATACCTTATTGATCACCGATTAGATGCCCTTTGCGGTCTCGGAGTTTTTCTCTGTCAAACAACAATCGACGATGGGAGGAGCGTTCTACGTTCTCTATTTTCTTATTGAGTGACAGAATGAAGTTACATGGGGGAGAATGAAGGAGAGTACGTCGGTTATTGATGTAAAACCAACCAACGTGATTCTTCACGTTTGAGCAAATAATCGCTCACTGGGGTGTGGTTGCCCGCATGGGCGCACACCGTATCTCATGTGGACCCCACTTCAATATTTTATCTAATACCACCCGTCGCGGCGGTACCTCTCCGGCGAGTGTTTCACGGTGAACGGCGAAGAAGAAGAAGAAGAAGAAGAAGAAGGAGTGGTGGAGGAGGGGATGTAGTGGAGGGAGCAGATTCGGGGTTGAGCGGGGGAGGAGCTCGGTTGAAGACGAGGTGACACGGACGAAGCCACCTTGTTGACGAGAGCCATTACGGTTGCAGAGAGAGAGTGAGGTTGATGAATGGAGACGGGAATGTATGTGAGATTATTGATCGGGATCCCTCTCTCTCTCTCTCTCTCTTGGGGAAGACGAGAAGGTGAAATCAACTTTTGGGATTGTGAGAGGGTACGCCGCTTCCCTTGTAGGCTCTCGTGGGGGATTTTTTTTCTTCTTTTTTCATTTTTTCTAGCGACGAACAAGGTAATTGGTCGCTAAATCAGCGACGCAAAACAAAATTCGTCGCTAATATTAATATTTCCTTTTTTATTTTTATTTATATCATATTAGCGACAAATAATAGATTTGATCGCTAAATTAGCGAAAAAAAAACCGGTTCGTCGCTAAATTGAAATATTTTCTTTTTTATTTTTATTAATAGTGCTAATTTTGCGACGAACAAAATTTTTCGTTGCTAAATTAGCGATGAAAAATATAATCCGTCGCTAATTTAATGTTTTATTTTTTTAATTTTAATTTTATTTATAGCATATTAACGAAAAAAATGAATTTTGTCGCTAAATTTGTGACAACAAAGCTAATTAGTTGCTAAATTTAATATTTTATTTTTTATTTATATTTCTATAAAATTAGCGACAAAAAATGTGATTCGTTGCTAATTTTAATATTTTCTTTCTAATTTTTATTCATAGTGCTAATTTTGTGACGAAATCAACGGTCGTCGCTAATTAGCGAGGAACAACAATTTTCGTCGCTAAGTTTTAAGAAGAGAATTTGCGACGAAAAACATGGTTCGCCACTAATTAGTGACGAAATAGGTTTTCGTTGCTAATTAGCGAAGAAAAATATTGCTCGTCGCTAATTACTTTTTTATTTTTATTTTTATTTTTATTTATAACGTATTAGTGACGAAAAACAAATTTCGTTGCTACCGTAGCGACGAAAAAGCTAATTCGTTGCTAAATTGAACATTTTCTTTTTTTTTATTTCCTTCATATTAGCGATGAATAATACATTTCGTCGCTAAATTAGCGATGAAAATAATGATTCGTCGCTAATTGTAATATTTTCTTTGTTATTTTTGTTCATAGTGCTAATTTTGCGACGAAAACAAAAGTTCGTCGCTAATTAGTGACGAACGTTTATTTTCGTCGCTAATTAGCAACAAATGTCGATTTTCATCGCTAACTTTTAATAAAAGAATTTGTGACGAAAAAAGACGTTCGTCGCTAATTGGCGACGAAACCCATTTTCGTCGCAAAGGAGATAGCGACGAATAATTATTTCATGGCCGTTTTCGTCGCTAATTAGCCACGAAAAATATTTCGTGGCTATTTTTGTCGCTAATTAGCCACGAAAAATTTTTCGTGGAAATTTTCGTCGCAAATTAGCGACGAATTATTTTTCATCGCTATATTCGTCACTAATGAGCGACCAATTTTTTCGTCGCTTATTTCGTCGCAAATAGCGACCAATATTCATTTTGTCACTATTTTCATCGGAAATTAGCAACGAATTTTTTCCGTAGCAAATTTTTCGTGGCTAAATCTGTGTTTTTTTGTAGTGATTCTCCTCGATGCAAACTATTGTCCTAAGATTTCCGACTTTGATCCTGCCAAAATATGCCCAAGAGAAGAGAGCATCATGTCAATGCTAGGTGCCCGTGACACTGTGGGATAGATTGTTTCGGAGCTGATCATAAGGAACATCAGAGGGGTTTCTCATAAATCAGACGTCTATAGCTACGGCATGATGATTTTGGAGATGGTTGGTAGGAGGAAAAACATCGAAGTCATGGTAGATCGTACTAGGGAAACATACTTCCCTCAATGGGTCCACAGATGCATGGAGCTCAGAGAAGGGCTAGGGCTACACGGGATCCCAATGAGGAGGACGGAGGAATCGTGAAGAAGATGATTGTAATAAGCCTATGGTGCATTCAGATTGAACCGTGTGACGCCCTGGATTTTGAATGCTAAGACAAGAAATTAAATAACGTGGGGCCTACCCTCATCTCTTCCCTCCCCAAGTCAAAGTTGGCAGCTCTCTCTCTCTCTCTCTCTCTCTCCATGTTAATCCCCTTCCACCGCCATTCTCTCTCTTCCTCCTATCTTCTCCTTTTTTTTTCTTCTTCATTTTGGCTCTGTTTTAGGGGGGATGAAAACGGGATCTCCTCAATCCCACCGCACACTGCCCTTAGCTCCTCCGTCCACCACTAAACGTCGCTGCACCACCACCACCTCCAAGCACCGCCATCGCTGCCTGCAGCCACCGGAAACAGGCCAGAACCACCCGAGCAACCTTGCTCTGTTCCTGGCCGAGACTACTGCAACTTCCACCATTTTTGGTTCTGTTCGAAGTCCAACCGCTGCCACTACTTCACTACACCACCCCCTCAGCCCTCCTCTAACCTCCAGCCACCACCTTTGATCGCTGGAAATCGCCAGAGAGCCGCCAGAGGAGCCAAAATAGCCGCTGTTCCCAGCCTGCTCTGTTTCGGTCCCCTGTTTTGCTCGATTCTGTTCTCAGCCACCATCTGTCACACCGCTGCCTTCCTCCACCCATCTCCGACCACTGCACACTCCTTGACACCTCCACAGACCTCCACCATCAGTCCCGCGAAGCTGCACTACCGTCGGAGCCTCGAACAACCCCCGACTAAACCTCCCCTATCCCTGCTTCTTGCACTGTTCCCCTGTTCCACCACTGAACAGCTGTTGTCCGCCACTCCTCCGCCCTGCTCCGGCCACCGTGAACCACCATCGGCCACTCACAAGTCACTCGACATCCCCTCAACCCTCCATCGTCGACCCCGGAGCCGCCCACCGTCTGTTGGACCCAAGAACAGCCGCTTTAGCCCCTGCTGCGCTTGCCTTGTTTCTCGGATGTGCCCTGTTTAATGGGTCACAGAGCTGGGCCGTGGCCGAGATTCGGGGCCGAGTGGGCCGGCTAAGTTGGCCGAGCGCCTGGGCCGTGTGCCGGCTTCGTGGGCCAGGTTGGCTGAGAATTTTGGCCCGTGGGCCGAGATGTTGGGGCTGAGCGGCCAAGCCCGTGGGCCAAGTTTCCGAGCCCGAGTCCAAGTCCGTGCTGAGGAATTTTAAAGGACCGCCATTGCACTTACCTTGCCTGTTTGACGGTGAGTCGACCTCTAATCCTTGGCTAAGTCGTTAATTACGTTTGGATTAGTTTAATTAAATTATTAGGATATTTAGGTAGATTAATTAGGGCCGGTTTAGGCTAGAGACTCGGTTTAGGTTCTCTGCATGATAACACTTCTCTATTCCGGAAGTCATTCTAGCAAGAAGTGAATTTTTCAGCTTCTGCTTTTTAGCAAAAGTAGTTTTTTCTATTTCTACTTCATAAGTTGATTTCTGATAGAGAAATGCGTTTGATAACCGAAACAAATTTTTACTTTTGACCGGCGGTCGGCGCGGCGAGCGCGGCGGGCGACCGGGCCGGGCCGGCGGCGCCAGCACCGGCGGCCGGCGGTGGTCGGCGTGATCAAAGAAGTAATTCTAAGGTGGAGAAGTAAAAAAAAATTGCTTCTCAAAGTTGGCCAAAAATCTTGCCGGAAGTTAAAAATCTTGCCGGAAGTTAAAAATCTTGCTAGAAGTCAATTTTTTTACCAAACGGATTTCTACTTCGGCAAAGTTTTTACCAAAAGGATTTCCCTGGCGGATTGACTTCTGGCGGAGAAATCCAAAAAAAGAAGTGTTATCATGCAGCACCTAAATGGCCCTAATTAATTAGGTAATTTGACCGTGGTTAGTTTGGACCGAATAATTGATTGATTGATCGGTCTTACTTGATCGCGAGCGAACAATAGGTCAAGGATGAATGTATGATTGATTGATAATTTGGACTTAATTACGTACGATTGGATTGAATGTTTGTCATTGAATTATTTTTCTACGCTCAATTATAATTTATATAGATTAATTGATGAAATGCCTTGGCGGATGGCTAGTCAAATTGATTGATTGTTTGGAGTTTGATCACTCGGTTTATGGATGCGAGGTCGCATGGATAACATGTACATTTGTGTGATTACTCAAGAGTTTTGCTGTGTGAGCATATCGCGTGAGCTTTTGACTAAATGCGAATTATAAACCGGTTATTTACTGAGTATGCTTGAGTGGTCACACGATGGATTATTCCTGGCAAGTTAAATCTTGTGCCGGTCGCACGTAATCATATGACTTGTTGGATACCCGTTAGTCCGTGCTGTGCCGGCCGTACGGATTACATGGATTGTCGGATGCTTGGTCGCACTTGTGACGGACCGAAGCCCCTATAAGGATTCCCGATAGTGTCGTGTTGTGCCGGTCGTACGAATCACACAGGCTATCGGATGCCGTCATTGGAAGTAAGAGACGAAGCCTGGTCTCCGCGGTAGACACCGTCGATCGTAGTGTAAAGTCACATCGGTCGTGTGCAATTGGGCCGGATGGCCATTAATAATCGGACCACGTGTGGTGTCCGCGTATGCGATTGACATGATATCTAGGGATTGTTATGTGTGGCATATTATGTTGAGTATTACATACCGTGTGACTTTCACGAAGTGAGCTGCATGTGATTGAGATATTTATATATCAATATGTGATTGACTGATAGGACCCTCGGGACGAATCAACGTCTTAGCCGGGCTTAGGCGTTGACTCACCGAAATTTATATCTCACCCCATTATTGTTAATTCTTGAAAAGCCGATAAGGATGAAAGTGACGTAGCCCTATTTGGAGTAGGTACAAAATTGATCCTACCTCGTCCCGAAGTATGGGACCAATTAGCGTGTCATTTCGGTTGACTCACGATGTAACTATAAATAAAATCATGTTTTTGAATTAATGCGTTTTCCTACTTGCCTATCCCTATTTTATATTTTTGTCCGGGAATATTATACGTTTCCGCATGCGTAGTTAATCTCATGGGTTGATAGCATGCCCGGGACGCTATCCTTTTAACCCGAGGGACGAGATGACGGGGATGTGGTGCGCTCGAGGATCGGGGCGTGACAAACCGAGAGCACGACCTTCTATGACACAAGTTGTGGAGATGTTGAAAGAAGTGTTGAGGCCTTGCAATTTCCTCCCAAACCAACATTCTCATCTCCCTCAAGGTCGCTCGTGGCTTCTCCAAGTGAAATTCCGTCTCTACAAAAGAGTGATGATTCAAGTTGAGATTAATTGAATGTCAATGATATGATATCGACAACAGTTTGTAATTGAGTATTAAAAAAAGCACATATGAACTTAATAATCATTATCGGGAAATGTCTAGGTTGAATTTCTAAGGCATGATGCATACAAAAAAGTGAAGTGCGCATTATTTCATAATATGGCTAATTCCCTAAAAGATATTAAAGTCTAGTCACAATGCTCTAGACTTTATTTTATTTGGTCTCATAGAAAATCCTCAATTTTTACTCTAGCCCTAAATTTGGCCGTGCATCCAAAAATTGATATTGATTTCTTCAATATCATCATCATCATCATCGTCAGCATCATCATCATCATGAGGTTACTATTATTCCTTACAACATGAGGGTGTTGATGAAAATGCGTGTTTTGATAGTGAACTTCTACCCGATCCGTTGTTGATAATTTTGAGTAGACTAGTGGTGGTTTTTGGACAATGAATAGATTTACGACAAGAGTGAAAGTCAAAATTGTTAAATGTTGAACAAATTTATTGAATGATCTCCATTCGAGCCTGCCCAAATAACACAAACTCTTGAATCGTGTTTGCCTAATCCATATACCAAGTATAGATGAGAGATATGTTATTCATCTAAAGATCTTATTATAGACTATGCTAGAGAGCCAGTTAAGCAACATATGTTACCATTGTGAACGGATCGACGTCCTTCGTGGTTAAGTGTGTTAGATTTGGAGAAGTGAATAATGGAATGCTTCAATTACAATTAGGCACAAGGCCGATATAAATATACATACAAAGAAGGGTATAAAAGTAAATACATATACTAAAGGAAAAACCCTACTCCTAATATATCTAACACCCCCCCCTCAAACTCAAGGTGGGTCAACCAATGAGAGTTTGGAAAGAAGAGTAGCAAATCGTTGTGATGTAAGAGATTTGGTGAATAAGTCTGCAAGTCGGGCTGCAGAAGCTACAAAGGGAAGAGAAATGATACGTGCTTGGAGCCGATGACGCGTGATATGACAATCAATGTCGATGTGCTTGGTACGCTCATGAAAGACCGGATTTGTAGCAATGTGAATAGCACTCTTATTGTCACAATGAAGAGGAATGGGATTAGAGGAGGCAACACCAAGATCAGCAAGGAGACGTCGAAGCCAAATAATCTCAACTGTAGTGTCGGCCATAGCACGATACTCGGATTCGGTAGAAGAGCGAGACACGACAAGTTGCTTCTTAGCACGCCAAGAAATCGGAGAATCACCCAGAAAGACACAAAATCCTGTAATGGACTTGCGGTCAGTAACATCCGAAGCCCAATCAGCATCGGAGTAAGCACGAAGAGCAAGTGAGGAAGTTGATGGGAGAAAAACCGAGCGTGTCAGAGTACCACGAAGATATCGCAGAATGCGGAGTACAGCAGCATAATGAACTGTACGAGGAGCCGCTACAAATTGACCGACAAGGTGAACAGCATAGGTGATATCATGACGAGTAGTCGTAAGATAGACAAGGCTGCCAACAAGAGCCCGGTAGCGAGTAACATCGGACAAAGGCTCACCATCATCCGGACGAAGTCGTAAATGAAGTTCAACGGGAGTAGCCGCGATGCAGTATCGGACAACTCAGCACGAGCCAGAATGTCAGCAATGTACTTCTGTTGGGAGAGAAGAATACCACGTCGATCGCGAGCAACCTCAATACCGAGAAAATAACGTAAGAAACCTAGATCCTTCATAGCAAACTGACCGTGAAGATGTTGTTTAGTATAAGCAATATGAGCATAGTCATCCCCAATAATAATCATATCATCAACATAGAGTAATAGAATAGTACAACCGGAAGGAGAAGTGTGGGTGAACATAGCATGATCATTCTCACTCCGAACAAAACCAGCTGACCGAACAACATCTGCAAAACATTCAAACCAAGCTCGAGGAGCCTGTTTGAGACCATAAAGGGCCCGACGAAGACGACAAACCCGACCGGGAGAATGAGCTAGACCAGGAGGTGGCTGCATATAGAGTTCCTCATGAAGGACCCCATGAAGAAAAGCATTCTTCACATCAAGCTGAAAAAGAGGCCAATTACGAATAGATGCGATCGCAAGAAGAGTACGAACAGAAGCCATTTTGGCAACGGGAGCAAAGGTCTCCTCATAATCAATCCCATACTCCCGATCAAAACCACGTGCAACAAGACGCGCTTTATAGCGCTCAATACTACCATCAGAGTGAGTCTTGATTTTATAGATCCAACGACAAGATATCAAGGATTTTCCTGGTGGAAGAGGCACAAGATCCCACGTACCGGTGCGTTCAAGAGCAGACAATTCCTCGGACATAGCATCACGCCATTCGGCATGTTGTACGGCCATACGATAATGTGATGGTTCCTGTAAAGTATGGACAGCAGCCATAAAGGAACCAAACTCATCGGAATAACTTGTAGCAGCCACGTACCTAGCCGGAGGACGGCGATCTCGGCAGGATTCCGCCGAGGGGAAGGGGGGCGAGAATCGTCAAGAGGCGTCGAAGTGGCAGGTGAAGTAGACGAGGAAGGAGGCATAACAGGAGAAGGTGGTGGCATTGGATCTTACGGAGAAGATATAATAGGAGGAACAAGAGATGAATCAAGAGGAAAATCCATAAAAATAGATGGGGCTGATTGTGAAGAAGTAGAGGTAGCAGAAAAGAACGGTAGGTGCTCAAAGAATTGAACACTACGAGAGATACGAATACGCCGTGAAGAAGGATCATAGCACTCGTAGCTTTGTATGTTATGTCTTTGTAGCCTAAGAAAGCACACCGAACCGACCTTGCAGAGAGTTTGGTATGCTCATGCGGTGGAAGAAGCACATAACACGTACAGCCAAAAACACGAAGTTGGTGATAAGTGGGTGGTTTCGAGAAAAGACGTTGGTAAGGGGTGGCTTTGGAGAGGACAAGAGAAGGAAGTCGATTTATGAGATAGACAGCAGTAGAAAGTGCTTCGGCCCAAAATTCGGTAAGAGGGAAACCAATTAGACAACAAGAGAGCACGAGTAGTATCTAGAAGATGACGATGTTTTCGCTCAGCAAGACCATTTTGAGTAGGAACACCGGGACAGGACAACCGAGGTAAGGTTCCCCGAGAAGTTAAGAAAGAACGAAAAGCAATAGAAAGATATTCCCCACCCGAATCAGAACGAAAAACTTTAATAGTTTTAGAGAATTGAGTAGAGATCATGGCTGTAAAGTTTTTATATATAGAGAGAAATTCATCACGAGAGCGCATGAAATAAACCCGGGTATAACGAGAATAATCATCAATAAACGATACATAATACTTGAAGCCACTTTTAGAAATTTGGGGGGCGGGACCCCAAACGTCCGAATGTACTAAATCAAAACAAGAAGTGGAAACGGAAGAACTAATAGGAAAAGGAGGTGCAGATTGTTTAGCTAAAGGACAACTAGTACAAGGACGCATAACAGTAGATGAAATAGGCCCAAGTACACCTCGCCGACGCAGAAAAGACAAACGAGAAGCGGATATATGACCCAAACGCTGGTGCCAACGGTCAAGGTCGAAGATAGCGAGAACATGTTGAGGTGAGGGAAGTCGGAGATGCTGCATCGTATATAATCCTCCATGTCTACTACCCCCGCCAATCGTCCGGCCACTCGTACGATCCTGTACAACACAAGAATCAACAGTGAATGTCACTATATAACCCATATCAGCAAGTTGTCCAACAAATAAAAGATTCAAGGCTAAGTTCGGTATATGCAGCACATTAGGCACATTAAAACTGTCGGGGATAGTAAGATGGCCTTGCATAGTAGCGATAATAGAGGATCCATCAGCTGTAAAGAACCCTTGTGGATTTTTGAGTGTAGTCTGCTGAGTGAGATGATGAGCAGAGGCGATCATGTGATGAGCAGCCCCAGAGTCAAGAATCCAAGAAGAACTATCACCCGAGGATTGAGCAGCAGCGGCAGTAGCAATAGTAGAGGATACACCAGAAGAACCAAGATGAAGCCGAGCTAAACGAGAAAGCCGAGCCTCAATATTAGCAAGACGATCATCCGAAGATGAGGATGGAGTGGCACGATCGGTGGATGGAGAAGAGACAGGTGCAACGGAGCGTGAGGTTGCATCGGGAAGATCACGCATCTTCTGAAAGCATCGATCCTCGGTATGTCCATTTTGTTTACAAAAGTTACAATAAAAACGTGAACCTCGCCGAGAAGAGGCACGCTGGGAGCCACGCACGTAACTACGCCGAGAACCACGTTGAGAACTACGCCGAGAATAGCCGGATTGAAAACCACGTTGAGAGGAGACAGATTGAACACCACGCCGAGAGGGGCCAGACCGGAAATCGGGCTGTGGGGTGGCCGATATTGCAGAGGGATCTACAGATGGAGGAGCACCAAGAATTCCTCGTCTGGTTTCCTCAGACTGAAGTTCTTTGACCGCATCCGAAAGAGATGGTGCGGGATAACGATAGAGAATCCGACTCCGAACTCCCTCAAATTCTGGTGAAAGTTGCATCAAGAATTCGTAAAGACGATTCTTGTTCTGATCTTCAAGTTTAAATGCAGCACAAGTAACGCAACCAGCACACGTGGGACATGCTGGACGAGCCAATACATCAAGTTGAGACCAAAGAGATGTCATATAATTATAAAATTCACGAATTGATCGCGTGCCCCGAGTGGCACGACGAAGTTCCCGCATAAGCCGATAAACACGAACGTAACCCGTTTGCGTAAACATCTCAAAGCAATTTGATCCCATAACTGTTTTGCACCAACAATGCGAGTAAATTGGGGGCGAAGATCGTGGCTAATAGAACCAAATAATATGGCCCATGCTTTCCGATCAGCAACATGCCAAGCCCTAATTTCAGATTCGCGTCGCGTAATCCGATCAGCACTAAGTTTAGGGTCAGCAAGATCGGACAAAGATGTAGGACAAGAACGAGTACCATCAACATGCTCATATAAATCACGATAAACAAGAGCAGCCATCACCGAGGGTTTCCAAATAACATAATTAGAGCCATCCAACTTAACATCAATGCGATCAATCCGATCACTATCAGCCATTAATTCCGAGATCACTAAATCAAGGTGGAAGCAAATATATATATGAGTGAAGAAGATAGAACCCGAGATCGATCGCAAGAACAAGGCAAAAGACGAAGAAGATCAAGCGAGACAAAGTCGGACAATCGCGAAGCTATACCGATGAAGACAACGTGGCCGGCATGAAAAACGAAGGCGCAATGAAGAAGGCGACCGAAAAAAAAATTTGCGGGACCGCCGTAGTCGTTGATTAGTGTACAGTACTCACAAGAAAGCAAACCCTAGCTCTGATACCATGTTAGATTTGGAGAAGTGAATAATGGAATGCTTCAATTACAATTAGGCACATGGCCGATATAAATATACATACAAAGAAGGGTATAAAAGTAAATACATATACTAAAGGAAAAACCCTACTCCTAATATATCTAACAAAGTGTAATCAGTGTCTTAGCAATTCCTTGTCATCTATTCTCAACAAGTAATCCTGAGATACTTGTTAACTATGCATGCTCCTACATATATTCCTTACGTATTATTTTTCGAGTTTTAGCCAAAGCTGCTCAGCATAGATTTCCTTTTTCAAAAATGAAAAAGGAATTTAATAAACAAAGCTCCGAGTCCAAGAAATTTTTTTATGCTACGCCCTTATGTTGATCTTTGAAGTGCGTTCATGAACCTCATAGTAGTTCGTGATTTTCTGGCATTCACAATGCCGCAAAAACAAAAGTGCCTGAAGTTTTATTTCATTTTCTTTCATTTTCTTTCTTTTTCTCATTGACTAATTTTGAGTTTTTTTATAGTTTATTTTCCTTTTTATATTTTATTTTCCCTTTTTTTTTGTTCTTCCTCCGCCGGGTTGCTGGCCATCGCGTCATCGAACCTCGACGATGGCCGGCGACCATCGAAGGTTGCCCTCACTAGGATATAGTGAGAGGGGACCTCGGCAACTTCGAGTGAGGCTCAACTCGGCTAAGGTTAGTGCCGGTAGTTGCCTTCAGCCCGTCGCCAGGCCTCGATTGCTGGCCATCGTGAAAGCCCTTCGACCGGCGGAGAAAGAAGGAAAAAAAAAAGAAAGAAAGAAAAGAAAATATAAAACTAACAATAAAAATTCCAAAAAAAATATGTAAACAATAATAAAATTTGTTCATATCAAGGCTAATCGTGCCACGTAGGACGTCTAGTGTCCATGTTAGCGATTTTTAGTCGAAATTGGCCGGATGGACTACATTGGCAAAATGAGAAATGATTTAAAACTAAATTTGCGTAATTGAAAATTTTAGGATTCTATTGGCACAATAGCACCAATTTATGAACCCACCGATGGGTGGCTTAGTTGGTTAGGGCACACTTGGGATTGTGTGGTTAGGCATATTGGTTTCGGGTTCGATTCCCCAGCTGAGCACCTGTGATTTAGGTGGAGGGCCATGGTGGTGGGTTGCTGTGTTAATCTTCCCCGAAGAATAGTTGAGATATGCGCAAATTGGCCCCGACACCTCGGTTATAAAAAAAAAATAGCACCAATTTATGACTTTTTTGGTAATTTCTCCCTTTTGTTAAGTGATATATGCTTCATTCACATAGTTTGGATTCACTCGAATGACACACTTTTAAATTAGTGACTTATTTACCCTTTATTAAGTAATAAAATGTGGATGAAAGGAAGTTTCCTGTACTATGAGATTCCTTAAACTGCACAAATTCTAATTATGCGACGAAAGTAATAGGCGAAACGGCATGTGTACAATCGATAAGATAGTGGTTCTTGCACCGTTATAAGAATCCAACTTTAGGTCCAGTTCCTATTCTATCCTAAACTTTTTTTAATTTTAGATCCGGCCTGATTACCTGGAAAAACCCCAACTTTTGATCAAATCCTAAACCTGCCCCGAATTTTTTTTGGTATCCAAAAAATCCCAAATTTAGGTAATGTCCCAAACAGCCCCCGAATTTATTTTGTCTAAAAAATGCAGAATTTTTTTAAGTATACTCAAATCCACCCCGTGATCTGGTCACAACTTGATACGACATTTTCACATCGATAAAAAACACCCAACATTAGCAAAGTAAGGGAGTGATAAGTACATACCGATGTAGCATTTTCACATGGATAACAAATCCAACCCAATAAAGAATTTCGCCAAAACAAAATTGCTCTAGGATATGAAAATTAGGGACAACTAAAAGTGTTTTTTGGACAAAGGGCTAATGGGGCAATATGTGATTTTTTCTTAAACAAAAAAGTTTGGGGCAGACTTGGGACTGGACCTAAAATTTAGGGATTTTTTCGGAGACAAAAAAATGTTGGGACAAATTTGGCATTGAACTTAAAGTTAGGGGGTTTTTTTAAATAAGAAAAAATTTGGGACATATTTGGGACTTGACCTAAAGTTTGGGTTTTTTTCTTGAGGGAATTAGGTCTTGTCCCAATTATGTCCAATGAAAACCTCACAACTTTAGGTCTTGTTCCAATTTTATAATCCAATCCCAATTTTACCTTAAAATTTTTACAATTGCATAAAAAGTGACAAACTTTTACTTGAGTCGCAAATCTTCCCCCATTAACTCTCCATCCAAAATTTCTCATTGACAATCGAAAAATAGAAACTCCTAAGCATGGGCTATTCAAGCGTCCCGAAGCGAAATTCCGATCGAGAGAGATTGTTCCCAAGCAGGAGAGATCGACGACCGAATGCAAATCACTAAGGCGGTTTTGATGGAGGGTTATTGGAGGTAGATTTAAGACTCAAGTAAATGTTGGTGATTCATGAGACAACATAATTAAAGTAAAATGACACTGGATCTAAAGCTAAGAATTTTTAATGAGACAAAAAACATTTTGGACAGAATTGGTATTGGACCTAAAGTCGATGGTTTTTATGAAACAAGAATAATTTTAGGATAGAATTGGGACTCGATCTAAAGTTGGGAACTTTTTATGGGACAAAAAAAGTTTAGGATAAAAGTGAGACTAGACCTAAAATTGGAGGTTTTTTTTTAGGGTATTAGGCCGGCAAGAATGACTTTTGTTTTTGCCGCATTGTGAATGACTGAAAATCATGAATAACAATGAGATTATTTAAACGCACTTCGAAGATCAAGATAACGGTGGAGCATAAAAAAGTTTCTTTGGCTTGAGATTTGCTTATTACATATTCCCTTTTCAAAAACAAAAATTGCGCTCAAAGTTAGCGCGGGAGAATGCTATAAAACGATGTATGAGGAATATGTTTAGGAGCATGTACGGTTAATGAGTACCTCAAGATCCTTGATTAAGCATAGTTGTAGCAATAGTTCTCTAGAATAAGCAATAATAAATTTTGTGAAAATCTCAACAATCAGTAATACGTAAACAGTTGTTTTTTTAAGTACTCTTTTACAGGCTATGTTGGTTTCGTAAGATTGATCTTGAATAACCCCAACTCGAGTCATTACTTTCTTGTAGAGACGAAAGTTCACGTGGACAAGCCGCGATTGATCTTGAAGGAGACGACAAGGATGGTTTGGGAGGAATTTGCAACGCCTCAACACTTCCCTTTAGCATCTCTATAGCTTGGGTCATAGATGGTCGAGCTCTCGGATCGATTTGAATGCACCATAAGCCTATTACAATCATCTTCTTTGCTATTCCTTCGTCATCCTCATTCGTGATTCCATGCAGCCCAAGCTCTTCTTGAAGCTCCAAACGCCGGTGGACCCAATGAGGGAAGTATATTTCACTGGTATGATCTACCGCGGCTTCGATATTTTTCCTCTTGCCGACCATCTCTAGAACCATCATGCCGTAGCTGTAGACATCCGATTTGTGAGAAACCCCGCCGATGTTCCTCATGATTAGCTCTGGAGCAATATATCCAGGGGTGCCCCGTGCACCAAGCATTGACACGATGCTCTCTTCTCTAGGGCATATTTTGGCAAGACCAAAGTCGGAAATCTTGGGACAATAGTTTGCATCGAGAAGAATGTTGTGAGGTTTTATGTCGAAGTGCAAGATCCTCGTGTTGCATCCTCTATGCAAGTACTCTAGCCCGTAAGCTATGCCGAGCGAAACCTGGTACAATGTCTCCCAAGTCAATTGTCGACCTACCTCCAAAGTGTCACTCCTGTTAAATATGAACTTTTCGAGCGATCCATTGGGCATGAACTCATAAACCAAAGCTCTTTTGCTTCCTTCAAAACAGAACCCTAGGAGGCTGACAACATTGACATGAGAAGTCTTGCTTATGCTTGCAACTTCATTGAAAAATTCTTCTGCATCGCCTTTCAGCTTCTTTAGAAGCTTCACCGCCACTAATTGACCATCTTGAAGCTTGCCTTTGTACACGCAGCCATAGCCTCCCTGGCCTAACTTTTCTTTGAAAGAGTTGGTCATCCTCTTGATGTCTTTGTAGGTGTATCTTCTCGAAGAGACAAGTCCCTCGATTTTCATTTCGCCGTCGAAGTGTTTGCTCCTCTGCTTTGTCATAGGCATGAGTATTCTGGTCATTGGTTTGTACCAGCAGAGAAGCCGCAAGATAAGGATGACCCCAATTGCAGCTACCAATGCAACCACACCTGAAAAAAATGAAGAATAATTTTGAACAACCGTCTCACTTCATCACTTCTTCAAGGCTTCTAGGATATTTTGGAAATATTGATTCCATTGAGCAACGATGCAAGCTTACTGTCAAGAAGTCGCACAAAATTGCAGGGGAGAATGTAGAGAAGTGGAAGAGAGAGTTTTGAAACAATTACCTATTCCAACTTTGAGACCAATCTTCTTGTTTCCTGAGACAGTAGTCATCAAAAGAGAAAAACGTGTCAAACAGATCACTTCAAAGTGTCTAAAAGTTATAAAGATGAGCGCACACCATGAGATTATAGCCCAGTTTCAAGAAAGAAAAAGCACCACCATCCTGCGAAAAGATTACCGAAAGGAACCGGAAACACATGCAAATGGATCTGTGTGACTAACGAGTGTAGATGTGAACAGGAAGACCTAAGAAAAAAAAATTTCTTGCTGGTATAAAGGTAGCAAACTGCAAAGCAATATGATCAACGATGTGGTATCAGAGGCGGAGACAGATAAAACTTTCTGTGTCGCTAATCGAACTGGCGGTCTGTTCTAGACTTGTCTCAACTCTTTTGGCTTCTAAGCAGGCATATAGGCTTGTTTAGAAGTCATTCCACGGATGAAAGAAGAGGGCAGCTCATGTGCAGGCATGAATTTTCAAGCTTCTGGAATCATGAATACCCAATTAATAACTAGCAAACTATTGCAGAAAGATAGAAACGTTGTCATTTTCATTACTCTTCTTTCTCCAGGCACACGAACATCAACATCTATGAGGTTCCGATGAGATATCTTGGAACCCAAGAGATCGGAGAGCTTTCGCTTGCAGCAGTAAGCGAGTCTACGATCTAAGCAAAGGCGAAGAAACTGGAAAAGCTTAGGACATTATCCACAGCACCGAATGATCAGATTTTAGTACCACTTGGGGAGTAGGAGTTTTCCTTTTCACTTGGTTGTGTTGATGATAAAATCCCAAGAAAAAAACCAGTAGTTTTAGCCCAACATTTGCAAAATGGAGGGAGAATGACACAAATGACTTTAGCTCAATGTGCAATATCGGGTCTGTTTGGTTTAGCATTTGGCCAATAGACTTTGAGAAAATGCAAATACCTTTGAGTTAAAGGCCTTTTTTAAAATGCATGTAGTGTTTGGTAAAGTGTATTTTAAAAACACGTTGGAAAACAACTTTAACGTAAATGCTGTTTGATGAAAAATGAACTTTGTAAAGTATTTTTACCTTTTGAAAAAAAAGTGGCGGTTGGCAGTGGTGGGGGTTGGTTGTCGTTGGTGATAGCGATCTCCGGTGACCAAAGCGATGGTGGAGGGTGACCGGCGGCAAGGGCGGGCAACAATCGGCGAGCGCCGGTGATCAGTGGGGGGTGGTAGAGGGTGGCGGGTGGCGAAGACGGTGACGGCGGCGGAGACCGCGACGGCGGAGGTGGAGATAGCGACGGCGGCGGCGGTGGCGTCGACAACGGCGGTGGCGGCAACGGTTGGCGAGCGGTGGCGGCGGCAGGTAACAACATACGAGCGGCGCTTGTTGGTGACAGTTGGCGGTCGTCAGCGGTTGGCTGCGACGGGCGGTGGTTGGAGGTGATGGACGGCGATCTGCGGTGGTCGGAGGTGATGGACGGCAGTCCGCGGCGGTCGGCAACGATGGGCGGTGGCAGGTGGCTGGTGGCGGTGGGCGGCAGTGGCGGCGACGGGTGGCGGCAAGCTAAGGTGACAAATTTAAACGAAAAAAAATTAGTTACATTTCGCAAAAGTCATTTAGCCCAAAGTACTAGGTACTTTGGGTTAAAAGACTTTGGAGAACATTTGAAATGCAATTGTATCTCTCCAAAGTGAGTCAAAAAATGAATCAAACACCAATTGCATTTGGTTAAGGAATTTTAGAGTTCCAATACTCATTTCTAATGCCGAACCAAACAGGGCCATCGTCTCTAGATTTTTAATTTGTCCAATGTGATCCCTGAATTATTAACAAATGTTCAACGTAGTCCTTAGTTTATGCAAAAGACAAATCAAACGTTATGTGATGACTTGAATAATAATATGTTGAGTTGGATTTTAAAAAATAATGCATCAACATGTTCATTTTTTATCCATTGGCTTTAGAAAAGGCAAAAACTAATGTTAACGTGCCCATCATTATTTGATGAAATTATTATATCATGATTTGTGACAAATATTTTATATGATGACTTGAATAATTATCATTGGGAAAAGTACCAAAAAATTCATAAATCTATTTCATTGGTGTCAATTATGTTCAAACCTTTCAATTGTGCAAGTTGAGTCTTGAACCTTTTCATGTAGTCCATCTAGTCAATTTGAGTGGGAAATCGCCTAAGTAGCACCGACACGACACGCGATATGTGACACGGCACGACACGATATACCGAGAAGTCATTTTTAGAAAATAGAGAATTCTGACACGTTAAGACACGTTATATATTAAATAGATATAATCAAAATTATAAAAAGAGCTTTTATAATAATAAAAAAAAGAAACTGTCTATGGGCACTCCCGTAATTTTTGACCCAAAAGCCAGCATCATAAAACAAAACAAATAATAAAGAAAAAGGAATAATGTGTGCCTAGACATGATCTAGGAGATATTTCCCCAATCTTGGCATAGTCCCAACCTCTCTATTTGGTCGTCCTCCTCCTCCATCACTTCACTTCATACTCTCTCTCAGTCGCGTCTTCTTCTTCCCCCACATTGTATTCTCTCTCTCTCTCTCTCTGGGTCTGTGGACCTGTGGTGACTCTTCGCTTTAATTTTTTCTCTCGGAGAAACCAAGATCTTCACATGGCTACACGCGCCGGTGAAAGCTGTCGAGGAAGGAGGAGCAGGAAGTTGCGATGGTCGCCCCTTGATTTGCCTCGCGTCTGCCAGGATCCGCCGGTTCTTCTCCGCTTCCCCTTCACCATCTCCGTTTTACTCCTCATCTCTCACGCTCTCTCTCCATCATCTCTCTTATGGCCGGAGCAGAGGCCCTCCTCCTCCCAGACCTCTTCAACTTCCTCACCGGCTCGTGTATCGCTGGTGTTGACCATGTGTCGGATGCCCGATACGTGTCCAACACCGACTCGGCGACCTCCTCGACATGTCGGTGCTTCTTAAGAAATTCTTGACATGAACACTGGCTGTCTTTGGTGGCACGACGTTATTGACAAGCATAATTTTTTTAATTTTTCTTAAAATTTCGAGAATTTTTTAATTTTTTTTTTTTTTTCTTTCATACAAGATGATTGATTGATAAATTGACCAACCAAGGGTATACTTTTCTAATTCAAAGAGCTGCTAAACATCAAATTATGCAGGAATCCAAGCACACGCAACTGAAAAGGAACGAGCATTGAAATGGCAATCACGGCGACTGGCGAACAAAATGCAGAATCCTTTTGCCAAGATAATGGAGAAAATGAACGGACACAAACCTGGTTCCTTGCTCATACGTGGTTCCTTACTTTCGCAAAACGAACCGTCGTTGTGGATACTCTCGTCGTCGCAGTAGCACAGGAGCTGCTCCTTCTCGTTGACCGCGCACCGCCCGCCGGAGTGCTCGCACTCGCCACACTCCTTCGCCTTCTCCCAGTCCAGCACAAACCCCTCGTTCATCGCCCCGGCAAACTCCTCCACCACGTTCCCCGCCGTCACGTTCGTCCGCTTCACCGGCGCCACCTCCGTATCCTCGCAGTCCAGCCCCTTGTCTAACGCCGCAACCTCCTCCGGGCTCTTGTTCACGAACACGTACGACTGATTATCACCGGATCGCAAGCAACCGATGGCCACGAAGTTGGCACTGATGATGGCCACGGAGTCGGCATGGATGCCCACCACCGGAGTTGTGCAGTTGAAGAGGAAGGTGAGGTTGACGTTGGCGGAGTTGTAGGCGAGCGGGAGCGAGCCGAGCGTGAGGTTGTGGCTGGCCCTGGGGCATTCCTGGCTGGCGATGGCAATGTCGACATCGACGAGAGTCAGGGTTTCGTTGTCATAGTTGATGTCAGTGACGAAGTAGTTGTCGCCCTGAAGAGAGAGGATTGGGTGAGGGGAACCATACGGGCAAGCGATGCCGAGGCCCGGGTAGCCGCAGTGCACGGGAGCGTCGTCGCTGACGTTCCAGAATGGATATCGGATTTGGACGTGGCCGCACCGGAACGAGGGTGAGTCGGGGTCGCAAATGGCCGAGAAATTGGAGAGGACGCCATGGAAGCTCAAGGAGAAGAAGGAGGAGGCGAAGAAGAAGAAGAGGGAGAGAGAAGGAGAGAGAATGCAGAGAAGGTGGCGGTGGTCTCGCATTTTTCCTCGTTCCTGTCTTGCTGAGGAAGATGACCATCCTCTCGCAAATTAATGTTGAAAGTGTTTCGCTTCACCAGTTCACCCGGTGGTTGACAACACGACAACAACCGAAAGTTTTTCTTTTTCTCCTTTTTCAAGTGATGTGAATAGTATATAAAAAGCACTTTGCTATAAATATCTCGTCAAGCTTTTCTATGTAAGGAGACTATTAAAAGACTTGAATCTTCTTTAGCCCTTACGACACGGTCCGCGAGAATTGAGTCATCCTCGAGGTTTTCTGGCATGATGGACCATGGTCTTTCGAAAAGGAATACTCTAGTGATCTCTTGAGAATTCTAGAATGATTCAGGAGCGGACGTTACGGGAATTTTTCATCTCTGTATTTATCATGAGTAGATAGAAATTGGAGAGATGCAATCTCTACTGTTAGATCAAGAAAGAATTTACGGCTATCATTGTACGAGAATTTGTATATAAGGTAGGGGTGAGCAAAAAAGACCGCTCGGACCGGAACAGCCCGGACCGGATCGGGACCGATGGTCCGGTTCCCCATTTTAGAGGGATCCGGTCCAGTTCCCGGTTCCTAAAATTAGAACAGATGATCGAGCGGTTTGGTTCTCGATTCCAAGGCCCGGAATCGGATCGGATTGCTGGGACCGGACCAGTCTTTTTTTTTTAAAACAAACCTAATAAGAGCTATGCAGCAACCATTTTTCTCAATGAATCTGAAAATTAAGTGTGTTTAATGATGTTTGGTTTGCATCCAATGGATGTTTGCATCTAGAGTCATTGAATAGTGAACGTGTAGGTTGTAAATTTGTAATAGAGTTTACTTGGAGACTGTATGTTTACTTGTGTATGATTGATTGAAGAATTACGAAGTGTGCATCCACTTTTCGGAATCGCGGACCGGAAACCCTTGGAATCGCTCGAGAACTAGACCGAACCGAAAGTCCGATCCGAATCCCAATTCCGAGGGTGGTCGGTCATGTCCGCGGTTCCGAAAAGTGGGAACTGGGACCATTGGTCCAGTTCCCGATTTTTTATGGGAATCGGATTGGACCGGGAACCGCTCACCCCTAATATAAAATGACCTCTTCCCCCTCATTTGTATCATCTCATCTCACAAATAATATAATTTTCAGAGCTTATCTCTCTAAGTGTCTTGTGAGTTGAGCGAGGAAGGCTGACTTGGGAGGAGAATTCCTAAGATCGCACGTGCGATCATAAACCCAAATACCGACATCATATGGATTTCGAGCTTCGGTACTTCCATGTACATTTGGCGCACGAGTCCCGCTCGCATCGATAATGTCCGCTTTGGGCTGAAGCCCGCACGGTTTTGTTCTTCCGGGTTTTGGCCCGAAAAAGACCTCGTTGCCGTTAGAGATATGCCCTAAAGCGACTATGTAATAGTTACATGTTAGGGATTTCAATTGTATTTTCAATTTATTATTTAATTAATGGCAAAGACGTATTTATTCATTTGTCTAATTATTTACTTATATGAATAAATTCCATAAGATCGATTGTGGCTGGATCTATTCTTGAGATGTTGAGAATATGTGTGACGGGTTCACAGTTAGACTGAATTTTTAAATTGTTCCCGGTCGATGGATCATTGAATGGATATCAAAGATCCTGTTGAGACCGGTGTGTTCTTAATTTCTCTATTAAGTATTAGATACTTAAGGGAATTTGGGTATTGCGATGCCCAAGTTAGAACACGAGTGCTTATACCGGACAAGTTCACCGAACGTGATATGTATTGAACGATTAGTGACATGGAAGCTTTTAGCGTGGTCAATGTCTAATCGTTTATGTTTTGGTCTTGTGTAAATAATGCTTAGACTTGAGGCACGGTGTTGACTTGTATGTTGGATGGCTATGGTTCACAAGTGCGCATATTGGCGGCTCATTGATTCGTCTCTGTACTTGATGGTCATAGTTCATGCACATACGAAGTCACACGTGTGCGCAAAATGAAATTTGTCTCCTTGTTACATGCAAGGTATGATGTCCTATGCGATTTAATTATGACAATGTATTGAAATCCTCGGCCGAGGTTGTAATCGAGAATGAAATGTTCATGTCCCATATAAATGCATGTCGATTAGATTTGTGCATATGATCGAATTGGTGACTTGACAATATTTCATGATTTTTGTTCGATCGGGATATAGTAAGACAGAGGGATTGAATTATACTGTAGCCAAAGCCGACGGGTTCATTATGTTCTTAAAGCATTTACACTGTCTGGGTAGTCATGACATATTGCTAGATGTCACTCATGGCTTGTAGGACCCGAAGATTGATCGGGACAATCAATTTTCTT
Source organism: Rhodamnia argentea (assembly GCF_020921035.1). Lineage (NCBI taxonomy): Eukaryota > Viridiplantae > Streptophyta > Magnoliopsida > Myrtales > Myrtaceae > Rhodamnia > Rhodamnia argentea. The sequence continues at coordinate 6,340,233 of NC_063155.1, forward strand.
GGATGTTCTAATATGTTAGTGCATGTCTTATTCTAGCTCGGTGATGATAACCAATTCGGGATGACGTTGAATGTGAAATATGAAATTGCAAATATGTTTGCAATCACGATTATCGAATTAGTCGGACTGAAATTAGATTAAATGAGATTTAATTTTATTTTATTTTTTGGTCATAGGAGCACGTACATATGATGCACACGCACGCTCTAAGAGGACATATATTGATGTATTCAAAATGCACTCGTGTGATCGTACTATTATGTTTTTATTAAATTATATGTAGATATAATTTTTTTTATACATATATATATTTCTATAATTGTGTTGCACGCACATATTGATGTGCGTGCAACGGACATGGTCAGCACACGTTGTGCTGACCATGTGTTTTTCTTTTCTTAAAAAAAAAAATATTTAGAAGGTTAATGCACACGGTCAGACCGTGTGCATTAAGTCGTGCGTGTTCTGCACGGTCAACAAGCGTTTGTTGACCGTGCAGCGCACTTGCACGATCAGCAAGTGGTTGCTGATCGTGCGGCACTCTCGCACGATTAGCAAACGGTTGCTGATCGTGCAAGTGTGCGACGCCCAATGAGTGAGAAAAACAGTTTTCTCCATATAGAGCGACTGCAAATTTTTGAGCGAGGGACGTGTGACTTTGAGAAAAACCAAAAAAAAAAAAAAAATTTCTCTCGACACTCATGCTCCTTTTCTAGTGACCAAAATTCAAGAATGCGAAGAGTGATTTTCACGGGATTGCTAGCACAATTAAGGTGGTGATTTTCGCAAGTTCATCTTTCCGTTTGACATTACGATTGGTGGTGTGTCCGAACTAGAGGCCCGACACTTGTGGGGCTCGGATCGAAGAACATCTAAACCTGTTTCTTTTCAAGCACGCTTTAAGACATAATCCGTTAAATCCTTTCGTTGCACATGTTTTTCGATTGAAACGTACGAACTATACCTCCGGAGATACGTGTATAGGTTTTTAATTTATTTTCGCTACGTATTTTATATGTTTTATTTACCTATGCATGTTACGCGTTTCCCAACAGTTGCAAGTTAAGGACAAGTGACATCCCATATATAGCAATTCACCTCACCACGCTCAGGCGACGTGAGATTCGATTCATTCCTACCCCCTTCGACACCCGCATGAGTCGCAACACTCCCATTACATTTTGCCGTCAGAACCCGCGCACGCTCTTGTCGGACATGGTCGTTATAGGCCCACCGTCTTTCGCCTGGTTCGTCTATGGTAACAATGCTCTTCATATACAATGTTCTACGTGTTTGGCACGACGATTGGACTTTTATTCTACATTAAAGGGAGCAGGAGCTCCAATATGGGATAAGAATTCCAAGGGAAATGCGCGATGCAATGGGAATAATTAATTTATTTTCTAAGCACTACAATTTCGTATATTGAAAGAAAAGAAACAGGAAAGATCTATACTTAATTTGCGCTGCTTAGCAGGATTTGTATGACGGGAGGTTTGATCCTAAGTGTAATTTAGAGGTCCCTTTGACTCAGAAGTTTCATGGTTTGTGGTGGATCATCAATTTCCACATTTAAAGACAACCCAATTGCAATTGAGAGGTCCCGTTGACTTGGAAGTTTCGTGGTTTGTTCCCCAAGACTTTCCAGGACAAAGTTCCCGCGTGGGACATTGGTGCCACTTTCGGCCTCGCTGGGCATGTGCTTCGAAGTTGATGAACTGGCCCACAAGACAGTGATAGGAGTTGGGATCAATTCAGGCCACTCGCTCCGTTTGACTTTTCTGCAGATCCTGTCCACACGCTCTCCTACCTCTTTCTCCTATTCTCTGGAATCCTCTGCCCCCTCCTCCTCCTAGTCCAAATGAATCTCCAAGACTTCATATGCAGTAGCTAATTGTCACAAATTGGTACTTGTCATCGTCTTTCACCAACTCAGTCTATCAAGCTCCATCGGATGTTGCGCGATATGAGGCCTTCGGGCCTTGGAGCTACCGGTATGGCCTCTTCGTCAGCTACCCTTTTTGGATTTCGAGTGAACTAGAGTAGTATTGTGGTGTTGACACCTAAATTTTGACTAAACTTTTCAATCATTTTTGCATAGAAAATTAGAGCTAATCTTTTAGTTCTAGACAAAAATAATTAAGTCATTTTTCATTCATGCATTGCATCAGCATTTATCTGGATCGATGGTGTAAGATCGAGCTTAATTTGTCAGGCGATTTGGACTTAAACCGATGGGCAAATTTTTTAGCAATTCATGGACATATGTGCCGAAAATTTAAAATTATTTTGGAGCTTATATTTTAGGAAAAAGGCTTTATTTAAAATGCCGTTTATTTGGAAAAAGCCTAATTAAGCTCACAATTGACATGAAAAATCGACTAGCCCATCTATATGGCTAGGCCAAAATTTTCAGCTCATTCAAGGATCAATTTGTGCAATTACACCCTTGGGGACTTAATTTAAGTTATATCTTGAGCCCGGGTTTATTTTACAAAAATTAAGAAACTTTAGGCACTTGATTTGGAACACTTTTATCTATAAATACAAGTATTATGCCTAGGGTTGGGGGGGAAAAAACATTATACACATACGGCCAGAGAGAGAATCATGGTCTCTTTTCTTCTTGGTGGAAACCGCACAGAGGAGGAAGCCAAAGAAGACGTCTACGGAGGAGGGAGCTCGACATCAATCACGTTCAGAAAGATTCAGAAAATACACACACGAGAGATAGGATTCTAAGAGAGAGAGAGAGGTCTTCCTTTCTCCGATTGGTCGATACAAGTCCATCACAGAAACGTCCAAGAGAGACTTCACCATGAGAGCGCAAGGATGACGATGGGAAGAGAAGTTTTTCTTTCCTCGATTTCTTTTTCCCTTCTGTTTTGATTATTTGTTGTGCAAGCCCACTCAGAAAGACTCTCCTTTTGCTCTTTATTTGCAATGTCCAGGAAAGGATAATTCATGATTCAAGGTCATTAAGTCACCTCACGTCCATTTACTAGGGAGAAAAGAATAAAAAAATAAAAGGAAGACCAAAGCCTTCTTCTCCATCGCTTGAAGTCTGCAACTCCGAAGAACATCCAATGAAGGTCCAGCATCAACGTTGTTTGAGCCCTGCCTAGATACGCATACACAGCTTAGTATGATTGCCCATCAACTAGAGTCCGCTGTTAAGGCTCTGCATGATAACACTTCTCTGTTCCAGAAGTCATTCTGGCAAGAAGTGAATTTTTCAGCTTCTGCTTTTTAGCAAAAGTAGTTTTTTCTATTTCTACTTCATAAGTTGATTTCTGATAGAGAAATGCGTTTGATAACTGAAACAAATTTTTACTTCTGACCGGCGGCCGGCGGCGGAGACCCGGCGGCGGGCGACCGCGGCGACCGGCGGTGGTCGGCGTGATCAAAGAAGTAATTCTAAGGTGGAGAAGTAAAAAAAAATTGCTTCTCAAAGTTGGCCAAAAATCTTGCTGGAAGTTAAAAATCTTGCCGTAAGTCAATTTTTTTACCAAACGGATTTCTACTTCGGCAAAGTTTTTACCAAACGGACTGCCAGATTGACTTCTGGCAGAGAAATCCAAAAAAAGAAGTGTTATCATGCAGCACCTAATTTTCCCTGACGAACCTGCTTCTGTGCCATTTTGTCTCGAGCCCAACTATCAGCAACCGACGATACTTCTATGATTTTCTTGATGAATCTTTGTTGCCGAGTGTGCAGCGATCTGGGCTGTTATGCAGCCAAATCATGCCTGCACTGTGCCCAAAGAACAAGGCCGGTTGTTGTTTACTAGGTCCATGCCGTGATTGATCATTCTTGAAAACCACCAAAGCAAGTGTCCGCGAGACAAAAGATCCATGCACGAGCCCATGATTTATTTTCTCTTCGTAATTCTTTGTGATTCCCAAGTGTGCAGGTCAATGCTATCATATTATTATTATTTTTCCAGATTTGGTCATTAGATTTCCAGAGGAGGGAGTGCACTTGTGAAGGGAAAGCAAGCAAAGGTAGATCACTACACTGGTGGGACGTGTGCAGATTTTTTGGAGAATTCCACTCAAGCATGCCCACACTTGACAAAAGACAAAATTGTCTTTGCCGAAGTCCTTAACACGTGCGGAATTCTCTAGATCAAGCCAAATCATCCGAGCTTGGTGCGCAATTTTCGAGCAAGGTTTGAATTCAGAAATTCCAATTCGCAAGATAAGGTAAAATTCTACTCTTAGATATCAAAGTTATCTTGTTTGAATTTGTCCGGATTACTTGACATTATCCGTAAGGATTTTTGCTTAAATTGGAAAATTGGAATCTTGAGCAAATCTTGTGGATATTATGCCTATCCCTAGAATATTTGACATCTTCCGTTGCTCTATTTAAAATTTCCAAATCCTAAGCATATCGAATAAGATCTATATCTCGGTTGGGAATTCTGAATATATCTTTAAAATTCGAGGAATTATCTAAAAAATTTCAGATCTCGAGAGATAACTTTTCTTGAATTAAAAGATATCAATCCTTTGTGGATAAGAGCTTATCTCCTTGAAAATTCCGGAATCCCCTAAGGATTTTCGAAAATTCAATAAATATTTGAACATTTTTAAACAAAATTGCCTATAATATATGCTCCCTTGTGTCCGACCCTTCGGAATATTAAATTGCAAGCCTTAACCATGATCTTATGGGGTGGGACGGCAATTTAGTATAAGATTTCGTATTCTGTCCTTTGGCGAGAAGGGACGTTGATATCTTATACCACTATCCGCATACTAGCTCGAATCCCCGAGAATGTAGCGAATAAAATCTTGCTCTAGCCCCGATCTTTGGGAATGGGAAGATTTATTGGAAAATCGGATTTAAAGGTATATTATGGGCATTTTTGTTTAGTTTTGTTCAAATTCATATGTTTCAATTCAAAAAAATAAAAAAAATGGAAAATCCAAAAAATAAAAAAATGAAAAAAATCCGAAAATAAAAAAAAGGAAATCAAAATCACAAATCATCAATCGGGAAAAGGCATTTTCATGAAATTTGGTACCGAAAGGGTGTTAATTAAAAATTAAGATAATCAAGTCCCCGAACCCTAAATCTCCGGTTAGCAGAAAATAAAGTATTCTCCCGTACTTTATTTAGGTATCTAATCTACCTACCAAAAAAGATTAGTGGCGGCTCCTAAATTAAAAATCAAACCTAAGTTGCGAATTGGTAGGGTTTGGGAGAGTCCGTATTAGGTTAGTTAATTCATCTAATTAACCTAATAATCCATTAACCTAAATTAATTTTTAGGTTGCGACATGTGGCTATTCGAATTTCGAGATTACCTGCAAAGAGATATACCATGTATATTTTAGTGTGTCAATGATGAGTACATGAGCCTATTATAAGCTTTGTTGGATGACTAATATAAAGTAACATAATATTACGATGCAATCAATCAGAAAAATATCCATAATACCCTAATTATCCTAAATAGCAATACCATCCCACTCAAACTCAAGGTGGCATAGAAGAAGTCAATTGGAGTACGAAGAAAAGATCTTGAAAAAGACCGGATGGATGTGCCTTTATGAAGATATCGGGAATCCGATCAACGGATAAAGTGGGAACTAGTTGTGTAGTTTGAGATTGTATGAAATCATAGTCTATTTCAATATATTTGGTGTGCTAATGGAAAACATTATTATCGGGCTATTTGAATATCACTCAGGTTATCGGAATAAATGACTCTTTAACCATTATGAGGGGCTTCCATGTCTTCTAATAACCATCGCAACCATAGTAATTCCAATGCACTATCAGCAAGAGCACAGTACTTCGCTTCGGTGATAGATTGAGCAACAACGGTATATTTCTTGCTACTCTATGATATGAGTGAGGTACCAAGAAAGAAGCAATAGACTGTAGTGGAACGACGATAAAGAGGGTCACCAGCCCAGTCAACATTAGAATAAGCCCTCAACTCTAAAGTAGAATGGGCAGAAAAGTGAAGACACTGAAATAAAGTACCTCAAGCTAGAACTCAAGCTTTGATCACCCAGTTCCCAGAAAGGCCGACCATTCTTAACACCATCGATTCAACGCGACAACAAACGAGAGAAAAGCTAACGAAAACAACACGTCTAGGTTCGAAAACGACATCGAAGCTGAGCAATTCGAAATCGACATGGCTACAGAAGGTTAGCAGCCGAATTATTGGCGCACCGGAAAGATAGGAAACGAAACATAATTGCATAGTGGCTCAATTGAGACTGGCATTAACTTCTCCTTGCGTCCCTTCAGCTCACGACTTGAATTTTTTGGTCAAAAGCCGTGCGACCTAAGTTATGCCTTTACGCAATTTTTTTTCCCTTTAGGATGGACCGCCTAAATAATGTCCATGGCTCAATTTAGAATGGACCGCCAAAATAATGATGCCTTCAAAGTCCAACTCACATAATTTTTTTTTCACTTAATATGTTTTTTCACTCCCGTTATTCCTTAATCCAGTTGCTACACTCCACTGGGAAGAATTTCGCAAAGTATACTAGGCGATTCAAAGGGGACTTGTATAGTTTGAGACATCACGTAGTAAATCAATTTAATGGACCAAACTTTATACGCCTATCATCACCTCACCATCAATATATTCACTTAGGCTGTAGCTATCATAAACCCAAATACCGACATCATCTGGATTTCGAGCTTCAGTATTCCCATGTATATTTGACGCACAGGTCCCGCTTGCATCGATATTGTCCGCTTTGGGCTGAAGCCAGCATAGTTTTGTTCTTCTGGGCTTTGGCCCAAAAAAGGCCTCGTTGCAAGTTAAGGACAAGTGACATCCCTTCTATAGCAATTCACCTCATCACGCTCAGGCGACGTGAGATTCGATTCATTCCTACCCCCTTCGACACCCGTATGAGTCATGGCATTCCCATTACATTTTGCCGTCAATGCCCGCACGTGCTCTCGTCGGACGGGGTCGTTACGAGCCACCGGCTTTCGCCGGTTCGTATATGGTAACAATGCTCTTCATATACAATGTTCTACGTGTTTGGCACGACGATTGGACTTTTTTTCTACATTAAAGGGAGCAGGAGCTCCAATATGGGATAAGAATTCCAAGGGAAATGCGTAATGCAATAGGAACAATTAATTTATTTTCTAAGCACTACAATTTCGTATATTGGAAGAAAAGAAACAGGAAAGATCTATACTTAATTTGCGCTGCTTAGTAGGATTTGTATGACGGGAGGTTTGATCCTAAGTGTAATTTAGAGGTCCCTTTGACTCAGAAGTTTCATGGTTTGTGGTGGATCGTCAATTTCCACATTTAAAGACAACCAAATTGCAATTGAGAGGTCCCGTTGACTTGGAAGTTTCGTGGTTCGTTCCCCAAGACTTTCCAGGACAAAGTTCCCGCGTGGGACATTGGTGCCACTTTCGGCCTCGCTGGGCATGTGCTTCGAAGTTGATGAACTGGCCCACAAGACAGTGATAGGAGTTGGGATCAATTCAGGCCACTCGCTCCGTTTGACTTTTCTGCAGATCCTTTCCACACGCTCTCCTACCTCTTTCTCCTATTCTCTGGAATCCTCTGCCCCCTCCTCCTCCTAGTCCAAATGAATCTCCAAGACTTCATATGCAGTAGCTAATTGTCACAAATTGGTACTTGTCATCGTCTTTCACCAACTCAGTCTATCAAGCTCCATCGGATGTTGCGCAATATGAGGCCTTCGGGCCTCGGAGCTACCGGTATGGCCTCGTCGTCGCCTACCCTTTTTGGATTTCGAGTGAACTAGAGTAGTATTATGGCTATTCGAATTTCGAGATTACCTGCAAAGAGATATACCATGTATATTTTAGTGCGTCAATGATGAGTACATGAGCCTATTATAAGCTTTGTTGGATGACTAATATAAAGTAACATAATATTACGATGCAATCAATCAGAAAAATATCCATAATACCCTAATTATCCTAAATAGCAATACCATCCCACTCAAACTCAAGGTGGCATAGAAGAAGTCAACTGGAGTACGAAGAAAAGATCTTGAAAAAAACCGTATGGATGTGCCTTTATGAAGATATCATGAATCTAATCAATAGATAGAGTGGGAACTAGTTGTGTAGTTTGAGATTGTATGAAATCATAGTCTATTTCAATATATTTGGTGTGCTAATGGAAAACATTATTATCGGGCTATTTGAATATCACTCAGGTTATCGGAATAAATGACTCTTTAACCATTATGAGGGGCTTCCATGTCTTCTAATAACCATCGCAACCATAGTAATTCTAATGCACTACCAGCAAGAGCACGGTACTTCACTTTGGTGATAGATTGAGCAACAACGATATGTTTCTTACCACGCTATGACATGAGTGAGGTACCAAGAAAGAAGCAATAGACTGTAGTGGAACGACAATAAAGAGGGTCACCAGCCCAGTCAACATTTGAATAAGCCCTCAACTCTAAAGTAGAATGGGCAGAAATGTGAAGACACTGAAATAAACTACCATTGACACAACCAAGAATATGAAGAACAATAGCAAAATGAGTCGTACGCAGTGCGTGCATGAACTATCTAACTATTTGAACAACATTAGGCGAAATCAGAACAAGTAACAATGAGATATATGAGACTACCAATCAACCATCAATAAAGTATATAATTCAAAAGAACAGTCCCATCTTTGCCATCAAAGTTTGCATTTGCTTCAATGAGAATTGAAGCAATCTTGTTATCAATGAGTTCCACTCGAGAAAGAAGATCAGTGACACATTTCGCTTGAGATAAATAATAGGCGAACAAATCTGAAGCAATATCCAAGCTTAGAAAGTAACCAGGTCGCTTGGGATAGATAATAGCGGTAGTACATGTTCGCCAACATGAACAGAAAAGAGGCATCGTTTGATGTGTGACGGCCTGAATTTCTACCAGAATTGAATTAACGAGCTGTTGGGTTAGCGTTGAAGTTAAGTTATGGGTAATTATGAATTGGGATAAATTGGGAGGAGTGTGCCACTTGGTGGCTGTGTGTGACGAGTGGCGTGCATGGAATGCCATGTGGCACCATGTGGCAGCCCACTTCCCTCTATAAAAGTAAGACTCTCTCCCTCTCACTCATTTTTGGTGAAATTCACGATCACTCATTTTTAGTCGTCGGGTTTAGTACTCTGTTTGTTGAGCTTCGGCTCACTTCTGCTTGTTGAACTCTTTTCAGTTACCCAGGTACCGACGGCTAAGGATGATGGTGGTGACATTGGAGCCGTTGATGGTGGCGGAGTTGAATAATCGTGATAGCGCTTGGAAGTAGACGCTTTCCTTTTGAATTCTCCCAAGTGTTGTTCAATGATCAACTAATGTACATGAACGATTACATGAAATATATATGAAACAAGGTGTTTATGGTATCAGGTAATGTTGTTATGTATAAATGAGTGTTTTTTTATTACGTATAGGTTAGTGGAGCCCTATAAAAGCTATATGTTTAAGCGTCGTGCCTATGTCCTTTGATTGTACTTGTATGTTTTGTATGGCCGCTGGATTATTTACGTTTATAATTTTTTGCATGCGTCCTCTATTATCTATGATATAAGATTAAAACAGAGCGCAATTAGTAAGCATGTGGTAGGACCGAGAAGACGCCACACAATGAGGGGTGGGATTGCGAGGAGACAGTGGTGGCGATAGTGAAGAGGACTGTCAGGAACGTGGTGGAGGAGTTCGCCTGGGCAATGGGCGAGGGGTTCGTGCTTGACGTGGAGGCGACCAAGGTTTTTGGCAGGTACAAGCACTCCGGCGGGTGGCGCGCGTTCAACCGGACAGACCATGAGCTGTGCTTTTGCAACGATGGTTCAAATCCCACGAACGGTTCGTTTTGCAATGGTAAGAATGAGGTTTGTGCACGTTTCTGCATTTTGTCCGCCAAGCGCATGATTTCTTTTTCCAATGCTTGTCACTTGTCAATTGCGTGTTTCTACATATTTTGATGTCGCAGCAGCTTTTAGCACGAGAGAAGAATGAACTCGGTTGCTCAATCTCATAACTAATACTTGTTCAAAATTTGAATGGTAGCCACTTGTGCATGTATATTCCAGTATGTTAGAAAGTCCACTATAAAAATTTACGATCAATAAATAAAGAGAGGTCACATATATGTTAATAAAGTATAAGTCGTAACTAAAGGAGGCGAGATATTTTTACACCCCTCTCACATGCAAACCGGATTAAGAACCGCACATAGAATATGACTAATGGAGGGCGGCACAAGTGAAATAAATTGGGGCAATACCTTGATCCAATAAAGGGTCCAAAATATGCTATTTGCTTCCAACAAGAGAGCCAATGGGGGTCATCATCGTAAATCACGAGACATGGGTCCAATCCGGCATGGCCGATGTTAACCAAGTGCCGAGTCGAACTCTTGGTTTTGCCAAAGTCAAGAGCTTCTCATTTTTACGTCATTCTCAAGGCACAGCATTGTTTTTGTACTCTGCATCCTCTTCCTTGTTTGCTCCCACCACCATCTCCCTTTCGATGGATCTTACCATGTCATCTTGCTCTCTCTCCTTGCTCTTCATCATCTCCCTCCATATTCACTTCCCGGTGCCGACTTCCGGCGAGTTTCCGCCGTTTCGAGAGTGCGCTCCTTTTGTTTGCGGAGATCAACAAATCAGCTATCCTTTCAGGCATAATGAGCGACCGAGTTACTGTGGGTATCCTGGCTACGAGCTCGGCTGTGATGGATATAACCTGACCCTGTCCATGATGTCCCTGGAATATCCGGTCATCCACATGGATAGGAACGCGCAGGTCCTCCAGGTGGCGAGGACTGATATAGTGGAAGATGTGTGTCGAAAAAGCGATGTTGACACCAATTTAAACTTCACTCTCTTCAACTACGCCTCTAGTGATATCAATTTCACCTTGTTCTACAATTGCAATGTGTCGCCGTATTCTCCTTATTTGTTCTTATGTCCCACGTCTCAATATGGCTACCTTGTTCGGAATGCGGACCTTGCTCCCCGGTCCCCACGATGCAGCTTCAGTGCCCTTGTCCCAATTGCAAGCGAAGCTCTAGCTCTACTGCAATTACCTGGGCAGAGCAACCGTAGCGCTGTTATTGAGGTCCTGAGCAAAGGCTTTGAGATCACCTGGATTGCCGACACATCGCAGTGCGACAATTGTACCAAATCGGGGGGAAGATGTGGGTATGGTTGGACAAGGCAAGAGTTCAATTGTGTTTGCTCTCACGGAGTCTATTCAATGACCTGCGACCGACAAAGTATGCACGCTTATTCTGCAACCTTCACTGCCCTGTGTCCCAGCAGGGAAAACCTGGCATTCATTTACTAGTTTCATCACTACTTCGTTTGGGATTTGACTTGATAAGGGTTTGTGTCCTAGTAGGGAAACCTGGCATTTTGGGGACAAAAGCTATCATAGGTAATCCGCTGAACTGTGCTTTCCGCTGAGTATTTTCCATATTCGCAACTTAGAAGCCTTGATAAAGTGATGAAGTGAGATTGTTGTTGGAAATATCCTGCTTTTTTTTTTTTCAGGAATAGTTGCAACGGGAACTGGAACTGTGATCGCCCTTATTTTAATGCTTTCCATCAGGAAGAAACCAATGATCAGAAAAATTATGGCATTGATGAAGCAGAGGAACGAACATTTTGATGGCGAAATGAAAATTGAGGGACTTGTCTCTTCCAGAAGATACACCTACAGAGACATCAAGAGGATGACCAACTATTTCGAAGAGAAGTTGGGTCAGGGAGGCCATGGTTGTGTTTACAAAGGCAAGCTTCGAGATGGTCAACTTGTGGCGGCGAAGCTTCTATAGAAGCTGAAAGGTGACGCCAAAGAATTTTTCAATGAAGTTGTGAGCATCAGCAGGACTTCTCATGTCAATGTTGTCAACCTCTTGGGGTTCTGTTTTGAAGGAAGTAAAAGACCTTTAATCTGTGAGTTCATGCCCAATGGATCCCTTGAGAAGTTCATCTTTAACAGGAGTAACGCGTTGGAGGTAGATCAACTACTGAGTTGGGACACTTTGTATCAGATTTCCCTTGGCATAGCTCACGGGCTAGAGTACTTGCATAAAGGCTGCAACACAAGGATCTTGCACTTCGACATAAAGCCTCACAACATTCTCCTGACACAAACTATTGTCCCAAGATTTCCGACTTTGGTCTTGCCAAAATATGCCCAAGAGAAGAGAGCATCGTGTCATTTCTTGGTGCCCAAGGCACCGTCGGATACATTGATCCGGAGTTGATCATAAGGAACATCGGAGGGGTTTCTCACAAATCGGATGTGTATAGCTACGGCATGATGGTTCTTGAGATGGTCGGTAAGAGGAAAAATGCCGAAGTCGCAGTAGATCGAACTAGCGAAACATACTTCCCTCATTGGGTCCACCGACGCCTGGAGCTTCAAGAAGAGCTTGGGCTGCGCGGGATCACAAATGAGGAGGACGAAGTAATCGCGAAGAAGATGATTGTAATAGGCTTATGGTGCATTCAGATCGATCCGAGAGCTCGACCATGCATGACACAAGTTGTGGAGATGCTAAAAGGAAAAATTGACGCCTTGCAAATTCCTCCCAAACCATCCTTGTCATCACCCTCAAGATCACTCGCGGCTTGTCCATGTGAAAGTTCGTCTCTACAAGAGAGCAATGATTCAAGTAGGAGTTATTCAATATCAATTATATGAGACCGACATAGTTTGCAACAGAGATTTTAGGGGAAAAAAAAAGCAGCTGCATTGAGCTATTCATAAATTTGTAATCAAATGCCTAGGTTGAATTTGTACGAGTATGATGAAAAAGAAGAAGAGGAGGAGGGCAAAAGTGTGCTATTGACACCTAAATCTTCATGTATGGGTCTCTATCGCATGTCATCAAGTTAGGAATATAATTTACCACGTAAATTGACTCCTTAACCCAAAAAATTGACCCCGTATCATTTGGTATTTGCATTGCTTGCTACATCTCATCACGATTAAAATAAGTACAAAAAATTTTATAACCCAAAAAAAAAAAAAAAAAAGCAAACATGACTCACGAAACAATTTATATTTTCACAAACAAATTAACTTTGTCATTTTGAAGCCCATCTAGTGGGTTCATGCCTGGCCCACAAGAGAGCTTCGGTGGCCGCCCACACGCTCTCAAATGGAGCATGCATTGGCCAGCCACCCATGAAGAATTAGGAGGGAAAAGTTGAAAAACTGAAAAATTGGAGGGACAAAGAGGAAGCATTCTTTATATTGCCTTGAGCATGCAAGGAAGTGTTGGGACTAACAATATAGCAAACAATCAGCACTCAATATGGTATTGCAAATAAATCAATGTGTGTGATGCTAGATACACAGAGCAAAATCAATGACAATTTCGAGCTAGAGAGACAATTGCAGTATTTTTGCGTAGCTAATTTTTGTTCTCAATACCATTGCTCTTTATATAAATATGTCCATTGGAGACCTCCTATGGTGTTCAACTAGTCGCTGAAGAGTCACTAGGGGTTCTTTGTCGGTATCGGGATTGCTCCTGCAGTCGCTTCGCTAACTTACGTAGGTTTCTCAAAAAGATTACTGCTGTAGCTGTCCTCTTTTAGAAATCTGTCAGCGGCTTTTTTAATACTTAACCCGGTTTGCCAACTATGGAATCTAGAGCTTCAACGGCTATTTTTTGTACCATCAACAGTCTTCTTCCAGTGCGTATCTCACTATCGTCAAACCCAATGCATCACTTACACTTTCTAATGCACACTACCATCAGTGTAGATTATGAATGGCCTGGCTGAACTTCTTCAATGAAGATACCAACTATTTGACACATGATGTTGAGATCAATGAGCTTTTCCACCTTCATGAGCATCAAAATCCATCTCATTTGATCGTTTTTAAACTCTGTCGAGCATCATTTTGTTCTTACTTAGCATTATTTTTTTATCTCATTTCAACAGCATTTTACATCACAATTCGTGATACATGTTATATGCATAGTATTCGATTTGTAGACATTCCGGCGTGAGGTGCAAATTTTCGTTCGCATATGAGGTGTTACATGGTCACATGTCACTTCCATGAGGTCGCCCCACACCGACCCTCGCGGGTCTCCACCGCCCGGCATTTCGTGTTGATCTTTTGCGGCCTGAGTGATCCGTAGGCGGCCCGGGAGTATCCGTGACCGCTATCCAACCTTTTAACGTGCCAAATGGAGTCTTGATGCCCGTCGCACAGACTGCGTAAGGGTTGGAAAGCGGGCGTCAAGGCCTTATTTGGGCGTTAATTACGGGTCCCGTCATGTTCCCTCCACTTTTGCGTAAGCTGGTAGCCAATTCAGTTCAATTTCCAGCATTATTATGTTCATCTTTAGAGGCGTTACATTTAGTCTTGAGTTATATTTAAGTCATTGTCACTATAAGGGGAAAATGAACAAAAAAAAAAAAGGAGTTGCATTTAGTTAATAATCACATTTTTAGAACTTAGTTAATTCATGCTTAGTCCATCTTTTATTTGGTTAATCGCATGTGTTAATTTTATGCATAACCCACGAGGTCCTTGCCGGGGTTTAACAAGGAGGCCATATATTAATTTTTCCCGATACGCCTCGTGATTTTCCTTTGTCACACTTATTTTATGTTAATGCTATTATATTTTGCTTTACTATTCATTTTTTTTAAAATTTGATTGTATGAACACCATTTGCTTGATTATGTACAGTTGCACATTTCATTTTGTTAGGCAAATATAAAAGTAAAAGCTAAAAAAGATCGCATGATACATTATTTTTTACAAAAAAGAAAAGAAAGAAAGAAAGAATGTACCAATTTAGGGGGTTCGATAAGTATTTAGCGTAACCAAGTCCTCGACGTGAATATCTGGTTGTAAAATGAACTCGCCCATATTACTAGATATCTAATTGATACATAGCAACTCTAAAGAAAAACCAATTTGTCATAGTAAAAATTAGTAAACCAATATTGCACGTGCTATGCGTAAGCGCCACCTCACAAGATGAACTACTTACGCCCACTCGATTACTTGATAAACCCCTCGAAAATTAAGCCCCTCTAGAAAGTCATGACGTGCATTATTTCGTATTATCAGTATATTTTTTCAACTATCCATATGGGATTTAGATTGTCCAATATTGATGACATGTTAAAGAAAATTTGCTGAATAACTTCCATTCATGTGAGTCCAATTCACATGATCTATTGAATGGGGTTGGTCCGTGGGAGAAAGAAAATCGGTAAGAAATAAAGCCCAAAAAAAAAACCATTAAAAAGAAAAATTGGAGGGTCCGGGTGCGAAACGTAACACACAAGTTTTCTTCTCCATGACGACGGCAACTCACTTAATGGTGCTAGTGCTACTTTCCAAACATTAATCATCATCATAATAGTTAATAGACATTAGGAAGACACATGTAGTCATGGAGTTTATAAACTTAGAGGTGATCAAGTCAAAGAGCGAGATCCTCACTTCTGCTAAATTCAATGAATCGTGGAACTTTCTTTTAAAGAGTCGTGGAAAGAAATTCATCTTGTTTATTAAAGTAAGGAAGAATGAAGTTTCCAACATGCTTGTAGATCTTTAATATCCCCTTGGAAAAACAAATAAAAAAGAAGAAGAGAGAGATGAGGAAGAATCTTGGGGCTGTTACTTAGGAAGTGTGTCGTTGACCGGTGACATTAAAAACTTATTTAAAATCAAAATTGATTTGAGACATGAAATACTCCGAGCCCTCTTTTGAATAAACGACTTCACTCAGATTTTTATTTGGAATTTTCCATGTTAAGACCAGCTTATACTTTTATGGCGAGGAAAACTTTATATCTCAACGACACGAAAGTCCTCCTTCTTTATTCATTCTCGAAATGCATACATCATTGTTCGACAAATGTTTTTATAGAGCACCCACCAATGGAATTCATCTCGAGATTGAAAGTCTATTGTCACATTGGCAATTTAGGGCGCAATCAAATTTGTCTTAGAGTCTAATCAATTGTTTAAAGTTGGACTTAAGCACTCTCTCCAAATGTCGTGCTCCGTGGAAATTGTCTCAACGAAAAGACAAAGGTGAAGGAATCTATGCTAACTTCGCAGCTATTTTTTTTCCTCCAAATCTCAATATAAAAATGAACGTCTAGACCACGGGCCCTTCGTAAAAAAATAATAATAACAAGAAGAAGAAGATACCTTTTTTTTTTTTTTGGTCGAAAGAAGAAGATACTTCAAAAGCTCAGCATTGATGCTGATTTGAACGAGTCAAAACGAAAATACTTAGAATGACTATAGTTCCTGACTATATGTGAAGTTTCATTTGCAATGTTCTAAGATCATTAATCTCTTAGGGCGTGTCAATTTGAGTGAAAGTATTTTTCGGGAATTTGTTTTCCGAACTTTCACTCATTTAGTTACCTGAAAATGACAAGTGAACCGGAACCATATTTCGGTCAAAGAAAATATTCATACATAAAATTATGAAAGTGAATTCTCTAATCTAAAAAGGTTAAAACACTTTTCAAAACTGCACCAATCGAATTTTTTCGCATTTTATTTTTATATATTTTCTTTTTTTTTTCCCTCGGCGGGTTGACGGTTCTCAATGGCTTATCCCTAAATATTTTATTGAAAGGGAATTCATGTTCTGAATTTTTTAAAAAGAAAAGTGCATCGAACTATAGTTCTTACCCTTCTTTTAAAGAAAAATGCTGTGGTCCGAAGACGTGTCCAACTTCTTTATTTAGTCCAGTCGTTTTCAAAGTTTCAATCCATTGTAAGCATCCAGACAGTTAATCACCAACCTTAAAACAACGTTCTTCACCTAAAACGTGCTAAACTTATTGTAATTGTCCAATTTAATCCTTTTTTTTTTTTGCCAATTGAATCCTAAACCTTTTATAATTATATCAATTCAGTCCATTTGGCCCGCTGTTACTGACACGGCGCCGTTGGAACTAACGGTACCGACGCGGTGCCGACCGGCCAAATGGACTGAATTGGCATAATTGCAAAAGATTCAGGACTTAATTGATAAAAAAAAAGTTTAGGACTAAATCGAGATAATTGCAATAGGTTTATGACTTTTTTGGTAATTTTTTTGTCTTTGTGCATCGAATTATTACAGAAATTTACTTCAAGATTAATTACTTTTTGAATTCATAAAATAGCATACTAACGTATTGAATGGATCAAACAACATACGAGTCAAATTCCAGTGAACTGATCTGGATGATTTGTGTTTGTTTGTTGATTTCAAAATTGGACTGGTTGCTGTGCAGGCTTAATAGCTTGTAGAGATTGACACGTAAAATTCTATACGATGCCGTATTTATATGTTATTTCTACGTCAGTGACTTAAGACTATAGCAAGTCATTATTAATGCATTGAAACTTTTTATGCACGTAGGATTGCTCGAACATGCAAAGTCATTTCCCCGACAATCTTTAATTCAAGGTGGATCTGTTCAAAGCAAATGCCATTTTTTTAGTAATTTCGGTGTATTTTTTGCAAAGTAGTTTTGAAGTTTGAAGAAGAAAAAAAGAAAAAGGAAAAATATAATGAGTGGATAATGTTCATTGTCTCCATCTTGCAAACAAATCAATAGCTAATGAGTAGACCTATCAAACGGGTGGATCGGGTCGGGTTTGGGTCGAGTTATAAATGATCCGATCCAAATTGGCCCGTTAATCCGTTTGTGACCCATTTATGCGTAATGTAAATTTCTAGGCTCATGCCCAACCCGACCCATATTACTAAAATAATTATATATTTAATCCAATCTAAGAAAACTCATTTCTTATAAATTTTTAAAAAAATTATATTACTAGATTTCAGTACTTGAATAAAGATACATTATTATTTTAACGCACTAACTTTTCGTATAATTTGCATTTAATATTTGATATATTCACTAGAAGTCCTAAAACTTGTCTCGAAATGTCCAATTAAGTCCTAAAACTTGCAAAAAGTGCAATCGAATCCTAAGATTTATAAAAATGGCGCAGTCGAGTCATTCTGTTAACTTCGTCTAATTTAGCTAGTGAAAAATACTGACATGTCATTTTTTAAATATTTTTCCTCTCTTACGTGGCAATGACGTGATTAAAACGACGTCATTTTGGTTCAAATTTGATTTTTAATATAATAAATAAGATAAATTTTAAATTAAAAAACAGAAGCAGAAGCAAAAGCAGATTCTATTCTCTTTGCCGATGGTTCTGCTTCTATTTTTTTAATTTAATTATTTTAAATTAAATAAATAAATTTATATTAAAAATATTTTTTTGAACTAAAACGACATCGTTTTAGCCGCGTCATCGCCACGTAGAAGAGGAAAAATATTTAAAAAATGCCACTTCAGCATTTTTTTACTAGCCAAATTAGAAGAAGTTAACAAAATGACTCGATTGCGCCGTATTAACAAGTCTTATGACTCGATTATGCTTTCGTGACAAGATTTACGATTTTAACGAACATATGACTTAATATTTTAGAAAATTGAAAATTGCTCAAAAGTGTATTGGATAAAGAATTGAATCACTCAGAGCAATATACTTTGGGAATCATCATTATCTCATGATTTCTTTCCATCTATGGAGTTGCCATGGTCAGTATTTATAAACCAATATTAATTGCCAATTTTTTTTGTAGCTCCTTATTTTATGGACAATTTCTAATTTCAATTTTGTCAACCCATTTGCTAATTTTCCTTTCCTTTTCTTTTTTACTACGTCTCACTACATTTCTTACTTTTTTAGCAATGCCATGTAACATGTGGTGATATATCTTCATAACGGGCTTCATATCTTGAGTAACTCAAACTTAAACGGCCACCTAAATTGAACCAAATTTTTTGATAGTTTTGAATAACGTAACATCGAAGAGACTCGTATCTTGAAATTAATTTGGTATTCCCGATATAAATTGATCTATTCATAGATAAACACGTAGCTTTTTTGACTTGTTTACCGAGACTTGTTCAATGAGAAAAATATAACATGCCATTGATGGAACACAACACATTAACATGCATTTAGACATGTTTTATATAAGTCTATACGCTCTTTTACATACTCATGTACAAGATTTTGTTTTTGAAATGCGTTAAATATGCCCAGTCGTGCTACGTGTTCAATTAGGGTTTCAAACGGGCGATATGTGTAAAGGAAATTATGTCATGAGCTTGATATGACGCGATTAAACGTGAAAATACACGAATTGCCAACAAAATAATTTTTTTTATTAGAAGCCTAGGACGCTTATTTCGAACTCATGCGCTAATCACGCGCTTCATTCCATTTGATATTGTCATTGAGAACGAACCACTTAAATTGTGAAAACCGGGTTGATAACATCAAATGTTTGCCTCGTTGCGTTGACACTTGGACATCAAAACAATGAACTTTCTTTGCTAAGAAGTTTGGGTAAAAACACCTTGATTTGTTCATTACGTAAGGGAAGACCCCTCATGAAGCAAGCAACTACGCCAAAGGAAAATAATTTTGCAAAATTATATGAAAGTACGTCCGATGAAAAAAATATAGGTGCGAAAGCAGTGATCGATCTACGCAAACATCGACATGTGCGTTACGAAAATTTATAGATTACTAATGAATTGCATGCTCCAAAATTTGACGAGCATTAGTGGGTTGACATTTATTGCTTAGGGGATTTTCTGGAGGTCACGGAGGGCGCACAAACTATATAAGCATTTATTAATTAGCCTAGTTATTTGAGAAATGAGGGTGTTAGGGATGATTGTGTTTTATGCTATAATTTGAAAAACGAGAATTGAAAATTATCCAATCAGTCTTACACAAATTGTACGAATATTAATTTAGTCTTAATTTTTTCAAATTTTATCAGTCAAATCTTAAATTTTTGCATGAAAATTTCAATGCAACCATTTCGATTGATTTTCGTCGAAAATTGCTAGCTTGGTGGTTGACTTGCCGCGGCCGTGGCCCCGTGCATTTAACAAAGGCCTCTGGCTCATCCACCGATGATAGGGAGAGAAGGGGCAAAACTCACGTCAATCACGTAGCGATCATTGATTTCTCAGTGTGTGGACAACACGAAACCTTACTTAGGGGAAGCTTCCATGGAGTTGTGCATTCGTGAGCACATGGTGTCTGAATATAATTGATCCCTAAACCTACAAATTACTACCTAATTATTTCAATAATTTATCTGTCTGAGCAGTTTCAAATATAAAAAGTCTAGGGTTAGCAAAATTAGCCCTTTTATTTTTCTTTATTTTCCTTCTTTTGCCAAATTAATGTGGCACCTGATTTTCTTGACCATTTACTGGTTACAAGAAATCTTTTATAGGTATTTTTTTATTATTAGGGTTTCTAACTTTCTAGGGCTTGGTCGGTGGTAACTGGTGGTCGGTCCATGGACAATGGGACTACAGTTCATAAACTATAGTTTACACAGGTTTTTGGGCACATGTTTCGTCAGTCTCTGTCGCAATTAAATCAGGAAATCCTCTTTTATAAATGCAGAGATTTGTTTCTCTACTTGACTAATTTTTATAAGGTGAGGCTAATCTTCATGCATTTGTATTAGATGTTCCGGGAGGATTACCGTTGATGCAGTGGAACCGTCGGACGCACGATATTCGCAGAATTTGATAATTGCAATCTTCATTTGTCTATTTATGTTCCGTATATTTTGCTGAAAATTAATAATTTGATAAAATATTTTTTTAGGAATAATTGTTTGTATCGCTTATAAAAATAAAGAAAGATATTTTCACCGTCTAAGAAAAATGTTTAGACGTATATTTTTGTCGATAAAAGGTATATCTTTTCATTAACTAAATGCTTCAAGCGATACAAGCAATCGTTTCTAGGAAAAAAAAATTCCAGATCATTCCTATTATACGAGACAAAGGGAACCGGTATCGCCACTAAAAAATTCCGAGAGAAAACGAAATGTACATGGAAGTATAAATGTTGAGAGCACGTAATAGAAGCCTGATGCCGTCACTTGAGAAGATCACTAAGAGGGAGTTTAATATGATATCAGTTAATCTATCTGATTACATCCACTTTCATTAAGAACTTTAAGCTAATGAGTTGTGGGCTTATCTTGATTATTATCTGTTCAACACCATACAAATTCACCGATGTAGGACTTTTCAACCACAATTCACATATGAATTTCAACGGTAACAAACGACATGACATTCAAGGTCTTGTTCCATTCGTGTTGTCCTCAAATTGTTGCACTTTTATTGCAGTATGATACTTTCGCAACCCCAAGAAAGAGTCAACATTGACGTTGGACACTGCGGTGATGGGTGTCTGTTTGACGTTTCTTTTCCTTGCCTCTTTTTAATTAATGAAAAAGAAGCACCAACATAGATTGCCCCATATTAAAACCTTAATCATTCAGTTTAATCCGGATCCACATTAACAAAAACTCATTACATAAACCGACGAAACACCAAACCTTATCTGACATCGACCGATCTTTTTTAATTCACTAATTAATAATATCTTACGTGGCATGAGATATCTGCACACTAAATATTTCAATGAGCTTACGGACTTGTCGATGATTAAATTTAAACAAAAAGGTCGGGATTTTGGATTTGAAGTGTCGTCGATCTCACATGTTTGCCGACATAGAAAAAAAATTCAATGGAGAACATGTTGGAATATCTTATTAGGGACTAATGTGTAGAAACAGGACCCACCTCGAGCACATTAGTGAATTAGCTATGTATAATTTTTGAGGTTGATGATGGAGAGAGGTCAGTTTGACTTTTTCCTTTTGGGTCCAAAGGGTCAGTTTGACTCGAATGATTCAGATCATGTAGGATCCTAAGTAGAGTGATGGTAGTCGTTGGCAAAAAAAGTAAGATTAAATTTCAATACCTATTATAAATATAACGTTATTTATTTATCAAAAGTCAGTGCAACTAAACTGACTTCAATCTCCCTGGTAAAAAAAGAGTCAGTGGAGACACAATAATATAAATTGGATTATTGACCGTGATAATTGGAAATTCCCTTTTTTTTTTTAACTACAAAAAAGAATCTCAAAATTCTTCTTAGGCACGCTGAAAATCGTTGGCCGGCTTATCAATTTATCTATCGAGCTATGAAAATGTTCAACAAGTGGCATTGGAAGAGGACACAGGCCGGTTTGAGCCATTCCAGTTGGGGTTGCTTAACTAAAAGGAAATTAGGTACATTTGCTAAGTATTCAAGGGTTGGGAATTTCCACTTGCAATGAAGAATGGAATTTGCTCGATCTCTCGAGTCTATCATAGGTTTCTTGATCGAGTTAAAAGGCCATGACTTGGATTTAACTTAGCATAAAGCATTGATGCACATCTCCTCCTTCATGTCTTTTCAGTGGCTATTGAGACAACACGGAATGACAAAGCAAGTTTCGCTTATGCATTAAACATATCATAATCAAAGCCGACATGCCCAAATCAGAGCAACAGTCTATCTTCAATCTTGATATTCTCTTATGCACTCAACTGGTGAGATAATTACTAAAAAGATCTTAGACCTATTATACGGATGTCAATTCAATACTACACATTTTAATTTGTCAAATGTAATCCTAGACCTTTCGACGATTTGCCAATATAGTCATCCCCGCAAATTTTGGTAAGAAATCAATGACATGAACGCCGGTCAACCTGTATGTGTGTGTGTGTGTGTATATATATATATATATATATAGAGGTAATTTTCTCCTCAATCGGTCAATATAAATAAAAAGAAAAATAAAGCCCACTTTAGTTTGTAGGGTACAAACCTTTAAAATCCCAAAAAGGGTTACTAAAATAGTTATAGGCAACTAATATATTTTCTTGGAGGGCCCAAACGTATATGGACGGCTAGGATTTGATGATCATACTGCATGTCCATGTCCCTCATCACCACAACCATGCTTGCTTGGAACAACATTTGAGTGGTGGACACCCATGTAGTAGGTGGTCCATTCATGAGCAAGAAAGAGAAAGGGCACATCAATGATGTAATGAGCAATGTTGATTTTGGTGACAGAAGATAGCGAGGAGCCCACCATTTTTTATCTATCTCTCTCTATATATATGTGTATAATATTTTTCTTCTTCTGAGTTTCTGAAAGTAGAGGGAACATACATCAACCATCAACTTCAAAATTAGCATCATCCACACAGCATATTCTCAACCATGTTCAAAAATAATTCCACCCCTCAAATTGTCCTTTCAAGGGAAAATAGTGCACAACTGTAGCCGTCAGCATCAGGTGGTGAGCCTCATGAGGCTTATAATTCTGCAAATTTTGTGAAGTGAGCTTAGGGTATTGGGCCCATCTGGCAAAAAAAAAAAAAAAAAAAAAAGGAGATAGAATCAACTTTTAAAAATGTAGTGCCTATTTTAGAGGTATAATTGGTAATTAAGGAATAGCTAGTCGAGATCAGATGAGGTGCTTGTCAACTAAATCCCGAACCGCTCGGGAGTAAAGACTCAATTTCAAACCTATGTTAATTCCTAGAGGGCATTTTAAACGACATCCTAAACTCGTTCAATCCCACCCAACGTTTTCCTTGATAATTAGGTATCGTAAAGTATGCCCTCTTCTTACAAGAGACAAATTTTACCATTTACCTTAAACTTTTTTTTTACACAAAAAATCTTAAATTTATACCGGTGTGTCCCATTTACCATCCGTCAAAGTTCTGTCGATGAGAACCTTTAAGATTTTTCCATCATAGATGCCGAAAAACAAATGGTATTGATATGGCACTCATGAGACTTAAATAAAATAAAATATATTTTGGCTAAAAAATCATCGGATGAAATTCAACGGATGGTAAATGTGTCACACATGTACAAGTTTGGATTTTTTTTTAATGTCACAAGAAAAAAATTTAAAAGTAAATCCTTTGAAGTGGGTATAGTATGGAGTTTTTTATGTCACAAAAAAAAAAAAAATTCATGGCAAATGTGTCAAAGTAGGTAGAGTTTGGAGTTTTTTTGTGTGACTTTTTCCTTCAAAAGTCCCTGCATATATGGTAAAGTTCTTTTTTAAGATGCCTACGCGCCATAAATTCGGTGTCATACAGTTTTAGGAGACTCGCCTCAACAATCATCATTGTGATGGGATGTTAAGGGTGTGACATCCTGAATTCCGACCCACTTTCGAAGCTTTGAGTAAATGAAAGGTCTCATTGATGTATTTCAGTCTAATCTCACTCGGAGTTGATCCCTCTCGAGCAGACTAACCAAATGGGAATGGCTAGCTAGGAAAATCAAGTACGTGGACCTAAGAACTTGATCTTGGATTGACTCTTTGGCCATGAAAATTGTCGAGGGAATATTCTGGACCAATATAGGCCGATCCTAGAATGATTAAGGAACGATTTGGATAATACCCTACGCTTGGATCACGGGTGATTCCGTTTGACCTCGTATGGGTTCCGAACGTCCCTAAATTATTTTCTAACGATCGTGTCCATCGGGACTAGTGATTGATCCTCGCAATTGAATGACAACCAAGGTCGCCATGGCTCGAGTAATTCTTAAACGTGATTTTAATCACGGGTCGATACGCGTAACTCCTAAAAGCCGCCCGTTAGTTTGAGATACGCTGAAAATTCTATTGATCGAGATTGGTCACGAATCGAGCTTCAGAATTTGACGTCGGACCTTCAGGGGTTTCAATAAATAAAAATTTTGGACGTTTCCTCATCTTGTGTGAAATTCCTTCGCGGTTCGCCCCAAGGAGGTTCGGGAAAAGTAGATTTGGACTGGGTATGGGAAATGACCCATTTGCCCTCGAAAAATACCCTATTTTTCACTTGGAACGAAGGGTATTTTGGCCATTTCCCCTTTTGGCCGAGATTGACTAGTCAATGAGGGGAGATAATTATTTTATTTTTTTTTCTCTTGATTTTGTGGGCATAATTAATTATTATTAACCTCTATTAATTATTATATTGGCCTCTTCTTCTTCATTATCCAAGAACTCTCTCTCTCTCTCTAGCTCACTTTCTCTCTACCTCACTCTCCCTCTCCCTCACTTGGCCGAACACCCTCTCTCTCACCCTCCGTTGCCGAAAATTCTTCAAGCCTTCTTTGGTGTCGCTTTGGAGCGCTTGGAGTCGCTAGATCGTCGCCGAGTCGCCGGCCGTGCAAGGATCGCCGGAATCGCCGATTGGTTCAAGCTTTTCCTCAACCGTTCAACGGAGGTTTTTGCGAGTTTTTGAGGTAGGATTGTTTCTAAACCTAAATTAGGTGGTTAGGTTGCTAAAAGACCATGAAATTGTGAATTTTTGATGAAGAAAAGTGTTGGATTTGGGCTTGTGGAGGGGCTGGACGAAAATTGCAGAAATGGAGGTGAGATATGCTTGTTCTTGCAATGAATAGTAATTGCAAGAGGATATTTGTTTGGTCAAAGTTTGACCATGGTTACCCTACCAACCCTAGTTACTTTATGCCCTAACTAGAGTTACTTTATGCTATAGTTTAATCATGGTTAGGTTAGTATTTAACTCTAGTTAATTTTTGAACCATGGTTAGTTAATATATTAACTAGAGTTACTTTTATGTGACATAAAGTCGTTATGCCACGGTGCTAATTAAATGTGACATTGTTATAGTATAGTACTATGGTCGTGAATTAATTATATGTTAGAAAATTATTATTGTTCGGCCGTGATAAATTTCCACGTTAGTATAATTTTAATGGCGCGTGATTTATAAATTACTACGTTAGCGTAATATGGTCGCATGACGTGGATTGGATACTATGGTAGTATTAAGCGATCGGGTAGTCTGGATTAATATTTGGATTAGTGTGAATTAATCGGGTGATCCCGAATTATTAATTCTCTAACGTGAGTGAATCACGTGATCCCGATCTATTCTGAGAAAATATGAGGGTCGTATTCAATCAAGTCGCCCGAGGCCAAAGTGAGCCGTATTCGTCTGATTGTGCGAGACCGAGGAAATGTGATGGTCGTATTCAATCAAGTCGTCTGAGGCCAAAGTGAGCCGTATTCGTCTGATTGTTTGAGACCGAGAAAGTAAGAAAGTCATGTTCAATTAAGTCGTCCGAGACCAAAGTGAGTCGTGTTCGACTAATTGTCCGAGACTTGATCCGGTCGTGTTCATATGTGTCCGAGACCGAGATCCGTGGGTCGTATTCCTATGTGTCCGAGACCCGGGTATATGTATAGAGCCGTGTTCCATAAAGGTCCGAGGCTCAATGTTATGAACTTATTTGATGGCGGTGGAGTAACGTGGAATATTCTGGAGGAACGTGGAATATTTTTGGAGTAACGTGGAATATTCTGGAGTGACGTGGAATATTTCTGGAGTAACGTGGAATATTCTGAAGTGACGTGGAATATTCTGGAGTGACGTGGAATATTTCTGGAGTAACGTAGAAATTTTCGGAGTAATGTGGATATTTATATTATGGCCTGATGTGTTAAAAACGTGCCCTGGAGCTCGTAGAATATTTTATTGTCGGACCGAGGCGTGAAACGCCGAGAGGGGAGTAACGTAGAATATTTGAGAAGGTGTGAGAATTTTCAGAGAAAGAGTGGAATTTTCTGGAATTTAATTGGGGAATTTTTGGGTAGCGCAAGAAAGAGTTGTTGGAAATTGTTGCTCGCCTAGTTTGTGTTTGGAGGCACTAGCGACCCGATCTAGGGTTAGAGATTTCCTACTGAGATTTTATCTCACCCCATCGTGGGTTCGTTGTTTTTCAGACCTTTTGCCTCAAGTATGAATGACCCGCCTCAAAGGTTCGATATTCCCCGAGGTCATGGTACCGGGAGAAGATGGGGAGGTTGTAGAGCCATCGGATGCGGAACAGCCACCCGAGCTTGACGAGGATGAGTTGGAGACGAGAGATGATATAGTACCGGATAGCGAGGACGAGGCCTAGGGTAGTTGGCCTCTTGGCTTTTGCTGGCTGTTTTATTTTGGATGTATAGTAGGCTTCGATCACGTAATCTTTTTTTGTTCTAGTGGTCATAGGATTGTACGGTGGCCTCCGAAGCCGTAGGTTTGGAAAATTGTACAGAACGTGTGGATATGTATATAAGTTTGTTTTTACCGTCCCAAGTCATTGTGATGTTAATTGTTTCTGTACGGGGATTTGTTTTTGCTTCCGCATGAATTTGTTGGCCTATGGATCCTGGAGAACTGTACATAAGCGTGGCCAGGTGGGATGTCGACGAGCTCGTAGGGTTCGGGTCGTGACATCCCCGTTTGGAGTGGTATCTGAGCAAGGTCTGCTCGATCGAATGAGATTGAGACTTGGAGTAATAAGGAGTGATGACTTGGGGACGATTAGATACTGGGACCCTTAGGATAAGGCATTGATTTCTGAATCTTGAGGATTATAGGCTTAAACTTGTATTGTATTCTAATGGTTCTAGTATCGTTTTGTTTTATTGGTAAACTTGGGTGATGATATTATTGAGGTTTATAAGTGAGCAAACATGAAATTGAGGAGCCATAAGTATGGATTTTGAGGTTGTACATGTGGTTGAGGCTAATAGAGGATTGCTTTTGAGTGAAGGGTCAGTTGGATTATATGACTATGATTATGGTTTGTCAATGACTCAACTTGAAGAGTATGCTAGAACATAGGCAATTGATCTATGAGACGTGACAATCATTGGTGGAATTAGAGATCTTTTGTGGATAAGAATTGATCCGGGAGCGACTATGATACGACGAGTAACGAGGACAATCATGCAGTGTAGGTGTTTGTGGCATTAAAATGAAAGTTGATGAATGTGCATGCATGAGCTTATCACGATTGGACTTAATAAACTGTCGCTTGGTATGGGACAAGTGACGGGATACCTATAAACCATAATGAAGCATGATATGGGTCGTGTGGAATGGGACTCTCTCCGTAGAAATATGGCTTAGGACAACCCGCAATGACCAGGTCTGATGAGGGCGGGGAGTGATCACCGGGACAAAGAGGTTCGGACAAAGAGCGGCTCCCGACGGGCTTCTAAGATATCAAGGAAGCAGGAATGACCCAGGCCATAAATTGAAAGGGAAAGTCTAGGTATCAGGTTAAGTCCGATCTTGATTAAGAGACGTGTTGCACCGAGTTGATCCTCAAGGTGAAATTTCAAAATTTGCTTGGCATTTGTGATGGCGCCTGGGATTAGCATGATTAAAGGCTTCATGCTGGGCAGTGGATGCCGTTATGTAGTTGGCATCATGTGATTATTGTGGCAAAGGTCTAACCGAGAGATTAGACGGCGTGTGGGGTTCATACCCCGTTGAACTGGTATCTTCTGAAAGTGTGATAGTCTATTGTGTTCGTATTAGAGGAACAAGTGCCTTTATACTTAAAATATGAGCGATTGACTCACCGAAGTAATGTCTTGAATGATTGCTTGATGTTGGCCTAGTTGAGGCTTGCCTAGTAATTGGTGGTTAATTGAGAAATTGCCTCGTTGAGGCTAACTTGATAGATAGTCACCGGTTATGGGTAACTTGGAACCCTTGGATAATTGGCAAGTAGTTGAGAGTTACCTAAGAACCACTTGGATGGTTGATTGTTGGTGAGAGATAATGAGATGAGCAACTTGTAATCGCTAGACTCAAGTATATGACTTAAGTCTTTAATTCCTATAGGGAACCTGTAGTGGTTCAAGTGCTATAAGAACCTAATGAGGTCGAACAACCGGAGTATGGTCACTAGAGGAGCATATGGCTCGAGTATGCAAAATATGAGAAGATCCAAGAACCGAAAGGAATCATGATAAGTGAGTAAAGATGAACCACGAGAGTATGAGCGCTGGAAGAGCGTTTGGCCCGAGCTTGTAAGTTGTGCGAGACCCTAGAGTTGAAGGGGTCAAGAGAACCTTGAGAGGAATTTGAAATTTGATGGGTAGGCGACTCAAGAAGGAGCTGCCGTTGTTGCCCAAAGCAGATAAGACCGCTACTGTTGATTGTGTTGTTAGCAAAGTAAATGGTAGAGATCATGGGAAAGACGATAGAGAATGGAAAAGAAAATCGTTTGAAAGAAAGCTTGTGGAAGGATGCATAAGAGTGAGATTGATTAAGTTCGATGGAGAAAGAGTGAATTAAAAGCGCCTTTCTCTGGATTGGGGATTATGTAAGGCAACCTCGGAGGTTCCGGGTGCACGGATGAAAAGAAAGTGACCCTGGCAGTTACTAACCTTAAGAGGCCGTCGATCATTAGTGAAAGATCACTAAAGGAAGGGTTTTTCCTTGAAGGCATGATATATGCCTGGATTGTCTTTGCCAAGTTGTCCAATGGAAAGTACCTTTCTAAGGTTACTCGAAAACAAGGATTGTCTGAACTTTAATAGCTTTGCAAAGATCCGAAGGCGATCCACCAATATGAGACAAAGTTCTCGAAGCTGTCTACGTGTACTAAGGGTGGTCAAGGACCCTTTGAATGAAACGTGAAGTTCGTGAGGGGATTGAAATTCGAAAGTCTTATGACTAGTTGTTACCCTAATTCCGAGGAATGATAATGGGTCATAATGAATGAAGTGGATGATCGGAAGAGGAATAAGCAAGAGAATTTTCGTTCATGGATTGCGAGTAAGGGAATTTCACTTATGGAGCACAGAATGTGCTGGGGAGGAATGGCTATTACCTTGGCATATAGCCTGTAATGAAAGATTGACGTTTCTTCCCTGTCACGGAGAAAAATTATGGAAAAAGTTATATCAATAGTCTGACTTTGTTGATTTATATGCGATTGAGTGAGGTTGAATCGGGACCACTAGAAGTGGTATTGCGAATTATCATCCTAAAGGATAGGGCGTCGTTTTTAAAGGGCGATTGGATCATGAGATGGTCGTTAATGGAAAGGAAAGGAAATGGACTTGATAATCCCGATTACCCACAGTGCTTATGGACGGAGGAGTAAGCAAAAAGGGGTCTCGGGATTGTAACCGCAAGGTCAATTGATTTAATCAATTAAGATATACAAGGTGTGGATGTGCGGAGACCGAGGAAAAACCTCGACTCCTTTGAACCTTGTCACTAAAGATGACTGGGTTACTAGAAAATAATGTCAAGTATGGGGGCATCTGAATCTTGGAGTAAGAACACCGCTTTTGGCATGGACTCCAAGGACAAAGTGGATTCGAAGTAGAAAAAAAAAAAATACCACTGAAGTGTATAGTTTCCTTCATAGGGTAAGAGACCCTAATGTGGAAGGAAGAGAAAGTTCTAATTGTCATGGCATTAAGATTGAACATCTAGACCGAGAAAGAAGACGCAGAACTCAAATGATTTTCGTAAAATTATTCTAAGGAGCTGTCTTGTAGACAATGTTGAATTCCAGGAAATGTCGATGTTCAGTTAAATGAATGAAATGGGGATAAGATTGCATTAGCTGGTTGTGGGACCAAGAGATTGAGGCACCGATGCTTCCCGAGGAAAGAGTGACAAAAATGAATAAAATGCGGCATGGTCTAACCGGAAATCTATAAAGACAGAAAGCCAAAGTATAAGCTCTCAAGTGGATGGTACGAATGACAATTTAAACGAATCGACACCTGGTAGCAAGAGTTAACAATAGTCGGATTGTGTATCCAAAGAATAATTGAATTAATCGTTACCGTCTTTAGAGACGATGATCGGACTCGTTTAAGGAGTCACGAGAAGCATGACCCCGAGGAAACAATCATTGTATGCTAAGTGTGAAGAGTACGTGTTTTGAGTCCGATAAGGTGAAATTCATTAGTCGTGTGAAGTCCAAGAGAGGGGATCCCTATGAATCCTTCGGGAGTAAAAAAGTGATGATGGATCGACTAAGGTCGATGTGAGTTATTGAAATTTGAAGTTTCCTGAAATTGATGGATTGTCATAGACGGATCGTAGGAAGATTCCCCACAAGAATTATTCCATTGATGAAAAGGACTAAGGACGAGATGTAGCGCGAATGGATGAAACCGTTTATGAAAATGAGAGCGTTGCTTGTGCAAGGAATGACCTCGCAACTATATGAACTACAAGAGTTAGAAATATTGACTGCACCAAAGGGAACCGAAGGAAAAGTCATGATTGCGATGCTCTTATCGCTAAGGAATGGTGAATTAGGTAGCAGAGGCATACAATTGAAAATTGAGCATCTTGCATTTGGCAACGAAAGGACAGACCTCACCTCGAGGAATAAGAGATTCAACTTCTAAATTGGAAGTTTACCAATTGACTAGTTTGATGGCTACTTGAAGCATCAAGCCCGAAGGTCAGAAAGGAATTGAGATGTGGCGATGAATGGACCTGGACTTCTAAGGGTCGTGGAAACGAATAGAATAAGGAGGAAATCCAGACTTCTGAGTACTTGGAAAAGAAATCTCGAAGTTGAGGATAGAAACCTTGAAGTTCAATAGACGAGTGTATGAGTTCAATAGTGGAGAGGAATCTAAAGATATGACCTCATCGAAATTTGAGGGGAGAATTACGGTGTCCAATGGAATGGACTGAATGTTGGATCAGTCTTACATGTGGTCAAGGATGAGACATGCCGGCCAGGAAGAGGCATGACCTTGAAAATCGAAAGATTACTATGATCGTTGAAGGTTTTCAAATGGAATTAAGAGCAGATTACTATGAAAGTAATCTTGAACTTGCTTAAGGAGTCGAGAAGGTTACGACTCGATTTGGATAATAGAGGGCAAGTTGATAAAGGCCATGAGTCTTATGCAATGCTTTGGAAAGACCTTTAGTCCGGAATTAGAAAAGATGGATTGTAGTAAGGTATGCATGTTATTCTTGGACCAATAGACAATTGAAGAGGTGATTTGAATACTTGAGGGCATGCTACCAACAGATTTTGCGAATGTCAAAAGGAAAGAGGAAGGTGAACACAGTGGAGGACCAAAGAAAACAAGTTTTCAAGGATGAAAACCATTGCTGTTAAGGACGTTATCGAAGTGTCAAGTGACGACAAGAACTACTTTGGGAAGCGTAGTAGTGATGAGGCGTCGGTACCCCATAAGACGAGATGATTGGAGGATTGCAAATTTCGAGGACGAAATTTTTGTAAGGGGGAAAGAATTGTGACATCCTGAATTCCGACCCACTTTCGAAGCTTTGAGTAAATGAAAGGTCTCATTGATGTATTTCAGTCTAATCTCACTCGGAGTTGATCCCTCTCGAGCGGACTAACCAAATGGGAATGGCTAGCTAGGAAAATCAAGTACGTGGACCTAAGAACTTGATCTTGGATTGACTCTTTGGCCATGAAAATTGTCGAGGGAATATTCTGGACCAATATAGGCCGATCCTAGAATGATTAAGGAACGATTTGGATAATACCCTACGCTTGGATCACGGGTGATTCCGTTTGACCTCGTATGGGTTCCGAACGTCCCTAAATTATTTTCTAACGATCGTGTCCATCGGGACTAGTGATTGATCCTCGCAATTGAATGACAACCAAGGTCGCCATGGCTCGAGTAATTCTTAAACGTGATTTTAATCACGGGTCGATACGCGTAACTCCTAAAAGCCGCCCGTTAGTTTGAGATACGCTGAAAATTCTATTGATCGAGATTGGTCACGAATCGAGCTTGTAATTTGACGTCGGACCTTCAGGGGTTTCAATAAATAAAAATTTTGGACGTTTCCTCATCTTGTGTGAAATTCCTTCGCGGTTCGCCCCAAGGAGGTTCGGGAAAAGTAGATTTGGACTGGGTATGGGAAATGACCCATTTGCCCTCGAAAAATACCCTATTTTTCACTTGGAACGAAGGGTATTTTGGCCATTTCCCCTTTTGGTCGAGATTGACTAGTCAATGAGGGGAGATAATTATTTTATTTTTTTTTCTCTTGATTTTGTGGGCATAATTAATTATTATTAACCTCTATTAATTATTATATTGGCCTCTTCTTCTTCATTATCCAAGAACTCTCTCTCTCTCTCTAGCTCACTTTCTCTCTACCTCACTCTCCCTCTCCCTCACTTGGCCGAACACCCTCTCTCTCACCCTCCGTTGCCGAAAATTCTTCAAGCCTTCTTTGGTGTCGCTTTGGAGCGCTTGGAGTCGCTAGATCGTCGCCGAGTCGCCGGCCGTGCAAGGATCGCCGGAATCGCCGATTGGTTCAAGCTTTTCCTCAACCGTTCAACGGAGGTTTTTGCGAGTTTTTGAGGTAGGATTGTTTCTAAACCTAAATTAGGTGGTTAGGTTGCTAAAAGACCATGAAATTGTGAATTTTTGATGAAGAAAAGTGTTGGATTTGGGCTTGTGGAGGGGCTGGACGAAAATTGCAGAAATGGAGGTGAGATATGCTTGTTCTTGCAATGAATAGTAATTGCAAGAGGATATTTGTTTGGTCAAAGTTTGACCATGGTTACCCTACCAACCCTAGTTACTTTATGCCCTAACTAGAGTTACTTTATGCTATAGTTTAATCATGGTTAGGTTAGTATTTAACTCTAGTTAATTTTTGAACCATGGTTAGTTAATATATTAACTAGAGTTACTTTTATGTGACATAAAGTCGTTATGCCACGGTGCTAATTAAATGTGACATTGTTATAGTATAGTACTATGGTCGTGAATTAATTATATGTTAGAAAATTATTATTGTTCGGCCGTGATAAATTTCCACGTTAGTATAATTTTAATGGCGCGTGATTTATAAATTACTACGTTAGCGTAATATGGTCGCATGACGTGGATTGGATACTATGGTAGTATTAGCGATCGGGTAGTCCGGATTAATATTTGGATTAGTGTGAATTAATCGGGTGATCCCGAATTATTAATTCTCTAACGTGAGTGAATCACGTGATCCCGATCTATTCTGAGAAAATATGAGGGTCGTATTCAATCAAGTCGTCCGAGGCCAAAGTGAGCCGTATTTGTCTGATTGTCTGAGACCGAGGAAATGTGATGGTCGTATTCAATCAAGTCCGTCGAGGCCAAAGTGAGCCGTATTCGTCTGATTGTTTGAGACCGAGAAAGTAAGAAAGTCATGTTCAATTAAGTCGTCCGAGACCAAAGTGAGTCGTGTTCGACTAATTGTCCGAGACTTGATCCGGTCGTGTTCATATGTGTCCGAGACCGAGATCCGTGGGTCGTATTCCTATGTGTCCGAGACCCGGGTATATGTATAGAGCCGTGTTCCATAAAGGTCCGAGGCTCAATGTTATGAACTTATTTGATGGCGGTGGAGTAACGTGGAATATTCTGGAGGAACGTGGAATATTTTTGGAGTAACGTGGAATATTCTGGAGGAACGTGGAATATTTTTGGAGTAACGTGGAATATTCTGGAGTGACGTGGAATATTTCTGGAGTAACGTGGAATATTCTGAAGTGACGTGGAATATTCTGGAGTGACGTGGAATATTTCTGGAGTAACGTAGAAATTTTCGGAGTAATGTGGATATTTATATTATGGCCTGATGTGTTAAAAACGTGCCCTGGAGCACGTAGAATATTTTATTGTCGGACCGAGGCGTGAAACGCCGAGAGGGGAGTAACGTAGAATATTTGAGAAGGTGTGAGAATTTTCAGAGAAAGAGTGGAATTTTCTGGAATTTAATTGGGGAATTTTTGGGTAGCGCAAGAAAGAGTTGTTGGAAATTGTTGCTCGCCTAGTTTGTGTTTGGAGGCACTAGCGACCTGATCTAGGGTTAGAGATTTCCTACTGAGATTTTATCTCACCCCGTCGTGGGTTCGTTGTTTTTCAGACCTTTTGCCTCAAGTATGAATGACCCGCCTCAAAGGTTCGATATTCCCCGAGGTCATGGTACCGGGAGAAGATGGGGAGGTTGTAGAGCCATCGGATGCGGAACAGCCACCTGAGCTTGACGAGGATGAGTTGGAGACGAGAGATGATATAGTACCGGATAGCGAGGACGAGGCCTAGGGTAGTTGGCCTCTTGGCTTTTGCTGGCTGTTTTATTTTGGATGTATAGTAGGCTTCGATCACGTAATCTTTTTTTGTTCTAGTGGTCATAGGATTGTACAGTGGCCTCCGAAGCCGTAGGTTTGGAAAATTGTACAGAACGTGTGGATATGTATATAAGTTTGTTTTTACCGTCCCAAGTCATTGTGATGTTAATTGTTTCTGTACGGGGATTTGTTTTTGCTTCCGCATGAATTTGTTGGCCTATGGATCCTGGAGAACTGTACATAAGCGTGGCCAGGTGGGATGTCGACGAGCTCGTAGGGTTCGGGTCGTGACAAAGGGTGCGTTCGATAACAATTCTGATCCATAAAATTGATTTTGTTCATAATTGATTTTTTTTAATTTTGCTCCCTGGATGAGTCTTTAAAAATAAGAACATTTTTGGTGACTCATATCCCGAACCCAAATCGACAAGGGCAACCCACATCGCTCAAGGATAAACCCAAATCGCTCGAGGCTAAACCCAAATTGGTAAGGCCGAACCCGGATCGGTGAGGGCGACTCTTGCTTGAGACCGGCGAGGCCGGCCCTTGCCTAGATTGGCTAGGGCCACCCTTATTCGAGGCCGACGAGGGGCTCCTCAAGCAAGATCCTTGGGAAAGAGATGGACACGGGGCAACGAGGGAACCGAACGACACAACGAAACTCACAGGGGTTGTGCGGTGAGGGCAGCAGACAGCGATGGTGCGGTTGGTTGGTCAAGCGGCAAGGGCAGCGGTCGAGCGAGGGGAACTGGCTGCTCGAATGCACTTCCCTAAGGCTTTGTTCTTTTTTTTTTTGGGTCGAGAGAACAAAGTGAGAGCCTTCCTTGAACCTTCTCATTTTGTTAGTCTTGTTTCTCAATAGTGATTTTGAAACAAAGAATCGACTTTTTTTTTTATTTTTTATTCTTGCTTCTATTCCAAATCTATTCTCAAGAACGGAATCAGAGAATTTGAGAATTATAATCATTTATGTACCAAACAGGTTTCTCATTATTTTCTCTTTCGGAAAATATAATTGGAGAATCGGAATCGTTACCAAATATGCCTTAAGAGTATTGTTCTTATTTTCATGAGGGTGGACATTTTCCCCAATCATCATTAAGGAGTAGAATATTTAGAATAATAAAAAATGTTATCGTTTTCATCAGCATCTGATTGACGTTCGGCATGACCGAACCGTTACTCTCTCGTGAATGATCCTTTTAAACTAATTGATTGCGGATTCTCCCACAAAAATCTATTAGGCAGCAACGTATGAGTTGGATGCAGGGAGTGATGGGCAACACTTGTCCCTCACTAATTATAGTAATTATCCTACGTGATAAGTGGTTGGATTAAGCTAAATTGGCCCAAGATCGACGAAACACAAATTGGCCGAAACCGAACTGATGCCCGGTTAAACCGCGGGTCCGGTCCGATTATCACATGGAATGCCTCCATTGTGGGCCGGACTCTATAGGGCCCAATCAGCCAGTATTCTCGCTTCTAAAGGTCCATATTTCGACCGTTTGATTGACTTTTTTCATTTTTTGGATCGAAGCATACGATTGACTTTCTTTTTTCTTTTTGGATATAAGCATATGATTGACTTGACCGTGTGTTTTCGAGCTCTACAGTAAATGATCCGTAAATATCATACTTTTTCCCAAAATAGTTCAAGGGCCATGATGAACGAATTGAATATCTAAAGGTGGCAATGCATATTAGGCGGGGTTAAAATTAGGGACTTTTGATGTTATTTTTCCTACACGTGTGTATGTTTTTGATATGATGTTCAAACATATTTTCTCTAATCAGTACTTAGTATTGTTACGCTATTATTGCGCCTCAAAAGATTAAGCTTGAGAAGTTCAGAGAAAGGAAAATACATAGTCACCATAGTGCTTGATTACATATGAAGTTTTCGTCTTAAGCTTCCATGGCGTCCACTCCGCTTTCTTGGCCACATGCGACCCCGTCTCATCCTCGTCCCAACACGGTGACATCCCCATCAAATATCCTGCTCTGGACAGTCGGCGATCCCGCCGTATCTTCCGGCTACCCAGGCCACGATTGCTTGTCTGGATCCGATTACCCGACCCTCACTCTTCTGGACGACGCCTATTTCATCCCTGAAGAGGACATTAACGAGACAGGTCATATCAAAAAAGAAAAGGACGACACCTACTTCTTGTGCGCGTACGAATTGTTATATGGAACGCTAGTCCATGTCCTAAGTCGAAGACTTGGTCTCCTTGTCTTCGGGGACCGAAGTCTATGTCTTCGTTCCCCAAGGAAAGATCTCAGTGTCTTGGCATGACAAAGAGCTTCTCGTTGGTGCATTGGATCAAGTTCATTCCCAAAGCAGCATTAGTCTTACCCTCGCATCCTCTTACTTGTTTGCTCCCACACCATCTCCCTCTTATCATGTCATGTTCCTCTCTGTCCTTGCTCTTCCTCATCTCCCTCCGTATTCACTTCCCGGTACTAGCTTCTGGCGAATTCCCCCCATTCTGAGATTGTACTCCCTATGATTGTGGGGATCAACAAATCGGCTGTCCTTTCAGGCATCATGAGTGACCGAGTTACTGTTGCTATCCACGCTACGAGCTCTAACCCGACCCTCTCCATGGAGTAACCGGTATATCGGGTAATCCACATCAATATGAGCACACGAATCCTTGAGGTGGCGAGGTCGGATTTATCGGAAGATATATATCTTGGAACACATGTCAACACAACTTTAGGCTTTAGTCTCTTCCACTCTACTTCCGGCGACCTCAATTCCACCTTATTCTACGGTTGCAATTCATGGTCGACCCCTGGATCTTTTCAGTTCTCTTGTCCCGCATATGCAGATGGCCACTTTGCTCTTCGTGTGGACCCTGCAAACCCACCACACAAGTCATGCAACTTCAGTGTCCTTGTCCCAATTTCACCAAGTGAAGATCTAGGTGTACCACAATCAATGTCGATTGGCGGAGATGATATTGCTATTATTAGTCTTGCTTTTTTTTTTTTTTTTATAAAGCAAATTTGACTTCAATTTTTGAATAATCCACATCACTTCTGCTTCTATTGTAACGAAAGATTTCCTCTTTTATGTGGAAATGGCGAGAAAGTATACCTACTAAAAAAGCAGTTTTTGTAATTGGTACATGCTTTTTTAAACCTCACTTGAAACTGCTTTGCTTCCATTTCCAATTTCTGTAAACCGGCCTAGGCTTTTTCCGAGGGTCATCTTTCCTTCTTGCTTCGTATGTATGGTATATATAATTCAAATATAGAAAATATAGATATAGAGTATCTTTTGTTACGATAGACGCAAAAGTGATGATTAATTCTCGCTGACCAGCTCTTATAGAGATCATCGAATCAATAGTAATAAGTCCAATTTGAAGAGACTCATATATGGAACGTCTCAAAATAATGCTTGGAGCGGGAGATTCAATTAATCGAGATTCAGAAGCGTAAATTTCACCTCGACCATCAATAAGTTTGGCTAGGGCATTTATAACACGACCCAATTAAGCCTACTCACCTATATCTGAGCAGTTCTTCATGTTGCTTTTACAGAAATTCCCTCTTGTATTATCAAACCATCACCCATTAATACAACACTAACATTATTTGATTCCAAAGTCAAAGCAATCCCTACTGTACCCTCTTCAAATTCTACTAATTCACCGCCATTACTTCATCAAGACCATAAATACAAGTAATGCCGTCGCCTAGTTGCAATATAGTACCGGTATTTACAATCTTTACTTCTCTATTATATTGCTCAATACGTTCGTGGATGATATTACTAATTTCGTCGGCTCTAATGGTTACCATGAGTATTTCTTAATTCTTTTTTTGTATAAAAAAATAATGCCTACAGTTGAAGGACTAATTAGTTATTTCTTTCATTGCCCCAAATATGCCAATATTATCATTGATAGTACGTAAATGTAACTCGTTGTTGAAAC
Source organism: Rhodamnia argentea (assembly GCF_020921035.1). NCBI lineage: Eukaryota > Viridiplantae > Streptophyta > Magnoliopsida > Myrtales > Myrtaceae > Rhodamnia > Rhodamnia argentea. The sequence goes on from NC_063155.1 coordinate 6,379,078, forward strand.
AACTATTCAGAGTTCCTAGAGCTCCTTGTAAGACTTGTTGGAAAATGCGTTGTTGGGCTTGATTAATCTCTCTTTGTTGTTTAAAACAAATGCTTTCATTTTTGTAATTTTCTAATTGTTCCAAGGTCTTATAAGTTGAATTAATCAGATTCAACTTTTCTTGTTCTATCTCAGAGTATCCATTCACTCGAAATTAGTCCGCTTCCATTTCCACTTTTCGTAAACAGGCCCGGGCTTTTACCAGCTGTTCAATGGCCCCCATGTAATTCTTCTGAATTTCCAATGGTATTCAAGATCCTCTATTTTTGGTCATCTAATAAATCGCTTAATGAAAGTAGATTATCTTTCCAGTTAGTTCAAAACTTCCATAATCCCTTCCTAAACCAAAATCTATCAATTCATTTGGCTCTCACGCTCAATAACTTATGTAAAATTCCCATATCTTTTTTTTTTTTTAATGTAATGAGCCTACCCTCTCCTCGCTATTCATGTTCCCCACAAAGATATCATAACTGACCACTAATCCAAGACCAAAATAATATTTGGAGGACTCTTCAGACCAAACAGAAAATATGGAATTGTCAACAAAGTTGTTTCTTTTTTTCTTTTCGAAAAATCCAAAAAATTCTACTTACTTTATACATTACATAGGTCATCGATTCAGCATTGGCTAAGATAAAAAAAAGAGTGTGAACTTTTTTTCAATAAAGGTTTCAAATAATTTCATCGACATGAGTGTTCTTTATTGAAGAAAAAATTTCAATTATTCCTTTTGAAACCCTTCTATATTAAATTAACATAATAGTAGAAAGAATACCATGCTACGTTTAAACTTCACACGATTTAGCTTTAATCATATTAATGGTCCCACATTATTGGTTAATGGAGAATCAAAGTGGATTTACCAATGAATCACGAAATGCTATAGTTCTTAAATATTATTTATTAATTTATTCACTTAATTTATTCAGAAGTAATTCATAGGATCATGCACCTTTTACTTTATATTAGTTATAATAAAAAAACAAGTGCAGCTGGTTTGGCTCAGCCAATTCTTGAAATAAACCACTCGCAAGAAATGACAGATCGATTCACTCTATAAATAAGCGAGCCGGATTTAGTGTATCATAAGGGATTTGCATTTTCTATGGATTCTTATGTATTGGATCATAAAGCTGTTTGCAAGGGCCAACTTGATCCTCTTCCCCATGGATCTCGGATGAGGGAGCACCTAGGAAAAAAGCCCACATGCGGATAACGAAGAACCATAAGACTGAATTACTTTGGATGACTTCCTACACCCACTTCTTTTTGGAGAGTATATTTATGCACTTGCTCATGATCATGGTTTATTAAATAGATCGATTTTTTTCGAAGATGCAGGTTATTACAATAAATCTAGTTCAATAATTATGAAACGTTCAATTAGTGCGGTCCTGAAAGAAGGCTTTGAGATTGCCTGGATTGCCAGCACATCGCAATGCCAAAATTGCACCGAATCGGGGGGAAGATGCGGGCACGACTGGAAAAGGCATCGGTTCAATTGTTTCTGCCCTAATGGAGCCTATTCACCGACCTGCGACGGAAGGCGAGTCCCGAGAAGCTTCCCTTCGAGTAAGTATGCTTACTCTCACCTCCTATGTGGTTTTCAACTAGGCAAAGCTGTTCAATGAGATGGGTTGCTGGGCATTCCCCTTCTTCCCTTTGCTTGTTGATTGGAAACCGACCCGCTAAAGCTTCCTTTTGCTGGGCATGCCCTTCCCTCTAATATAATGAAGTAAACAATTTAGACTCCAAGTCTTAAAACTTTATCATCCCATCCTCTGCAACCTTCCTTGCCTTAACTTGTCGGATCATTAGGTCGGGGTCGCGAATCCACAAGATCCAACGGTTCAAATACAGTGAGTGAAGATGCTCCGAGTTTACTATAAAGTTTCGCACCATGGACAAGTAATTTAAATCGAAATGCATTAGCCGATAAGTCAAATTTACCTAAAATTTAGGTTAGACTTGTTCTTTACTCCTCATAATGAATTCTCGACCCCTCAAATGGGCTAGGTTTTTTTCACATCGAAGACCTAATTTCCTGGGCACATCCTCCTCATAATGGATGCTACTCTCTTTCATATGATCCAAGCCGTTAAGAGCATCAGCATCTTCTACGGATGTTTGGGCACGTTGAAGAACATAAGCAATGACTTCGAGCGCTTGTACGATGACTTCAGGAAGTCCGCTTTCTTTGTGGAAGACATCTTCTTGGACTTCTAAACTTGAAACAAAATTAATAAAATAAAATTAGATTTAAAAAGGTAAAGTTAGCAAAAAATTTTAAAATACAATTTTTTTTAAAATAAATTGAAAAATTAGAGTAGAAATCTAACATAATAATGACAAAAAAAAACTTGGCTAAATTTTTTTAAAATAAAATTATATTTAAAAAAGAAAAGTTAGTAAAAAAGTTTTAAAATAAAAATTTTATTTAAAATTTATTGAAAAATTGGCTTAAAATTCTAACAAAAAAAAAGCCAAAAAAAAAAAAACAACCTAGTCAAACTTAAAAAAATTTTGAAAAATAAATTTAGATTTTAAAAAATAAAAATTAACAAAAATTTTAAAATACAAATTTTATTTAACATAAATTGAAAAATTAGCTCAAAAATTTAACCAAAAAATATAAAAAAAAAGACCTGGCTAAAACTAAAAAAATTAACATATTAAATTGAAAAATTAGCTAAAATTTTAACAAAAAAAGCTTAAAAAACTGTATAAACTTAATTATACTTAAAAAAAATAAAAATTATAAATTTTTTAAATAAAAATTTATTTAAAATAAATTGAAAAATAGCTTTAAATTTTTTAAAAAATAAGATAAAAAAATAAAAAAAGGAGGATGCAGAACCAGGCAAGCCCTCACTTCCTGGTTATCCATCCTAGGTTGTGGTTTCTTTATTTATAAATTTTTACCTTTTTTTGGAAGTTTATGCTTATTTTTCAATTTATTTTAAATTATAAAATTGTGCCTTTAATTTTTTTTTCAATTTTTTGAATTTTTTTGAATTTTTGGCTTTTTTGGTTCCATTTTTAAGCTTATTTTTCAATTTATTTTAAATAAAAAATAAATTATTTTTTATTTTTAATATTTATTTTCAAATTTTGGCCTTTTTTTTTCAAATTTTTAGCGTTGTTATTTTTTAAACAAATTACTTTTGTATTTTAAATTTTTTTTGAATTTTAAGCTTTGTTTGTTAAATTTGTAAGCTTATTTTTCAATTTATTTTAAATAAAAAACAAAATTTTATTTTTGATATTATTTTTCAATTTTTAGCATTTTTTTTAATTTTTTAATTTTTTATTTTTAAACTAATTAAGTTAGTAGTTTAATTTTTTTAATAATTTTTTCAATTTTTATCCTTTTTTTTTATTGCTAGTTGGACCTTTGGCGAGCTTCGTCAGCTCAAATATTAATAAAAAAATACGACGTCGGATTTCGGGCAATTTGTATCAGAGGTGGAATTCAAACGATCATTTATCAAAATATTTTGCACTTAAGTGATCTGGATAAAAATTTTGGCACTAAAATGAGCGCCGTATATAACTTTTGACACTTAGGGTGCGCATGGTAACCATTCTGTTCCGGAAAACCGATTATGATTAAAATGACTTTTTTTGATTCTGTTCCTAGATGAGTTTTAGAGAATTAGAATGCGTTTGATAATCGCCCAAAATTTCTATTCCTGGAATAGAAACACATTTAATAACTGTACAAAATTTCTATTTCAAAAAACTGTTTCTCTTCCTAATTTTTTTCATTTAAGTCAAATAACTATGTAATTACTTTGTAAAATTTCATTCTAAATTGAAGACTAATTTTCAATGCACACTAAAATAATTTAAAATACATTATTTTTTTAGCATGTCATAAATGAAACACAAATGTTAATACATTACGTTTAAAGTTCGATTGAAACATGAGAAAGTTTCCATATTAAGAACTCATTTTTTCTTTAAATGTTGTGTTATCCAAAATACATATAAACATAGCAGCTGAATAATCAAATTATTCATTGACCTCAAAAAAAATTTATCCTCCTTGATACGAAGTACAAGTTCTTCACTATCATTTGGCAGCTTCTATCATAAATCCAAGTGGGTGTTTAGCTTCAGTTCTACGTGCAAATGTTTACATTTTGTGATGCACGATTACGAGTATATATGTTATCACCCACATGTTGGATGCCATCATCTTCTATGACATTTTTTGCAGAAGAGTGAAATTTATGAAATCTAGGAAATTTAGGCCCAAAATTATGAAAATGAGGTCAAACTAGCCTAATATAAGCTTATTCTATATTTAGGGATTTTCTAAATTTTTGGTGATTTTTTTAAAAATTTCAAGTTTTTTTTGAAATTTTTTCTTTTTATTTTATTTTTATTAGGTTGAGAAAAAAGTGACGAAAGGGAAAAGTGAGAGATGTGAGACTTCATTTTGTTTTTTGATTCTCAAAAGTGATTCTTTTTCTAGAACCAACTTTTTTTTGGTTCTGGATTTTGCTTTAAAGCTGATTCTGATTCTCTAAAACTGATTCTGGGAATAGAATAAGAATCAAATTTATTTGCGTTACCAAACACGATTCTCATCCTTTTTTGTTCCCAGAATCAGAATCGGAGAATGAGAATGTTTACCATGCATGCCCTTATGTTGCTCTTCTCCCTCCATATGCATGTGTTCCTAATTTCTCTGGAAAGATGCCACTAATTGATCCACGGAAAAAGTTCAAGACGAGGATCGTGCCAAACTGGTGAAACTGAATGTGCTACAACCTCATGATGTGCCCTGATTTTTATGTCTCTTGCACACTTTGAAATTATTAGTTTGCAATACGTTGACACATTTTTCACTTTTGATGACTACTGTCTCAGGAAACAAAAGATTGGTTTCAAAGTTGGAATAGGTAATTATTCCAAGACTTCCTCTTCCACTCCTCTACGCTCTCCTCTGCAATTCGTTGAGACTTTTAGACAGTATGCTTACCTCTTGTTGTTAAAAAATTTTGTTCTTTTTCTAGAAATGGCTGAATCAGGAGCTGGAATTGTGGTCACGCTTATCTTAATGCAATCTTTGATAATGAGGAGGAGCAAAAACTTCGACAGCGAAATGAAATCGAGGGACTAGTGTCTTCAAGAAGATACACCTATAAAGACATCAAGAGGATGACGAACTGTTTCAAAGAAAAGTTAGGCCAGGGAGGCTACAGCTGTGTGTACAAAGGCGAGCTTCGAGACGGTCAACTAGTGGCAATAAAACTTCTAAAGAAGCTGAAAGGCGATGTAGAAGAATTTTTCAATGAAGTTGGGAGCATAAGCAGGACTTCTCATGTAATGTTGTCAGCCTCCTAGGGTTCTGTTTTGAAGGAAGCAAAAGAGCTTTGGTTTATGAGTTCATGCCCAATGGGTCACTTGAAAAGTTCATATTCAGCAGGAGTAACACTTTGGAGGTAGGTCAACAGTTGAGTTAGGACACATTGTATCAGATATCGCTCGGCATAGGTCACGAGCTAGAGTACTTGCATAGAGGATGCAACACGAGGATCTTGCACTTCGACATAAAACCTCACAACATTCTCCTCAATGCAAACTATTGTCCTAAGATTTCCGACTTTGGTCTTGCCAAAATATGCCCAAGAGAAGAGACCATCATGTCAATGCTAGGTGCCCAGGGCATTGCTGGATAGATTGCTCCGGAGCTGATCATAAGGAACATCAGAGGGGTTTCTCATAAGTCAGATGTCTATAGCTACGGCATGATGGTTTTGGAGATGGTTGGTAGGAGGAAAAACGTTGAAGTCATGGTAGATTGTACTAGCGAAACATACTTCCCTCATTGGGTCCACAGATGCATGGAGCTCAGAGAAGGGCTAGGGCTACACGGAATCACAAATGAGGAGGACGGAGGAATTGCGAAGAAGATGATTGTAATAAGCCTATGGTGCATTCAGATTGAATTGAGAGCGCGACCTTCTATGACACAAGTTGTGGAGATGTTGAAAGGAAGTGTTGAGGCCTTGCAATTTCCTCCCAACATTCTCATCTCCCTCAAGATCGCTTGTGGCTTCTCTAGGTGAAATTCCCTCTCTACAAAAGAGTGATGATTCAAGTTGAGATTAATTGAATGTCAATGATGTGATATTGACAATAGTTTGTAATTGAGTATTAAAAAAAGCACCTATGAACTTAATAATCATTATCGGGAAATGTCTAGGTTGAATTTCTATGGCATCATGCACACAAAAAATTGAAGTGCGCATTATTTCATAATATGGCTAATTCCCTAAAAGATCTTAAAGTCTACTCACAATGCTCCAGACTTTTTTGTTTTGGTCCCATAGAAAATCCTCAATTTTTACTCTAGCCCTAAATTTGCCCGTGCATCCAAAAATTGATATTGATTTCTTCAATATCATCATCATCATCATGAGGTTACTATTATTCCTTACAACATGAGGGTGTTGATGAAAATGCGTGTTTTGATTTCTACCCGATCCGTTGTTGATAATTTTGAGTAGACTAGTGGTGGTTTTTGGACGGTGAATAGATTTAAGACGAGTGAAAGTTAAAATTGTTAAATGTTGAACAAATTTATTGAATAATCTCCATTCGTGCCTGCCCAAATAACATAAACTCTTGAATCGTGTTTGCCTAATCCATATACCAAGTATAGATGAGAGATATGTTATTCATCTAAAGATCTTATTATAGACTATGCTAGAGTGCCAGTTAAGCAACATATGTTACCATTGTGAACGGATCGACGTCCTTCGTGGTTAAGTGTAATCAGTGTCTTAGCAATTCCCTGTCATCTATTCTCAACAAGTAATCCTGAGATACTTGTTAACTATGCATGCTCCCACATATATTCCTTACGTATTATTTTTCGAGTTTTAGCCAAAGCTGCTCAACGCAGATTTCCTTTTTCAAAAATGAAAAAGGAATATAATAAACAAAGCTCCGAGTCCAAGAAATTTTTGATGCGACGCCCTTATGTTGATCTTTGAAGTGCGTTCATGAACCTCATAGTAGTTCGTGATTTTCTGGCATTCACAATGCCGCAAAAACAAAAGTGCCCGAAGTTTTATTTCATTTTCTTTCTTTTTCTCATTGACTAATTTTGAGTTTTTTATAGTTATTTTCCTTTTTATATTATATTTTTCTTTTTTTTTTTTGTTCTTCCTCCGCTTGTTGCCGGCCATCGTGTCACCGAGCCCCGACGATGGCTGGCGACCGTCGAAGGTTGCCCTTATTGGGATATAGTGAAAGGGGACCTCAGCAACTTCGAGCGAGGCTCAACTCGAGTAAAGTCAACGCCGGTAGTTGCCTTCGGCTAGTCGCCGGGCCTCGATTGTTGGCCATCGCCGAGGCCCTTCGACTGGCGGAGAAAGAAGGAAAAAAAAAAGAAAATATAAAACTAACAATAAAAATTCCAAAAAAATATGTAAACAATAGTAAAATTTGTTCATATCGGGGCCGATCGTGCCACGTAGGACGTCCAGTGTCCATGTTAGCGATTTTCAGTTGAAATTGGCCGGATGGACTACATTGGCAAAATGGGAAATGATTTAGAACTAAATTTGTGTAATTAAAAATTTTAGGATTTTATTGGCACAAATAGCACCAATATATGACTTTTTTTGGTAATTTCTTCCTTTTGTTAAGTGATATATGCTTGATTCACATAGTTTGGATTCTCTCGAATAACACACTTTTAAATTAGTGACTTATTTACCCTTTATTAAGTAATAAAATGCGGATGAAAGGAACGTTCTTGTACTATGAGATTCCTTAAACTGCACAGATTATAATTATGCGACGAAAGTAATAGGCAAAACGGCATGTGTACAATCGATAAGATGGTGGCTCTTCCACCGTTATAAGAATGAGCCTAATACCCCCAAAAACTTCCAACTTTAGCTCTTGTCCAATTGTATCTTTTGTCTCATAAAAAATATCCAATTTTAGGTCTAGTTCCTATTCTACACTACACTTTTTCTAATTTTAGATTTGGCCCGATTCCCTAGAAAAACCCCAACTTTTGATCAAATCCTAAACCTGCCCCAAACTTTTTTTGATATCCAAAAAATCCCAAATTTAGGTAATGTCCCAAATAGCCCCCGAATTTATTTTGTCTAAAAAATCCAGAATTTTTTTTAAGTATACTCAAATCTACCATGTGATCTAGTCACAACTTGATGTAACATTTTCACATCGATAAAAAAACACCCAACATTAGCAAAGTAAGGTAGTGATAAGTACAGACCGATGTGGCATTTTCACGTGGATAACAAATCCAACCCAATAAAAAATTTCCCCAAAACAAAATTGCTCTAGGATATGAAATTAGGGACAACTAACGGTGTTTTTTGGACGGAGGGCTAATGGGGCAAACTTGAGATTAGATTGAAAAATATGTGATTTTTTTCTTAAACAAAAAAGTTCGGGGCAGACTTGGGACTGGACCTAAAGTTTAGAGATTTTTTCGGAGACAAAAAAATGTTGGGACAAATTTGGCATTGAACTTAAAGTTAGGGGGTTTTTTTAAATAAGAAAAAATTTGGAACAAATTTGGGACTTGACCTAAAGTTTGTTTTTTTTTTTTTAAGGGAATTAGGCCCTGTCCCAATTATGTCCAATGAAAACCTCACAACTTTAGGTCTTATTCCAATTTTATCACCCAATCCCAATTTTACCTTAAAATTTTTACAATTGCATAAAAAGTGACAAACTTTTACTTGAGTTGCAAATCTTTCCCTGTTAACTCTCCATCCAAAATTTCTCATTGACAATCGAAAAATAGAAAACTCCTAAGCATGAACTCTTCGAGCATCCCAAACGCAAGCTTCCGATCGAGAGAGATTGTTCCCAAGCAGGAGAGATCGACGAGCGAATGCAAAATCACTAAGGCGGTTTTGATGGAGGGTAAATGGAGGTAGATTTAAGACTCAAGTAAATGTTGGTGATTCATGAGACAAAATAATTAAAGTAAAATGAAACTGGATCTAAAGCTGAGATTTTTTTAAAAGACAAAAAACATTTTGGACAGAATTGGTATTGGACCTAAAGTTGATGGTTTTTATGAGACAAGAATAATCTTAGGATAGAATTGAGACTCGATCTAAAGTTGGGAACTTTTTATGGGACAAAAATGGTTTAGGATAAAATCGAGACTAAACCCAAAATTGGAGGTTCTTTAGAGTATTAGGCCGGCAAGAATGACTTTTGTTTTTGCCGCATTGTGAATGACTGAAAATCATGAACAACAATGAGATTATTTAAACGCACTTCGAAGATCAAGATAACGGGGGAGCATAAAAAAGTTTCTTTGACTTGAACTTTGCTTATTACATATTCCCTTTCAAAAACTAAAATTGCGCTCAAAGTTAGCGCGGGAGAATGCTATAAAACGATGTATGAGGAATATGTTTAGGAGCATGTACGGTTAATGAGTACCTCAAGATCCTTGATTAAGCATAGTTGTAGCAATAGTTCTCTAGAATAACCGGTAATAGATTTTATGAAAATCTCAATAATCAGTAATACGTAAACAGTTGTTTTTTTAAGTACTCTTTTACAGGCTATGTTGGTTTCGTAAGATTGATCTTGCATAACCCCAACTTGAGTCATTACTTTCTTGTAGAGACGAAAGTTCACGTGGACAAGCCGCGAACGATCTTGAGGGAGATGACAAGGATGGTTTGGGAGGAATTTGCAAGGCCTCAACACTTCCCTTTAGCATCTCTACAACTTGGGTCATAGATGGTCGAGCTCTCGGATCGATCTGAATGCACCATAAGCCTGTTACAATCATCTTCTTTGCTATTCCTTCGTCATCCTCGTTCGTGATTCCATGCAGCCCAAGCTCTTCTTGAAGCTCCAAACGCTGGTGAACCCAATGAGGGAAGTATATTTCGCTGGTATGATCTACCGCCGCTTCGATATTTTTCCTCTTGCCGACCATCTCTAGAATCATCATGCCATAGCTATAGACATCTGATTTGTGAGAAATCCCTCCGATGTTCCTCACGATTAGCTCTGGAGCAATATATCCAGGGGTGCCCCGAGCACCAAGCATTGACACGATGCTCTCTTCTCTAGGGCATATTTTGGCAAGACCAAAGTCGGAAATCTTGGGACAATAGTTTGCATCGAGAAGAATGTTGTGAGGTTTTATGTCGAAGTGTAAGATCCTCGTGTTGCATCCTCTATGCAAGTACTCTAGCCCGTAAGCTATGCCGAGCGAAACCTGGTACAATGTCTCCCAAGTCAATTGTCGACCTACCTCCAAAGTGTCACTCCTGTTAAATATGAACTTTTCGAGCGATCCATTGGGCATGAACTCATAAACCAAAGCTCTTTTGCTTCCTTCAAAACAGAACCCTAGGAGGCTGACAACATTGACATGAGAAGTCCTGCTTATGCTCGCAACTTCATTGAAAAATTCTTCTGCATCGCCTTTCAGCTTCTTTAGAAGCTTCACCGCCACTAATTGACCGTCTCGAAGCTTGCCTTTGTACACGCAGCCATAGCCTCCCTGGCCTAACTTTTCTTTGAAAGAGTTGGTCATCCTCTTGATGTCTTTGTAGGTGTATCTTCTCGAAAAGACAAGTCCCTCGATTTTCATTTCGCCGTCGAAGTGTTTGCTCCTCTGCTTTATCGAAGCCATGATTATTCTGGTCATTGGTTTCTTCCTGAAGGGAAGCAGCAAGATAAGGATGACCCCAATTCCAGCTACCAATGCAACCACACCTGAAAAAAATGAAGAATAAATTTGAACAGCAGTCTCACTTCATCACTTCTTCACGGCTTCTAGGATATTTTGGAAATATTGATTCCATTGAGCAACGATGCAAGCTTACTGTCAAGAAGTCGCACAAAATTGCAGGGGAGAATGTAGAGAAGTGGAAGAGAGAGTTTTGAAACAATTACCTATTCCAACTTTGAGACCAATCTTCTTGTTTCCTGAGAAAGTAGTCATCAAAAGTGAAAAAATGTGTCAACGAATTGCAAACAGAGCATTTCAAAGTGTCTAAGAGTTATAAAGATCAGCGCACAACATGAGGTTATAGATCATTTGGGTCGATCCTCTTCTGGAACTTTTCATGGATCTATTAGTGACATCTTACCCAAAGGAACCGGAAACACTTGCAAATGGATCTGTGTGAACTAACGAGTGTAGACATTTGCTAAAATCCTAAATTCTATATCTATCAGGGGGTGAACAGGAAGACCTACGAGAAAATAAATTCTTGCTGGCATAAAGCAGCAAATACAAAGCAATATGATCAATGATGAGGTATCAGAGGCGGAGACAGATAAAACTTTCTGTGTCGGCGGTCTGTTCTTGGCATGTCTCAACTCTTTTGGCTTCTAAGCAGACCTATATAGGCTTGATTAGAAGTCGTTCCACGGATGAAAGAAGAGGGCAGCTCATGTTCAGGCACGAATTTTCAAGCTTCTTGAATCATGAACACCCAATTAATAACTAGCAAGCTATTGCAGAAAGATAGAAACGTTATCATTTCCATTACTCTTCTTTCTCCAGGCTCACCAACGTCAAAATCTATGAGGTCCCGATGAGATACCCTGGAACCCAAGAGATCGGAGAGTTTCGTTTGCAGCAGTAAGCGAGTCTACGATCTAAGCCAAGGAGGAGACATTGGAAAAGCTTAGGACATTATCCGCAACACGTAGAAATGAAAGATCAATTAAATAACGGGAAAAACATACTTAACATTCAATAGAGAAGATCCTTGTAATTTAAAGTTCTATGAAATCTTCTAAGTACAACTCCAGAAGGAGGGCAAAGAAGAGAGTATGTATTTGTCCACTATCATAATGAAAAGCAGTGCTAAAATTTGATTAAGTGTACATCTCACATCCATCAATTTTATGAATATATTTCAACTAAACGAAGGATCAGATTTTAGTACCACTTGTGGAGAAGTTGTTTTCCTTTTCATTTGGTTGTGTTCATGATAAAATCCCAAGAGAAAAACAAGTAGTTTTAGGCTTTTGGCCCAACATTTGCAAAATTTTACAGTAGATTCGGAGCATCTTCACTCAATGGAGGGGTAACGACACAAATGATTCCTAAACTTTAGTTCAATGCGCAATGTCGCCTATGAATTTTTAATTTATCCAATATGATCTTTGAACTGTTGGCAAATGTTCAATGTAGTCCTTTTATTTACGCTAAGGACAAATCAGGCATTATTTGATAACGTAAATTATTATATGCTGAGTTGGATTTTAAAAAATGATGCGTCAACGTGTCCATCTTTTTATCCATCGGCTTTAGAAAAAGAAAAAAAAAAACTAATGTTAACATGCCCGTCATTATTTGACGATATCATTGATGATTTGAGATAAATATCTTACTAGGACAATTCACGTGTAACAATTTTTTTTTAAATGTCCATTGTTGAAACTTAATGGATCGAAAGCCATGTCAAACAATTAAGGCAGCGTGGCTGCAAAGGTTGGGAGATGGAGGTATGAAGAAGTTGTAAAACATGGAGTCTAGATCGTGACAATGTCATCGCGAAAAGTACCGAGAAATTCATAAATTTACTGCATTTGTGCTAATTCGGTTCAAACATATTAATTATGCAAATTGAGTCCTAAATCTTTTATTGGTTTGCCAATGTGAACCATCCCTCCAATTTCAACCGGACATCGCTGACATGGACGCCGGCCGCGTTGACATGGATAATTTTTTATTACTTTTTATTTTATTTTCGTGTTTCTTCTTTGCTTTTTCTTCTTTATATATTTCCTTTACTTTCATTTCATTTTCTTTCTCTCCCGAGTGAGGGTCAGCGACTCCAAGTGAGATCTGGGCGAGGGCCTCGGCCCCTCGCTGCCATGATCCTGGAGAGGGTCGTGCACAGTTGATCACCATGCAAATCATTCGAAATGACAATTAATGAAAGAGCTGCTAAACATCAAATTATGCACACGCAACTGAAAAGTGACGAGCATTGAAAACGCCATCACGGCGACTGGTGAACAAAATGCAGAAACCATTTCCCAAGATAAGAGAGAGAAAATGAACGGACACAAACCTCGTTCCCTTACCTTTGCAAAACGAACCGTCGGTGTGGGTTTTCTCATCGTCGCAGAAGCACAGCAGCTGCTCGTGCTCGCCGACCGCGCACCGCCCGCCAGAGTCCTCGCACTTGCCGCAATCCTTCGCCTTCGTCCAGTTCAGCACGAACCCCTCGCTCATCCCCCGGAACAACTCCTCCGCCGCGTTTGCTGCCGTCACCTCACTCCGCTTCGCCACCGCCACCACCGCATCCGCACAGCCCGAGTCCTCGTCAAACGCCGCCGCCTCCTCCGGGCTCGTGTTCACGAGCACGTATGACCGATTGTCATCGGATCGTAAGCAATCGATGGCCACGGCGGGGATGGATGATGCCACACGAGCTGTGCAGTTGAAGAAGAAGGTGAGGTTGACGTTGGCGGAGTTGTATTCAAACGGGAGTGAGTCGAGCGTGAGGTTGTGGCGGGCCCTGGGGCATACCGGGTTGGGGAAGACGACGTCGGCGTCGAGAAGAGTTAGGGTCTTGTCGTCGTAGTTGATGTAGGGGACGAAGTAGGTGTGGCCCCGAAGAGAGAGGGTCGGGTGAAGGGTGCTGTGCGGGCAATCGAGGCCGAAGCTCCGGTAGCCGCAGTGCACAGGGGCGTCGTTGGTGGCGTGCCAGAATGGATATCGGATTTCGACGCCGCCGCATAGGAACGGGGGTGAGTCAGGGTCGCAAATGGCCGAGAAATGGGAGAGGACGCCATGAAAGCTCCCGGAGAAGGAGGCGAAGAAGAAGAAGAGGAGGGAGAGAGAAGGAGAGAGAATGCAGAGAAGGTGGTGGTTTCGCATCTTCTTTCTTCTCGTCTAGTCTTGGTGAAGGAAGATGAACAATTGAACATGGTAATGCGTTCAAAGTCTTAACTCTCCTAACTTTTCTCTTTTCACTCCCTTTATTCCTTAATCCAGATGCTACACTTCTTCAGCTTTGTATTTGTCACATGGTAACTCTATGCCATCCGAGTTCAAAGGTGACTTCTATAGCGTGGAACATTAAACGAAATTAATGGACCAATCGTTATATAGGTAATAATCACCTCATCATCTGAATATTCAGATTGGCTAGCTATATCATATACCAGAATACTGATGTCTGGATTTGGAGCTTCAATCTTCCATGTATATCCTGTGGTATCAATGCTCTTCATATATAATGTTGTATGTGTTTGGCACGATGATTGGATTGTTTTTTTTTTTGTACAATAGTTTTTAAGTATTATTGTCCCATAAATGGTTATACTCAAGGATTTTAGGAAATAGAAAATACCATGACATCGGTGTACTTGGTTACACACGAAGATACCTTAATCTCGCTGTAGCCGCATATATAGCATGAGCCATCGATCTCGGGAGAATGACATAAATGGTCCCTGAAATTCGACACAATGTGCGATGTTGTTCCTGAACTTTTAATTAATTCAATGTGGTCTTTGAAATTTAGCCAAATGTGGTTCTGAACTTTTGATTTGTTCAATGTGATTTGTAAATTTTTGGTATATGTTCCATTTGGTCCCACAAACTATGAAATATGTGATATAATATGAACAATTAATTTTTGTTAGCAACAAATTTTTGTATGTTGGAAGAAAAGAAAACGAAGAAATCTATAATTAATTTGTGCTGCTTCTTAGAAGGATTTTTATAACGGGAGGTTCGTTCCTAAGTGTGATTTAGAGGTCCCTTTGACTCGGAAGTTTCATGGATTGTGGTAGATCATCGATTTCCACATTTCGAGTCGACCAAATTGTAATTGAGAGGTTCCGTTGACTTGGAAGTTGCATGGTTTGTTCCTCAATGACTATCCAGGGCAAAGTTCTCGCGTGGGACATTGGTGCGTCAAGATTGGGTGCTTGACTAATGCACGGATGGTGCCACTTTCTGCCTCGCTTGGCATTTGCTTCGAAGTTGAAGAACTAGCGCACATGACAGTGATAGGAGTTGGGATCAATTCGAGCCACTCGCTCCATTTGATTTTTCCGCAGATACTTTCGACGGTCTCTCCTACCTCTTTCTCACCTAGTCTCTGCAATCCTCTGCCTCCTCCTTCCAGTCCCAAATGAATCTCCAAAACTTCATGTGCGTAGGTAATTGCCACAAATTGGTCCTTGTCATTGTCTTTCACCAACTTAGTCTATCAAGCTCTATCAGATGATGCGCGA
The DNA here is from genome assembly GCF_020921035.1 of Rhodamnia argentea. Classification (NCBI taxonomy): domain Eukaryota; kingdom Viridiplantae; phylum Streptophyta; class Magnoliopsida; order Myrtales; family Myrtaceae; genus Rhodamnia; species Rhodamnia argentea. The sequence goes on from NC_063155.1 coordinate 6,394,372, forward strand.
TATGAGGCCTTCGAGCCTCGAAGATACGGGCACGGCCTTGACATAGGCTACCCTTTTTGGATTTCTAGAGAAAAAGAGTCTTAATGTGGCTATCCGAATTTCGAGATTACCAGCAAAGAGATGTGCCCTATAGTAAAGAACAATGTGCAAAATGGAATTGGAGAATTTTCTACGTATTTTTATTTGTATCAATGAAGAGTACATGAGCCTATTTATAGGCTTTACAGGTCGACTATCTAAAGTAACATAATGTTACAATCAATGAGGAAAATATCCAGAATATTCTAGTTATCCTAAATATCAATAACATCCCCGCTCAAACTCAAGGTAACTTAGAAGAAGTCAACTAGAGTTTGAAAAAACGATCTTGAAACGCTCAGATAGATGTGCCTTTATGAAGATACTAGCAATTTGATCTATAAATGAAATGGACTCTTTGTGAAGATACTCGCAATTTGATCTACAAATAAAATGGAAACAAGTCGTACAATGCTACGAAGCATGCGAGATCGTATGAAAGGACAATTTATTTCAATATGCTTGGTGCTCTCATGGAGAACATCATAATGAGCTTTCTTAATAGCAAGCACTCTGGTTGTCGCAACCATAGTAACCATAGTATAATTGTGATGACACACTCTGCATATGTTTCTTGCTACGCCATGATATGAGCAAGGTACCAAGAAAGTGTTGGGAAAAATTTCCTCTTATGCAGATGTTGTCCTGACGGAACGTCTGAAGAGTATGAGTTCTCTATCAATGGTTAGTATGCAGATATTATACGAGCCATCGATCTCACTCCATCCAGTTATTAACTCCATCTAGTTACGCGAGTGTTTACTAATCCCATAAATGCATTGGGCTATAAGTTACACCGATATGGGACAAGAATTCCAAGTGAAATGTGAGATGTCATAGGCACAATTAATTTTTTTTTTCTAAGCACTAAAATTTCGTACAGTGAAAGAAAAGGAAAAGGAAAAATCTGTACTTAATTTGCGATGCATAGTAGGATTTGTATGACGGGAGGTTTGATCCTAAGTGTAATTTAGAGGTCCCTTTGACTCGGGAGTTTCATGGTTTGGGGTAGATAATCGATTTCTAAATTTCAACACGTTGGCGGGTCCTCCAACCTAATTGTGTTTTGGAGGTCCCGTTGACTCGGCAGTTTCTTGGTTTGTTCCCTCGAGACTTTCCAGGGAAAAGTTTCCCGTGTGGTACATTTGATGCATCAAAGTTTGCTTTTAGGGAAAAGTCTTTGGAAAAATATAAAAGAACTTGAAACAACTTTGATTTAAATGGTAATTGGAAAAATCATAAACAATTTTTGTTTAACAAAAAAAAAAACTCGAAATGAATGATAATTTTTGTTTTTGTTAGGCAGAATTTCGAAAGTGGGGTCTATCAATTGGTTGCAACGTTGGAATAAAGTTCTTACGGAAAAGTGGTGGTTTCTCTTCAGAAAGATGTCTGCTCTCTTTTCTTGCTATTGTTGCTGAGATCATTGTCCTTGGGAGGAATTGGCACCAAAATGAATGATAATTGCAGAATTACTTCACTTGGTCGTTGCTTCGAGCCAATGTGGGTCATCATCATCATCGTAAATCACGAGATGTGGGGCTAATTCGGCGTGACCGAGGAGTCATGGCCCTTTTCCATCCACTGATTTTAACCAAGTCTGAGCCACCGTGGACCAAGGCCCTTTTCCTCTTCCTTCTTACACGGAAACCCTCTCCTTGTTTGCTCCAAACGCCAACTCCCTCCGGATGAATCTTACCCTGTCATGTTCCTCTCTTTCCTCACTCTTCATCTTCTTCATACGCATTCACTTCATGGTGCCAGCTTCCGGCTACTTCCCGCCGATCCGGGATTGCGCTCCTTATATTGCTTTCTTGCAGAGACAAAATTTCGCATGTACAAGCCGTGGTCGATCTTGAGGAAAATGACAAGGATGGTTTGGGAGGAATTTGCAAGGCCTCAACACTTCCCTTTAGCATCTCTACAACTTGGGTCATAGATGGTCGAGCTCTCGGATCGATTTGAATGCACCATAAGCCTGTTACAATCATCTTCTTTGCTATTCCTTCGTCATCCTCATTCGTGATTCCATGCAGCCCAAGCTCTTCTTGAAGCTCCAAACGTCGGTGGACCCAATGAGGGAAGTATATTTCACTGGTGTGATCCACCATGACTTCCATATTTTTCCTCTTGCCGACCATCTCTAGAACCATCATGCCATAGCTATAGACATCCGATTTGTGAGAAACCCCTCCGATATTTCTGATGATCAGCTCTGGAGCAATATATCCGGGGGTGCCCCGGGCACCAAGCATTGACACGATGCTCTTTTCTCTAGGGCATATTTTGGCAAGGCCAAAGTCGGAAATCTTGGGGCAATAGTTTGCGTCGAGGAGAATGTTGTGAGGTTTTATGTCGAAGTGCAAGATCCTCGTGTTGCATCCTCTATGCAAGTACTCTAGCCCGTAAGCTATGCCGAGCGAAATCTGGTACAATGTCTCCCAACTCAATTGTTGACCTACCTCCGAAGTGCCACTGCTGTTAAATATGAATTTTTCGAGCGATCCATTGGGCATGAACTCATAAACCAAAGCTCTTTTGCTTCCTTCAAAACAGAACCCTAGGAGGCTGACAACATTGACATGAGAAGTCTTGCTTATGCTCGCAACTTCATTGAAAAATTCTTCTGCATCGCCTTTCAGCTTCTTTAGAAGCTTCACCGCCACTAGTTGACCGTCTCGAAGCTTGCCTTTGTACACGCAGCCATAGCCTCCCTGGCCTAACTTTTCTCTGAAAGAGTTGGTCATCCTCTTGATGTCTTTGTAGGTATATCTTTTCGAAGAGACAAGTCCCTCGATTTTCATTTTGCCATCCAATTGTTTGCTCCTCTGCTTTATCAAAGCCATAGTTATTCTGATCATTGGTTTCTTCCAGAAGGAAAGCAGCAAGATAAGGATGACCCCAATTCCAGCTACCGATGCAACCACACCTGAAAAGAATGAAGGACATTTTTTAACAGCAGTCTCACTTCATCACTTCTTCATGGCTTCTAGGATATTTTGGAAATATTGATTCCATTGAGCGACGACGCAAGCTCACTGTCAAAAAGTCGCAAAAATTTGCAGAGAAGTGGAAGAGAAAGTATTGAAATAATTACCTATTACAACTTTGAGACGGCTCTTTTTGTTTCCTGAGGCAGTAGTCATCAAAAGCGAAAAATGTGTCAAACAGATCATTTCAAAGTGTCTAAAAAGTTATAAAGATCAGCGCACACCATGAGATTATAGCTCAGTTTCAAGAAAGAAAAAGCATGTCCATCCTGCGAAAAGATTACCGAATGGAACCGGAAACACATGCCATTGGATCTGTGTGACTAACGAGTGTAGATATGAACTGGAAGACCTAAGAAAAGAAAATTTCTTGCTGGTAAAAAGGTAGCAAACTACAAAGCAATATGATCAACTTTGTGGTATCAGAGGCGGAGACAGATAAAACTTTCTGTGTCGCCAATCAAACCGGCGGTCTGTTCTAGACATGTCTCAACTCTTTTGGCTTCTAAGCAGGCCTATAGGCTTGTTTAGGAGTCGTTCCACGGATGAAAGAAGCAGGCAGCTCATGTTCAGGCATGAATTTTCAAGCGTCTTGAATCATGAACACCCAATTAATAACTAGCAAACTATTGCAGAAAGATAGAAACGTTATCATTTTCATTACTCTTCTTTCTCCAGGAACACGAACATCAACACTTAAAAGGTTCCGATGAGATATCTTGGAACCCAAGAGATCGGAGAGCTTTCGTTTGCAGCAGTAGGCGAGTCTACGATCTAAGCAAAGGCGAAGAAACTGGAAAAGCTTAGGACATTATCCACAGCATGAATGATCAGATTTTAGAACCAGTTGGGGAGTAGGAATTTTCCTTTTCACTTGGTTGTGTTGATGATAAAATCCCAAGAAAAAAACAAGTAGTTTTAGCCCAACATTTGCAAAATGGAGGGACAATGACACAAATGACTTTAGCTCAATGTGCAGTATCATTTCTGGATTTTTATTTTGTCCAATGTTATCCTTGAATTATTAACAAATGTTCAATGTAGTCCTTTAGTTTATGCAAAAGACAAATCAAACGTTATGTGATGACTTGAATAATAATATGTAGAGTTGGATTTTAAAAAATGATGCGTCAACATGTTCATTTTTTATCCATTGGCTTTAGAAAAGGAAAAAACTGATGTTAACATGCCTATCATTATTTGATGATATTATCATATCATGATTTGTGATAAATATTTTATATGACAACTTGAATAATTATCATCGGGAAAAGTGTAAAAAAAATTCATAAATCTATCTCATTTGTGTCAATTCTGTTCAAACCTTTCGGTTGTCCAAGCCGAGTCTTGAACCTTTTCATGTAGTCCATCCGGCCAATTTAAGCGGGAAATCGCCTAAGTCGCACAGACACAACACGCGGCATGCGACGCGACACTACACGACACGATATGCCGACAAGTCATTTCTAAAAAATAGAGAATTCTGATACGTTAAGACACGTTATATATTAAATATATATAGTAAAAATTATAAAAAGAGCTCTTATAATAAAAAGGAAACCGCCTATGGGCACTCCCGTAATTTTCGACCCAAAAGCCAGCATCATAAATCAAAACAAATAATAAAGAAAAAGGAATAATGTGTTGATATTATCATTATGGTTTTGAAAAATAAATAAAGGCTTGACTAGACATCATCTAGGAGATATTTCCCCAATTTTGGCATAGTCCCAACTAGACATGGCCCAATGGAACCGTGGGCCTGGAACCGGCCCGGAACCGGCCCGGAACCGGCCTGTTGACTGGGCCCACGGTTCCAACCCGAAACCGGAACCGGCCCTCAAGGGCCGTTTCGGTTTCTAAATTGTCGGAACCGGCCAAGAGCCGTTGGTTCCGGGCCGGTTTCGACCCTTTAAAAAAAAAAAAAAGGGAGGAGGCCCGGGGAAAAAGAGGTGTTGGGCCTAGGAACCGGCGGTTCCAAACCCGGAACCAGAACCGGCCATGTCTAGTCCCAACCTCTTTATTTGGTCGTCTTCCTCCTCCATCACTTCACTTCATACTTTCTCTCAGTCGCATCTTCTTCTTCCCCCACATCGTATTCTCTCTCTCTCTCTCTCTCTCTCTCTTGACCTGTGGTGACTCTTTGCTTTAATGTTTTTTCTCTCGGAGAAAACAAGATCTTCACATGAAAGCTGTCGAGGAAAGAGGAGCAGGAAGTTGCCATCGTCGCCCCTTGATTTGCCTCGCGTCTGCCAGGATCCGCCGGTTCTTCTCCGCTTCCCCTTCACCATCTCCCTTTTACTCCTCATCTCTCACGCTCTCTCTCCACCATCTCTCTTATGGCCCGAGCAGAGGCCCACCTCCTCCCAGACCTCTTCAACTTCCTCACTGGTGTTGACCACGTGTCCGGATGCCCGACAGCGTGTCCGACACCGACTCAGCGACCTCCTCGACATGTCGGTGCTTCTTAAGAAATTCTTGACATGAATCCTGGCGGTCTTTGGTTGCACGACAGCATTGATAAGTATAATTTTTTTTAATTTTTTTAAAAATTTCCATAATTTTTTAGTTTTTTTTTTTTCTTTCATACAAGATGATTGATTGATAAATTGACCAGCCAAGGATATACTTTTATAATTCAAAGAGCTGCAAAACATCAAATTTTGCAGGAATCCAAGCACCCGCAACTGAAAAGGAACGAGCATTGAAAAGGCAATCACGGCGACTGGCGAACAAAATGCAGAATCCATTTCCCAAGATAATGGAGAAAATGAACGGACACAAACCTGGTTCCTTGCTCGAACCTGGTTCCTTGCTCGGACCTGGTGCCTCGTTCGGACCTGGTGCCTTGCTTTTGCAAAACGAACCGTCGTAGTGGATACTCTCGTCGTCGCAGTAGCACAGGAGCTGCTCCTCCTCGTCGACCGCGCACCGCCCGCCGGAGTGCTCGCACTCGCCGCAATCCTTCGCCTTCTCCCAGTCCAGCACGAACCCCTCGTTCATCGCCCCGGCGAACTCCTCCGCCACGTTCCCTGCCGTCACGTTCGTCCGCTTCACCGGCGCCACCTCCGTATCCTCGCAGTCCAGCTCCTTGTCGAACGCCGCCACCTCCTCCAGGCTCTTGTTCACGAACACGTACGACTGATTATCACCGGATCGCAAGCAATCGACGGCCACCAAGTCTGCAGGGATGCGCGCCACCGGAGTTGTGCAGTTGAAGAGGAAGGTGAGGATGGCGTTGGCGGAGTTGTAGGCGAGCGGGAGCGAGCCGAGCGTGAGGTTGTGGCTGACCCTGGGGCATTCCTGGCCGGCGATGGCAATGTCGACGTCGACGAGAGTCAGAGTTTCGTTGTCGTAGTTGATGTCAGTGACGAAGTAGTTGTCGCCCTGAAGAGAGAGGATTGGGTGACGGGAGCCATACGGGCAAGCGATGCCGAGACCCAGGTAGCCGCAGTGCACGGGGGCGTCGTCGCTGACGTTCCAGAATGGATATCGGATTTGGACGTGGCCGCACAGGAACGGGGGTGAGTCGGGGTCGCAAATGGCCGAGAAATTGGAGAGGACGCCATGGAAGCTCAAGGAGAAGAAGGAGGAGGCGAAGAAGAAGAAGAGGGAGAGAGAACGAGAGAGAATGCAGAGAAGGTGGTGGTGCTTTCGCATTTTTCCTTGTTCCTGTCTTGGTGAAGGAAGATGATCATCCTCTGGCAAATTAATGTTGAAAGTGTTTGGCTTCACCCAGTGGTTGACAACAAGACAACAACCGAAAGTTTTTCTTTTTCTCCTTTTTCAAGTTATGTGAATAGTATATAAAAAGCACTTTGCTATAAATATCTCATCAAGCTTTTCTATGTAAGGAGACTATTAAAAGACTTGAATCTTCTTTAGCCCTTATGACACGGTCCACGAGAATTGAGTCATCCTCGAGATTTTCTGGTATGGTGGACCGTGGTCTTTCGAAAAGGAATACTATAGTGATCTCTTGAGAATTCTAGAATGATCCAGGGCCGGGCGCTACGGGAATTTCTCGTCTCTGTATTTATGATGAGTAGATAGGAGTTGGGGAGATGCAATCTCCACCGTTAGATCAAGGAGGGATTTACGGCTATCATTGTACGAGAAAGTCAAATTTTGATACTTTTAATTGAATGAACTGAAGAAGGAAGATTTTTCGGATAGAGTTTATCGAAGTGGGTAATGACCAGTAATTGAAACCATAAGCATTCAAATTACCAAATTCAAAATACAGGACTATCCATCAACAAATGGACATCGCAACTTTATGCTTACGGTAACACAGTCAAAGCAAAGACATTACCAAAATATTTTTTCTTTTCTGCTTTTTAGAAACACAAAAAGAAGTAGATATAATCAAGGAAATCTTTCGCCAATTTGCGAAAACCAGATTGCGCCCAACCAAAGTTGCTAGATCGATCATACAAACCCAGAAAAAACAAACAGTTCACTCCACAGAAAAACTGGATTCTGCAACAAGGATGGTGATGACAAATAGGTAGTAAATAATCATTAGGTGGTCAATAACAGGGGGAATATCCTGTAAGTTCTAGCAGTTTCAATGAGGTACAATGCGACGACAGCCTGTCTAGGAATGTTCTGCTCAGAAGCGTCCAGTACAGATGCAACAAGACTGTCTTGGTTCCATCTTCAAAAAAAGCCACCTAAGAGCTGTGGCATGGTTTCACCTAGAAGTTGTTGACACCTAAATTTTGACTGATCTTGTTAGTCATTTATTTTAAAATAAAAAATAAAAAAATAGGAATTAAACTTTAGTTCCTACCAAAAATAATTAACTCGGTTTTCATATCATGCATCGGATCAGCAGTAGATGGGCATAATTGAATTTTTTTAACTCAGTTGGATCTAATGGATGCGAGTAGGTCGGACCGACACCAAGGACTCATTATAGACAGATGCTCGTTTTCTTTGCTAGTAGAGGTACATGTTTGAGCAAAACTTAAATTCCTTAAAAAATTGTTGGAGATTAAATGCCTTAGCTAATGAATTTAACATCTCTAATAGCATATTAAAACTTTGGAAAGGGGATCAAGACATCGTCAAGTTTGGAGGGTTGGTGAGAATATAATTTGTAAGATTTTCTAATTGCAAGAGTATATTCTTTTTTTAAAAAAAGAGGCAAGATTATATTTCAAGGAAGGATTACACTGCACGGAATTGGAAGGGAATCGTGCGTGAAGATTCAATTTTTATCTTGGAGTCCAATCTTCTCATGCCTATAAAAGAAGGACGTTGACACATTCACCAGGGGTCGGCAAAAAAAATTCTGCTCATATACAGAAATACTCGTGAGAAATAAAGGGAAAGAGTAGGAAGAGTTCTGAAAAATTTCAAGCGACGCCACTTTGCTTCACCTTCGTTCAATGAACCCAATTGGAAATTGCAGTATACCCGTAGCTCGGAGCCGCACGCGACCAGCCCTCTGTTTAGCCGCTGTTGCAGTCTATTTCAACCCCGTTTTATTTTGAAATCAACATCTAACCCATCTGCTACTTTGTGCTGGACTTCCCTGGTAGTTTGGGGCTTGCTTTCGTTGCAAAATCAGTCAAAAGGTGCAGTTTTTTTTTTTTGGCGATTTCACAGCTTGGACGTGTGTTGATTTTCGGGGCAATACGAGCTCGATTTGCTCGCTGTTCAACCGATCTGCTGCTGTTCGGTGCCGACGAAGGAGTGAATTGGCTCTCGCGAATTCATTCCATCAAGTCCCCTTAGGTGCGCAACGTTCCTTAGCGGATCCATCCGAAAGTTCGAGCTTGGTATTCGAGTTTTGTGCAAAGTTCGATTAACAAGGCCGATATTTGTTTCAAGGTAAAAATTTTCTACGTTGAATATTTGCTTGCTCAATAGGTTAACTTGCATACTTCACTGAGTGTTCTTGCATATCTTGATACATCATGGGACTGGATTGTTTATCCTGGAGATAAAATTGGAGTTTAATTGGATGTTTACTTTTGAGAAAATAAATTTTCAAATCTTAAAGAAAATTTTCTCAAATTGAAACTGGATTTTGGATGAGGAAAGGTGGATCCCCAATCTCATATTTTCGGCCACCCCCATGGAGTTTTCAAAATTCATACTTAATGGACTTATTTTTATTTTATTTTTGTCGTGCTTTTTTTTTTTTTTTACTGTTATAAAGTTTGCACATCTTTAAACAAACTTGCCCATAACACATGCTCCCCAATTATGCCTTGTCCCTCGGAAAACGTACATTAAAGGCAACATATGACTTCGATCTCGAAGTACGATCGTGCCCGTACGTGTGAATTAGATATCAAATCCTCGATCTCGAGGAGCGGATCGCTAATTCCTAAATAGAATTTCAAGGTTTGCCCTATGTATATAGGGACGACGGTAATTCTATAATATATTCATTTGCTAACCCTAATCTCGGGGGATGTTGTGAATAAAAATCGGAATTTCGGATTTAAAGGTGTTTTATGGGCAATATTGTTTATTTTTGTTCAAATTTCATTGTTTTCATAGTTTAAATAAATTCCTAAAAAATCCAAAAAAAAATGTCACGTTTTCTTAAGCTAAATCACATTTCTCTTCACTTTTTGCATGAAAATAATGTCTAATAAAATTAGAATTTTGAGGAATCAATTTCTTAAGTTAAATTAGATGTTACTTCACGTTAGGGTAGTTTTTACCTTTATTTTTTCATGAATCCGAAAATACACAAAAATATACCAAAAAATACCATCCACGTTGCATAGCATTATAGTTTAGTTTGCATTATTATATTTTCCTTGTCATGCATATTTGCCACGTCATTATGCCATGTCACGTATTTTTGCCATGTCATTACATCTCACATGTCATATAGGTAGATTGCATTAGCATTGCATTTAATAAAAGAAAACCCAAAAAAAAAAAAATTAATTCAAATCATCAAACTAAGGTTTTTTCATGAAAATCGGGTACCGAAAGGGCATTAATTGAAAAGTTAATGTAACAAAGTCCCCGAATCCATTTAATCTCTGGTTCGTATGAAATAAAGTATTTTCTCCCGAATACTTTATTTAGGTTTCTAATCTACCTACCATAAAAGATTAGTGGCGGCTCCAATTTAAAATCTTGGCGTGTAATTGAACCTAAGTTGCGATTCGGTAGGACTTGGGAGAGTCCGAATTAGGTTAGTTAATCTAATTAACCTAATAATCCGTTAACCCAAAAAAAAAACTAATTTTTAGGTCGCGACAGCTTGGCGACTCCGCTGGGGAATTAATTTTTTCGAAAAAATTCTGGTGGACTTAAGCCTAAAGTGATTTTCATGTTGATTCTCCTTGATTGATGATTTGGATTTGTAATTTGTTCGTTTTTTTTTCTTTGGGTGTTAATTGTTATATTGATTTTCTGATTATCTGCCTTTGTTTTGGATAATTGATAGCTGTGTCATATTGTAATTTAATATCTTGGGAATCATAAATTCTTGTGCATGAATTTTTATTTGTTTGCACTACACAATTTTCAAAACCTTAGTAAAATTTAGGATGGTATCAAGATTGGGAATCTCCTTAGCCTCGATCACGAGGAATGGGTGACCCCATCTTTGATCCCGAGCTTTGGTACGGAGGATCACCCAACCTGGCTATAATCTCATAGCATGGAATGGACCCTTGACCTAAATGAAATTCTTAAAGGCTGAGCATTGACCAATCTAATTTGGTACGGTTTGTCTTTAAGATTTCGAACTTTTTCAAAAAAAAAAAAAAATCATAAAAAGGGCACACACCCGACACCCGTCACGCGCATGTCCGTGTAATGTCATAATGTTGGTGGGTAAGCTTTCTGATCCTTTTCGTGCAAATTACTTATCCTCGTGTACTATTTGGGTCGGTCCATGATCTAGGTTAATTTATTCAATATTTTTATGGATCATTGGAGTATTCTTGATACTGTTTACATTATTGGTCTTCCTTAAAAAATTCTGTCATTCGAATTGGCCCACAAAGTCTTCATGAAAAACATTTCCAAGATTCTAATCTATCACCCAAAAAAAAAAAAATTTGAATCAGTGCATTTTTTATGAGAACAAATCAATCTCGATTTCAGCAATTTTGGACGAAACCGAGAGTTTTCTGAAATGGAGCATTGGTGTCGTGTTTACACTTTCACCTTGCTCACCTGTTGCACTCAAATGGAAAGAGTCTAGGCACATGTCATGGATTGACCTACTATTCTCATCAAGTGTACTTATTCATGTGTTTACCATTTCAAGGGATTAAGGTTGTTACGGATCCTCCACGAGAACCCTACGGCACACGGTCTAGGACAAGGAAGATGGCCAACAAAGCTGAAATTGCGGCGCTTGTTGAAGAAAAGGTGAAGGAACAAATGAAAGGACTAACCAAACAAATGTCCTTGCTGATGGACATGTTCAAAGCCCAACAGCAGCAACAATCCAGTTCAAGTTCCCAACTAGAGATGGTTCCGCCGGTGCGTCAAGGCCTTCGTTCTGATAAAGCTGTGGAAGTGGACGCCAACGAGACGTTACCCTTCGAGAATTTTATCATGACTGGAACTAATGCCATTGCACCTAATGTGACCACAGCCCCTATGATCAATACTTCCCGGATTCCCGTGGCTGAACCATCAAATGATGAAAGTGCAAAGCTATTGGCCAAGCTTGATCGGAGGCTTCGCGAGGTAGAGGGCTCACACCACCTGCCTCCCATTGACTTCTCCATTTATGCTAAGGTGCAAGTGCCGAAAAAGTTCAAAATGCCAGATTTTGAGAAGTATGAGGGTACCTCCAACCCTATCCAGCATATTCAGATGTACCAGTCATTGATGTATAAGTACATATCCAATGGCCCCTTCATGGTCCAAACTTTTCAAGCCAGTCTCAAGGATGCAGCAATGAGATGGTACATTGACTTTAAAATTAACCGGATGGAGAACCGGGAAGAGGCGGCCAATGCTTTTGTCAAGCATTTCAGATTCAACCTGGATATTACTGTTTCCAAGGAAGACCTCGAGCAAGCCGAGATGAAAAAGGGAGAGAATCTCAAGCGGTATGCCACTAGATGGAGGAATATCGCATCTCAACTAAGGCCCGAGCCTCCCGAGTGTGAGCTAATGAGGCTATTTGTGTCTACTCTTCCCCAAGCTATGAGATCACGATTGGTAGGAACCGCAGCCCAATCTTTCAGTCAACTCGTTATAATGGGTGAAGATATTGAGATTGCTATGAAGAAGGGATGGCTCGGTGATACTAGTTCAACAAGCAAGCGTCATCCGGGAAAGAAAGAACTGACAGCTGAGGTGAACATGGTCTATGCCCAAAAAGCTGCGGCTCAAAATCCTGGAAAGCAGGTTGCCGCTCAACAACAAGCCAGCTCTGGTCAACAAAATCAGCGGACTTATCAACGTAAGCCTCGGCAATATACTCCTCTTCCTGGAACAGTATCACGGGTTTTTTCTGTATTACAAAAGAAGGGGTTGTTGACATCAGAACCACAACGACCCAATCATGCATCCTTCCGCAACTATGACCCATCTAAGAAGTGTGACTACCATATGGGAGAACCTGGTCATTCAACCGATGAGTGTGGGGTGCTCAAAAATCGAATCCAAGATCTGTTAGATACGGGGGCATTTGCACTCCGGCCGACCGGACAGCCAAACGTTCAGAGTAATCCGCTACCCGATCACGGGGGCAATTAGTTTTGTTTTTGGGGAAGCGGGCAAAGACCTGAAGTAGTAACTTATTTATTTTTATGCAATCCCCTGCGTGGGATATTTCTTGCTTTTTAGGTGTTTAGGTTGCATTTTCATTTCCTAGGTTGATTGTCAGAGTCAAATTCCTCACCGTCGAGGAGTTTTTTGCATTTTGAATTCAATAAGATGTAATTTGTTGAGTTATCAATAAAATTATAGATGTTTTTTATTATATTTTGAATCTTGTCGAAGTATCTCAAACTAACCCGATGACGATAACCAACGATAAAAAAATATGTCATCTATGGTAAACACCGAGGGTTGGGCTTCTCCAAGATATCTCGTCCCGAGGTTTTCTAAAATTAAAATGTTTTGTAAAATTTTCAAAATAATGCCGTGTGTTTAACCCTGTTTATATATTTGACTCATTTATTAGATGTTTCAGGAATTTCCAAGGGGAAGGCAGCAAACCATGTATCCGGCTATTAGACAGTTGAAGCTTAATCATTGGACCATGTCCTGACATGCATCCTAATCTTTAGAGGAACGTATCTCTCACTAAGTTTGATCATTCCTAAAAAATAATGTCCCATTTTCCTTCTCGCAAGATCAACGGAATAAGCAATTATCATGAACTCCCAACTTGAGGCACATTCGGGGGCACTTCCAATCCCCCTTCATGGCAATGCCACGATCATTGGACATGATCCATTCTGATAGAAAATGGGGCAAATCGACAGCAAACTCCGACTTGGGAAGGGAAGTATCTCTTTCTCTATCTTATGTTATTCTCAATGTGACACTCATTTTCCTCTTTGCAGGAGCACATGATAAACATATGGTCATCTCCGAACAGTTATAGCATCTCAAGTCCTCGATTGACTGATCTCATGCGCATTTTTGTCTCCCCATTCCTTGAGATTTCTTTCACATCTGAATATACTTTATTTGCACTTTTTTTTTATTGTGAATAATTTAAATCAAATTGAATTTCATGAATTTCATTTTATCAAATTTTTGTCTATATCGCAAATCTTCATTGGGAGATAATTTAAATCAAGCAATCTTTGTGGTCCAAATGATCATACTGAATGAGAAAATTTCAGAATGATGAAAGGCAAGCCATTTCCATACACGTCCCGCATTTCTAATCCCTAGTGAGTTGAGTGAGAATTTCCATGCTCACAAGGTAAAGGTTATCTTGCGAAAAGTATGACGTTCAAGATGATATGGGGCATTCATTTCCTCTATCCAAACACTACAGGTTGTCATTTGCTAAACCCCTTTGAACGGTGGTTTCACTTCATACCCCTGTCGGGAATAACCCCACATTGGGGCAATTCATGAAAAGCTCAGAGAATGACTAGAATTTTCTTGCTTTCACTTGCATCAATCTTCAAGTGTATTTATTACATGAGAATTCTATGTTAGTTCAAGTGCCTTAGACATGACGAAGAGCATTTCCTTCATGTACCATACACACTTAATCCATTGCTTAACCCAATTTGAGCGGCGAATTCATTTCTTATAACCCGATCATCCGACAAATGAGCAAAGTGCCTTGGGGCAAAGTGAAACTCAAAAAGATCTATCGGCAAAATATGCAGAAGATTCAGATGAGACCCCCTCTTTCTTAAAAAAAAAAAAAAAAAGCCCAGAAGAAAATGGGAGTAGGGGGAAGAAAAGCAAAAGCTCACCATGTAGAAAATTTGGGGCATCCGAAAAATTCTGTGCACCCAAAAGGAGGAAAAAACAAGTGTAGCCTGAAAGAAAAGGCCTGCTCACATAAAAAAAAAAGTGAATCTTTGGATGGAAGGAGGTCTCAACTGGATTGGTTTACAATATGTTCCTCATGGATAGTCATTTTTTATGCAGATCGAGAGAAATTGCTCGCTCGGAGTGACATCCACGCTTAAAAGCGACAAGGATGGATGATCACGGATCTCATCTTCATACACCTCTTTTGTTATAAATAAGCCCTTCATTTTCAAGCCTACCCCGAACCTACGTTACAACCCTTACCGAAGTCTCTTTAGATTAGGGCACTTGAGCTAACGTAGGATTTCAAATGCTTATAAATGTCACTCGAAGAAGTGCAAGCAAGATCATTTATCTCATTTTGCAAGGTTCCTGACTTGTAAATCCGATGCAGCTGATGAAGATCTCATTTCACTTCTAAGCCTTATGACTCTTGTGAGTCCCCTTTGATCAACCTTTGACCGAGCCTGAATTACAGTCCTTGCAAAAGACCGCATGGATTGGTTCGGTCATACTAATTGCGAGAATAACTAGACCCTTGTCGAGTGTGATGATGACAGTTTTGAGTGTTTATCATGCCCGCAATGATGGTCGGGGTTTCAAAAGCCTTTTCATGAGAGTGAGTGAAAAGTTCTTTCTGACTGAAGGTTCCTCATTCAACTTAATCAAATTTATCGAAAGGATCAAACAAATAAATTCTCCAGTGGAAGCTTGGTAACGCGAACAAGTTTTGACTTAGGATGTTGCATTTTTGTTATGAACACAATTATTTGCAGCTTTATTTTAAGTGAATGAATAGGTATGATGCGATCGGCCTAGCCATTCCTTAACCATTGCTCAGAAAATCCAGGTAAGTTTGCTGAAACCGTTTCCAAATTGACCTTGGTTGTCATTTTAATTCCTATGTATGTTCGTGCTGATAAGGTCCGTGCAATATACCTATGTTATGTTTACGCTGATAAGGTACGCTTGACATATTCATTTTGTGTGCATACTAACAAGGTTTGTATCACACTCTTTTTGTGAATCGTATTGGCAAGTTTCAGGCGTCACATCATCTCTTGCATTCATACGGAGAGACCAGCTAAAACAGAGAAGGTTGCAAGAGACATTTTACTGACTCACGGTGACCCATTAAAACGGAGGTGGTCCCGAGAGACAATTTTACCGACTCATGATGACCCGCTAAAACAGAGATGGTCTCAAGAGACATTTTCAGCTGATACGTGACCCGCTAAAACGAAGGAGGTCGCGAGAAGCATTTTACCAACTCATGGTGGCTCACTAAAACGATGGCAGCCCCAAGAGATAAGATGGTACAGCTTGAACCATAACTCAAGCACATTTCTTCATTACGGATCTTGCGTCGTCTCGCATCGGAAAAAGTTTACGGTAAGAGATGGGCCTAGTACCTTGAGATCCTCGCTTCAGAAGCTTGGAAATCAGGGGAGTTGTCGACTTATGACGTATCCGGTAAAACAGGTATTCTCATATGCGATCCATATGCAAACTCCTCTAATGTGGAAAAAGAGAAGCTCTGGCGTATGTTATTTCTGGTATTGCACATCATGCATCATTTCCTTTTGGACCAAAAATTGGATTAGAACTCCCACAAAAAAAACAACAAAAAAAAATCATCATCAAAATTTAGGTTTCAATTTTGTCTTTGAGCAAAACCTCTGCGAGCCTCCACTCAAAGAGGGGCAGCTGTTGACACCTAAATTTTGACTGATCTTGTTAGTCATTTATTTTAAAATAAAAAATAAAAAAATAGGAATTAAACTTTAGTTCCTACCAAAAATAATTAACTCAGTTTTCATATCATGCATCGGATCAGCAGTAGATGGG
This sequence comes from Rhodamnia argentea, assembly GCF_020921035.1. Lineage (NCBI taxonomy): Eukaryota > Viridiplantae > Streptophyta > Magnoliopsida > Myrtales > Myrtaceae > Rhodamnia > Rhodamnia argentea. The sequence goes on from NC_063155.1 coordinate 6,410,745, forward strand.
CATAATTGAATTTTTTTAACTCAGTTGGATCTAATGGATGCGAGTAGGTCGGACCGACACCAAGGACTCATTATAGACAGATGCTCGTTTTCTTTGCTAGTAGAGGTACATGTTTGAGCAAAACTTAAATTCCTTAAAAAATTGTTGGAGATTAAATGCCTTAGCTAATGAATTTAACATCTCTAATAGCATATTAAAACTTTGGAAAGGGGATCAAGACATCGTCAAGTTTGGGGGGTTGGTGAGAATATAATTTGTAAGATTTTCTAATTGCAAGAGTATATTCTTTTTTAAAAAAAAGAGGCAAGATTATATTTCAAGGAAGGATTACACTGCACGGAATTGGAAGAGAATCGTGCGTGAAGATTCAATTTTTATCTTGGAGTCCAATCTTCTCATGCCTATAAAAGAAGGACGTTGACACATTCACCAGGGGTCGGCAAAAAAAATTCTGCTCATATACAGAAATACTCGTGAGAAATAAAGGGAAAGAGTAGGAAGAGTTCTGAAAAATTTCAAGCGACGCCACTTTGCTTCACCTTCGTTCAATGAACCCAATTGGAAATTGCAGTATACCCGTAGCTCGGAGCCGCACGCGACCAGCCCTCTGTTTAGCCGCTGTTGCAGTCTATTTCAGCCCCGTTTTATTTTGAAATCAACATCTAACCCATCTGCTACTTTGTGCTGGACTTCCCTGGTAGTTTGGGGCTTGCTTTCGTTGCAAAATCAGTCAAAAGGTGCAGTTTTTTTTTTTGGCGATTTCACAGCTTGGACGTGTGTTGATTTTCGGGGCAATACGAGCTCGATTTGCTCGCTGTTCAACCGATCTGCTGCTGTTCGGTGCCGACGAAGGAGTGAATTGGCTCTCGCGAATTCATTCCATCAAGTCCCCTTAGGTGCGCAACGTTCCTTAGCGGATCCATCCGAAAGTTCGAGCTTGGTATTCGAGTTTTGTGCAAAGTTCGATTAACAAGGCCGATATTTGTTTCAAGGTAAAAATTTTCTACGTTGAATATTTGCTTGCTCAATAGGTTAACTTGCATACTTCACTGAGTGTTCTTGCATATCTTGATACATCATGGGACTGGATTGTTTATCCTGGAGATAAAATTGGAGTTTAATTGGATGTTTACTTTTGAGAAAATAAATTTTCAAATCTTAAAGAAAATTTTCTCAAATTGAAACTGGATTTTGGATGAGGAAAGGTGGATCCCCAATCTCATATTTTCGGCCACCCCCATGGAGTTTTCGAAATTCATACTTAATGGACTTATTTTTATTTTATTTTTGTCGTGCTTTTTTTTTTTTTTTTACTGTTATAAAGTTTGCACATCTTTAAACAAACTTGCCCATAACACATGCTCCCCAATTGTGCCTTGTCCCTCGGAAAACGTACATTAAAGGCAACATATGACTTCGATCTCGAAGTACGATCGTGCCCGTACGTGTGAATTAGATATCAAATCCTCGATCTCGAGGAGCGGATCGCTAATTCCTAAATAGAATTTCAAGGTTTGCCCTATGTATATAGGGACGACGGTAATTCTATAATATATTCACTTGCTAACCCTAATCTCGGGGGATGTTGTGAATAAAAATCGGAATTTCGGATTTAAAAGTGTTTTATGGGCAATATTGTTTATTTTTGTTCAAATTTCATTGTTTTCATAGTTTAAATAAATTCCTAAAAAATCCAAAAAAAAATGTCACGTTTTCTTAAGCTAAATCACATTTCTCTTCACTTTTTGCATGAAAATAATGTCTAATAAAATTAGAACTTTGAGGAATCAATTTCTTAAGTTAAATTAGATGTTACTTCACGTTAGGGTAGTTTTTACCTTTATTTTTTCATGAATCCGAAAATACACAAAAATATACCAAAAAATACCATCCACGTTGCATAGCATTATAGTTTAGTTTGCATTATTATATTTTCCTTGTCATGCATATTTGCCACGTCATTATGCCATGTCACGTATTTTTGCCATGTCATTACATCTCACATGTCATATAGGTAGATTGCATTAGCATTGCATTTAATAAAAGAAAACCCAAAAAAAAAAAAATTAATTCAAATCATCAAACTAAGGTTTTTTCATGAAAATCGGGTACCGAAAGGGCATTAATTGAAAAGTTAATGTAACAAAGTCCCCGAATCCATTTAATCTCTGGTTCGTATGAAATAAAGTATTTTCTCCCGAATACTTTATTTAGGTTTCTAATCTACCTACCATAAAAGATTAGTGGCGGCTCCAATTTAAAATCTTGGCGTGTAATTGAACCTAAGTTGCGATTCGGTAGGACTTGGGAGAGTCCGAATTAGGTTAGTTAATCTAATTAACCTAATAATCCGTTAACCCAAAAAAAAAAACTAATTTTTAGGTCGCGACAGGAGTATATCCGTGATTTCGTCGAGTATCCGAGCATATCTATAAGCAATTTCTACTACACTATCGCCAACGATGAATTCCCCAGAAACGCACCTCCACCTTCTCGTGTTCAGCATAATGCGCTCTTCGATGTCGCTTGGAAAATTCTTCCTAGCCTTACTCATCTTGCTGCTAAACCACAGGATCACCGCAAGTAGTGCTCTGCCGCTAGGTTACGATGGAGACGAGGGAGAGGCTCTTTATGTTCTGAGAGCTGCTTTCAACAACTCTTTCTTGAACAGTAACTGGAGAGGCATACATTGTATGATAATTTGTTTACTGGTGTCTGGTTTGCATCTAATGGATGTTTGCATATAGAGTTCATTGAATAGTGAACGTGTAGGTTGTAAATTTGTAATAGAGGTTACTTAAAGACTGTATGTTTACTTGTGTATGATTGATTGAAGAATTACGAAGTGTGCATCAACTTTTCGGAACTGCGGACCGGAAACCCTTGGAACAGCTCGAGAACCGATCGTTAAGGTTATCATAATTAATGCGTATGTATTTTATGATTGTAAGGCATTCGAATCACTTTTTAATCTCTCCTAAATAGAAAAAGAGGACAAATCCAATTCCTACAAGATCAGCTAGAACTCAAGCTTTGATCACCCGGTTCCCAGAAAGGCCGACCATTCTTAACACAATCGATGCAACGCGACAACAAGCGAGAGAAAAGCTAACGAAAACATGTCTCAATTTGAAAACGACATCGAAGCGGATCAATTCGAAATCGACATGGCTACAGAAGGGTAGCAGCCGAATTATTGCGCACTGGAAAGATAGGAAACGAAACATAATTGCATAGTGGCTCAATTGAGACTGGCATTAACTTCTCCTTGCGTCCCTTCAGCTCACGACTTGAATTTATTGGTCAAAAACCGTGCGACCTAAGTTAGGGAAACATCGATGAACAAAAAAAAGTTAGGGAAACGTCCGTGCCTTTACGCAATTTTTTTACCCTTTAGGATGGACCGCCTAAATAATGATGCCTTCAAAGTCCAACTCACATAATGTTTTTCTTTTCACATAATATTTTTTTTAACTCCCGTTATTCCTTAATCCGGTTGCGACACTCCACTGGGAAGAATTTCGCAAAGTATACTAGGCGATTCAAAGGGGACTTGTATAGTTTGGGACATCACTTAGTAAATCAATTTAATGGACCAAACTTTATACCCCTATCATCACCTCACCATCAGTATATTCACTTAGGCTGTAGCTATCATAAACCCAAATACCGACATCATCTGGATTTCGAGCTTCAGTATTTCCATGTACATTTGACACACAGGTCCCGCAGCATTGATATTGTTCGCTTTGGGCGGAAACTTACATGGTTTTGTTCTTCTGGGCTTTGGCTCGAAAAAGGTCTCGTTGCAAGTTAAGGACAAGTGACATCCCATATATAGCAATTTACCTCACCACGCTCGGGCGACGTGGGATTCGATTCATTTCTGCCCCCTTCGACACCCACATGAGTCGCAGCACTCCCATTATGTTTCACCGTCAGAGCCCGCTCACGCTCTCGGCAGACCGGGTCGTTATAGGCCCACCTGTTGGGATACACGTAACATGCATAGGCAAATAAAACATAAACGCAGCGGAAGTAAATAAAAACCTATACACGTATCTCCAGAGGCGTAGTTCGTGCGTTTCAATCAAAAAACATGTGCAACAAAGGGGTTTAACGGATTACCTATTGAAGCGTGCTTGAAACGAAACAGGTTTAGATGTTCTTCGATCCGAGCCCCACAAGTGTCGGGTCTCTAGTTCAGACATACCACCAATCACTACGATGAACGGAAGAATGAGCGCGCGAGAATCACCACTTGAATTGTGCTAGCAATATTGTGGAATCAATTCTCACAACTCTAAAAAAATTCTGGTCTTTCGTATGAAAAGTGAGAGAGTATTTTTCATTCTCTCTTTTACCTCTTCACACGCACACGCGAGAATACTCTTTTTCTCAAAACAGCCCACTAGAATGGCACACACACTAAGAGCGTAAAAACTGTTTTCACGCTCGTGCACGAAGAGAAAAACGGAAAAAGCCGTTTGCACGGCACACACGATCTGATCGTGTGTGCAACGTGCACCACGTCCCACGGTCAACAACTATTTGTTGACCGTGCGAGACGTGCACATGGCCAGCAAATGTGCTGGCCGTGTGTTACGTGCACAAAATTTTTATTAGTTTATTTATTATTATTAAAAAACAATATATATGATATATCATACATATATATATATAAAGACAAAAAACAATATATATATATAAATATATATATATATACCAGCATGTGTGCAATTTCGGGCACATCAATATGTGTCGATTTAGGACGTGCGTGTGCATCATATGCACATAGCCCATGACCAAAAATAAAAAATTAAATTAAATCATATTTAATCTAATTTCAGTCCGACTAATTCAATAGTCGTGATTGCAAACATATTTGCAATATCAACTTTCCGTTCAATGTCATTATGAATTGGTTATGGTGTGTGACATTTCTAAGTTCATCACTGAGCTAGTAGTAAGACATGCACCAACACATTAGAACATCCAAGAGAATTGATTGTCCCGATCAATCTCCGGGTCCTACAAGCCATGAGTGACATCTAGCAATATGTCATGGCTACCTAGACAGTGTGAATGTTTTAAGAACATAATGAACCCGTCGGCTTTGACTACAGTGTAATTCAATCCCTCTGTCTTACTATATCCCGATCGAACAAAGACCATGGAGTATTTGTCAAGTCACCGATTCGATCATATGCACAAATCTAATCGACATGCATTCAAACGAGACATGAACATTTCATTCTCGGTTACAACCCCGGCCGAGGATTTCAATGCATTGTCATAATTAAATTGCATAGGATATCATACCTTGCATGTGACAAGGAGACAGATTCCATTTTGCGCACACGTGTGACTTCGTATGTGCATGAACTGCGACCATCAAGTACGGATACGGATCAACGAACCATTAATATGCGTCCTCGTGAACTATAGCCATCCAACACACAAGTCAACACTATGCCTCAGGTCTAAGGATTATTTACACAAGACCAAATCATGAACGATTAGACATTGACCACGCTAAAAGCTTCCATGTCGCTAATCGTTCAATGTGTGTCACGTTCGGTGAACACTGTCGATACAAGCACCTGTGTTCTAACTCGGGCATCGCAATACCCAATGACTTGTGACTCGTCATTCCCTTAAGCATCCAATGCTCAATGGTGAAGTTAAGAACACATCGGTCTCAACAGGATCATTGATATCCATTCAATGATCCATCAACCAGGAACAGTTTAAAGATTCGGTTTAACCGTGAATCTGTCACACATATTCTCAACGTCTCAAGAATAGGTCCAACCACAGCTGATCTTGTGGAATTTATTCATATAAGTAAATAATTGGACAAATGAATAAATACGTCTTTGCCATTAATTAAATAATAAATTGAAAATACAACTGAAATCTCTAACATGTAACTATTACATAGTCGCTTTGGGGCATATCTCTAACACCACCGTCTTTCGCCTGTTTCGTCTATGGTAACAATGCTCTTCATATACAATGTTCTGCGTGTTTGGCACGGCGATTGGACCTTTTTTCTACATTAAAGGGAGCAGGAGCTCCAATATGGGATAAGAATTCCAAGGGAAATGCGCCATGCAATAGCAGAAATTAATTTATTTTCTAAGCACTACAATTTCGTATATTGGAAGAAAAGAAAAAGGAAAGATCTATACTTAATTTGCGCTGCTTAGTAGGATTTGTATGACGGGAGGTTTGATCCTGAGGGTAATTTAGAGGTCCCTTTGACTCACAAGTTTCATGGTTTGTGGTAGATCATCAATTTCCACATTTAAAGACAACCAAATTGTAATTGAGAGGTCCCGTTGACTTGGAAGTTTCGCGGTTTGTTCCCCAAGACTTTCCAGGGCAAAGTTCCCGCGTGGGACATTGGTGCCACTTTCGGCCTCACTGGGCATGTGCTTCGAAGTTGATGAACTGGCCCACAAGACAGTGATAGGAGTTGGGATCGATTCAGGCCACTCGCTCCGTTTGACTTTTCTGCAGATCCCTTTCCACACGCTCTCCTACCTCTTTCTCCTATTCTCAGGAATCCTCTGCCTCCTCCTCCTCCTAGTCTAAATTTCAAGACTTCACATGCAGTAGCTAATTGTCACAAATCGGTACTTGTCATCGTCTTTCACCAACTTAGTCTATCAAGCTCCATCGGATGTTGCGCGATATGAGGCCTTTGGGCCTCGGAGCTACCGGTATGGTCTCGTCGTCAGCTACCCTTTTTGGATTTCGAGTGAACTAGAGTAGTATTGTGCCTATTCGAATTTCGAGATTACCTGCAAAGAGATATACCCTGTATATTTTAGTGTGTCAATGATGAGTACATGAGCCTATTATAAGCTTTGTTGGATGACTAATATAAAGTAACATAATATTACGATGCAATCAATTAGAAAAATATCCATAATACCCTAATTATCCTAAATAGCAATACCATCCCACTCAAACTCAAGGTGGCGTAGAAGAAGTCAACTGGAGTCTGAAGAAAAGATCTTGAAAAAGACCTAATGGATGTGTCTTTATGAAGATATCGGGAATCTGATCAATAGATAAAGTGGGAACTAGTCATGCAATTTTGAGATTGTATGAAATCATAGTCTATTTCAATATATTTGGTGTGCTAATGGAAAACATTATTATCGGGCTATTTGAATATCACTCAGGTTATCGGAATAAATGACTCTTTAACCATTATGAGGGGCTTCCATGTCTTCTAATAACCATCGCAACCATAGTAATTCTAATGCACTACCAGCAAGAGCACGGTACTTCGCTTCGGTGATAGATTGAGCAACAATGATATGTTTCTTACCACGCTATGACATGAGTGAGGTACCAAGAAAGAAGCAATAGACTGTAGTGGAACGACAATAAAGAGGGTCACCAGCTCAGTCAGCATTTGAATAAGCCCTCAACTCTAAAGTAGAATGGGCAGAAATGTGAAGACACTGAAATAAAGTACCATTGACACAACCAAGAATATGAAGAACAATAGCAAAATGAGTCAGACGCGGTGCGATCATGAACTATCTGACTATTTGAACAACATTAGGCGAAATCGGAACAAGTAACAATGAGATATATGAGACTACCAATCAACCATCAATAAAGTATATAATTCAAAAGAACAGTCCCATCTTTGCCATCAAAGTTTGCATTTGCTTCAATGAGAATTGAAGCAATCTTGTTATCAATGAGTTCCACTCGAGAAAGAAGATCAGTGACACATTTCGCTTGAGATAAATAATAGGCGAACAAATCTGAAGCAATATCCAAGCTTAGAAAGTAACCAGGTCGCTTGGGATAGATAATAGCGGTAGTACATGTTCGCCAACATGAACAGAAAAGAGGCATCGTTTGATGTGTAACGGCCTGAATTTCTACCAGAATTGAATTAACGAGCTGTTGGGTTAGCGTTGAAGTTAAGTTATGGGTAATTATGAATTGGGATAAATTGGGAGGAGTGTGCCACTTGGTGGCTGTGTGTCACGAGTGGCGTGCATGGAATGCCATGTGGCACCATGTGGCAGCCCACTTCCCTCTATAAAAGTAAGACTCTCTTCCTCTCACTCATTTTTGGTGAAATTCACGATCACTCATTTTTAGTCGTCGGGTTTAGTACTCTGTTTGTTGAGCTTCGGCTCACTTCTGCTTGTTGAACTCTTTTCAGTTACCCAGGTACCGACGGCTAAGGATGATGGTGGTGACATTGGAGCCGTTGATGGTGGCGGAGTTGAATAATCGTGATAGCGCTTGGAAGTAGACGCTTTCCTTTTGAATTCTCCCAAGTGTTGTTCAATGATCAACTAATGTACATGAACGATTACATGAAATATATATGAAACAAGGTGTTTATGGTATCAGGTAATGTTGTTATGTATAAATGAGTGTTTTTTTATTAGGTACAGGTTAGTGGAGCCCTATAAAAGCTATATGTTTAAGCGTCGTGCCTATGTCCTTTGATTGCACTTGTATGTTTTGTATGGCTGCTGGATTATTTACGTTTCTAATTTTTTGCATGCATCCTCTATTGTCTATGATATAATATTAAAATAGAGCGCAATTAGTAAGTAGGTGGCAGGGCCGAGAAGACGCCACACAATGAGGGGTGGGATTGCGAGGAGATAGTGGTGGCGACAGTGAAGCGGACTGTCAGGAACGTGGTGGAGGAGTTCGCCTGGGCAATGGGCGAGGGGCTCATGCTTGATGTGGAGGCGATGAAGGTTTTTGGCGCGTACAAGCCCTCCGGCGGGCGGTGCGCATTCAACGGACAGACACGAGCTGTGCTTTTGCAACGATGGTTCAAATCCCACGAACGGTTCGTTTTGCAAAGGTAAGAATGAGGTTTGTGCACGTTTCTGCATTTTGTCCGCCAATCGCATGATTGCTTTTTCCAATGCTTGTCACATGTCAATTGCGTGTTTCTACATATTTTGATGTCGCAGCAGCATTTATTGCTCAATCTCCTAACTAATACTTGTTCAAAATTTGAATGGTAGCCACTTGTGCATGTATATTTCAGTATGTTAGAAAGTCCACTATAAAAATTTATGATCAATAAATAAAGAGAGGTCACATATATGTTGGTAAAGTATAAGCCGTAATCAAATGAGGCGAGATATTTTTACACTCCTCTCGCATGCAAACCGGATTAAAAACCACACATAGAATATGACTAATGGAGGGCGGCACAACTGAAATAAATTGGGCCAATACCTTGATCCAATAACAGGTCCAAAATGTGCTATTTGCTTCCGACAAGAGAGCCAACGGGGGTCATCATCGTAAATCACGAGACATGGGTCCAATCCGGCATGGCTGATGTTAACCAAGTGCCGAGTCAAACTCTGGTTTTGCCAAAGTCAAGAGCTTCTCATTTTTCTGTCATTCTCAAGGCACAGCATGGTTTTTGTACTCTGCATCCTCTTCCTTGTTTGCTCCCACCACCATGCCCCTTTCGATGGATCTTACCATGTCATCTTGCGCTCTCTCCTTGCTCTTCATCATGTCCCTCCATATTCACTTCCCGGTGCCAGCTTCCGGCGAGTTCCCACCGTTCCGAGAGTGCGCTCCTTTTGTTTGCGGAGATCAACAAATCAGCTATCCTTTCAGGCATAATGAGCGACCGAGTTACTGTGGGTATCCTGGCCACGAACTCGGCTGTGACGGACATAACCTGACCTTGTCCATGATGTCACCGGAATATCGGGTGATCCACATGGATAGGAATGCGCAGGTCCTCGAGGTGGCGAGGACTGATATAGTGGAAGATGTGTGTCGAAAAACCGATGTTGACACCACTTTAAACTTCACTCTCTTCAACTACGCCTCTAGTGATATCAATTTCACCTTGTTCTACAATTGCAATGTGTCGCCGTATTCTCTATCTTATTTGTTCTTATGTCGCACACAATATGGCTACCTTGTTCGGAACGCGGACCTTGATCCCCAGTCCCCACGATGCAACTTCAGGGCCCTTGTCATGATTGCAAGCGAAGCTCTAGCTCTACTGCAGTCACCTGACGAGAGCAACCGTAGCGCTATTATTGAGGTCCTGAGCAAAGGCTTTGAGATCACCTGGATTGCCGACACATCGCAGTGCGATGATTGCACCAAATCGGGGGGAAGATGTGGGTATGGCTGGACAAGGCAAGAGTTCAATTGTTTTTGCTCTGATGGAGTCTATTCAACGACCTGCGACCGACAAAGTATGCACGCTTACTCTGCAACCTTCGCTGCCTTGTGTCCTAACAGGGAAAACCTGGCATCCACTTACTAGTTTCATCACTACTTCATTTGGTATTTGACTTGATAAGGCTTTGTGTCCTAGCAGGGAAACCTGGCATTTTGGGGACAAAATCTATCCTAGGTAATCCGCTGAACTATGATTTTCACTGAGTATTTTCCATATTCGCAACTTATTAGCCTTGATAAAGTGATGAAGTGAGATTGTTGTTTGAAATATCCTGCTTTTTTTTTTTTTTAGGAATAGCTACAACAGGTACTGCAACTGTGATCGCCCTTATTTTAATACTTTCCATCAGGAAGAAACCAATGATCAGAAAGATTATGGCTTTAGTGAAGCAGAGGAACGAACATTTAGATGGCGAAATGAAAATTGAGGGACTTGTCTCTTTGAGAAGATACACCTACAGAGACATCAAGAGGATGACCAACTATTTCGAAGAGAAGTTGGGTCAGGGAGGCTATGGTTGTGTGTACAAAGGCAAGCTTCAAGATGGTCAACTTGTGGCGGTGAAGCTTCTAAAGAAGCTGAAAGGCGACGCCGAAGAATTTTTCAATGAAGTTGTGAGCATTAGCAGGACTTCTCATGTCAATGTTGTCAGCCTCCTGGGGTTCTGTTTTGAAGGAAGTAAAAGAGCTTTAATCTATGAGTTCATGCCCAATGGATCCCTTGAGAAGTTCATCTTTAACAGGAGTAACGCATTGGAGGTAGATCAACTACTGAGTTGGGACACTTTGTATCAGATTTCCCTTGGCATAGCTCACGGGCTAGAGTACTTGCATAGAGGCTGCAACACAAGGATCTTGCACTTCGACATAAAGCCCCACAACATTCTTCTTGACGCAAACTATTGTCCCAAGATTTCCGACTTTGGTCTTGCCAAAATATGCCCAAGAGAAGAGAGCATCGTGTCATTTCTTGGTGCCCGAGGCACCGTTGGATACATTGCTCCGGAGCTGATCATAAGGAACATCGGGGTGGTTACTCACAAATCAGATGTGTATAGCTACGGCATGATGGTTCTTGAGATGGTCGGCAAGAGGAAAAATGTTGAAGTCGCAGTAGATCGAACTAGCGAAACATACTTCCCTCATTGGGTCCACCGACGCCTGGAGCTTCAAGAAGAGCTTGGGCTGCGCGGGATCACAAATGAGGAGGACAAAGTAATCGCGAAGAAGATGATTGTAATAGGCTTATGGTGCATTCAGATCGATCCGAGAGCTCGGCCATGTATGACGCAAGTTGTGGAGATGCTAAAAGGAAGTGTTGACGCCTTGCAAATTCCTCCCAAGCCATCCTTGTCATCACCCTCAAGATCGCTCGTAGCTTGTCCATGTGAAAGTTCATCTCTACAAGAGAACAATGATTCAAGTAGGAGTTATTCAATATCAATTATATGAGACCGGCATAGTTTGTAACAAAGATTTTAGTGGAAAAAAAGCAGCTGCATTGAGCTATTCATAAATTTGTAATCAAATGTCTAGATTGAATTGATGAAAATGAAGAAGAGGAGGACAAAAATGTGTTATTGACACCTAAATCTTCACGTATGGGTTTCTATCCCATGTCATCAAATTAGGAATATAATTTCTTCACGTAAATTGACCCCTTAACCCAAAAAATTGACCCCGTATCATTTGTTATTTGCATTGCTTGCTACAACTCGTAACGATTAGGGACATTCATAGATGAAAATTAAAATAAGTACAAAAAATTATATAATTAAAAAAAAGGAAACAAGACTCACGAATCAATTTATATTTTCACAAGCACATTAACTTTGTCATTTTGAAGCCCATCTAGTGGGTTCACGCCCGGCCCACAAGAGAGCTTTGGTGGCCGTCCACACGCTCTCAAATGGAGCATGCATCGGCCAGCCACCCATGAAGAATTAGGAGGGAAAAGTTGAAAAACTGAAAAATTGGAGGGACAAAGAGGAAGCATTCTTTATATGGCCTTAAGCATGCAAGGGAGTGTTGGGGCTAACAATATAACAAACAATCAGCTCTCAATATGGTATTGCAAATAAATCAATGTGTGTGACGCTAGTAAGTAAATCAGAGCAAAAGATAAGCAAATCACACATCAAATTGTAGTGGTTCAACTCTAGAACAAAGTCAACGTCTACTTTCAGACTAATAGCCTTAACAACGGCTGAATTCCACTAGTAAATAGTAACACAAGTTACAGTTAACTAGTATATTTCCCTTCACTTGATAAATCACATTATCAGGATACAAGAATATTGCACTTACTCTTGTACACTTGACACATAGCTATTACAATGCTAGACCAAATACATAGAGATACACAGAATAAAGTCAATGACAATTTCGAGCTAGAGAGACAATTGCAGTATTTTCACGTAGCTAATTTTTGTTCTCAACACCACTGTTCTTTATATAAATATGTCCATTGGAGACCTCCTTTGGTGTTCAGCTAGTCGCTGAAGAGTGACTGGGGTTCTTTGCCAGTATCGGGATTGCTCCTGCAGTCACATCGCTAACTTACGCAGGTTTCTCAAAAAGACTATTGCTGTAGCTATCCTCTTTTAGAAATCTGTCAGCGACTTTTTTAATACTTAACATAGTTTGTCAGCTACGGAATCCAGAGCTTCAACGGCTATTTTCTATACCATCAATAGTCTTCTTCCAGTGCGTATCTCACTATCGTCAAACCAAATGCATCCTAAGTAGCACTGACACCGACACCGACACGAGACACGGGACACGACACGACACGACACTCCGACACGTCAATTTTAAAAAATAAAAATTTTCGACACGTTGGAGACACGTTGTATATTAAATATATTTTATATATGTACGATAAATTATTATTTTTATAATTTTTTATAAAATAGAAAATTTATCAAAAGAGTTCTTATAATCAAAGAAAGCTCACACCATGAATACTCCAATAATTTGATCCTAACCAGCCTAGAAAATAAATAAATAATAAAAAAAAATCCTGTTATCTGCACACTTCCCCTCCTCTCTCACGTCTCCTCCCCTTCTCTCTTTACTTTTTAAAAAATCTCTGACACCTTTCTCCTCCTCTCTCTCTCTCTCTCTCTTCTCTGTCTCCCCTTCTTTTCTGTTTTCAAACTTTCACGTTCACCGAAAACCTCTCTCCTCTCTGCTGCACCCCCTCTGCCTCTTTACTTCCTGAAAAAATCTCCCCCGCTTTCTCTCTATCAGTCCTCTCTGTCTCGCGACCAACTACGGCATCGACCACCATGATTTGTGCTACGGGCTCTGTCCTCCGGCTCGTTTGCTCTCTCTGCTCCGGCGCACACGAAGGCCGTTCTTCGCTTGGGCGCTCGCGTCACCGGCTCCCTCCCTCATCTCTCTCATGGCCCGAAACGCTCCTCCCCCTTCCCCCACTGTTCTCTGCCCTTCGGATCTGCTTTTCCCCGCCCTCTTTCCTCACCAACTCGCGTGTCCCCGGCGTGTCGCTGGCGTTGACTACGTGTCGGACCTCCGACATGCGTTGACCGCGTGTCGAACGCGTGTCGGACCGTATCGGACGCGTGTCCGTGTCCGACACGTGTCCGACACCGACACGCCGAGGGGTTTGGCGTGTCGGTGCTTCATAGAATGCATCACTTACACATTCTAATGCACACTATTACCGGTGTAGATTATGAATGGCCTGGCTAAACTTCTTCAATGAAGATACCAACTAAGGGTCTTTTTGGCGGTGATTCTGATCATCCGTTTTTGTTCCCAGAAACAAAAAAGGATCAGAAACATGTTTGGTAATGAAAAAAAATGATTTTGATTCTGGTCCCGGGAACACTTTTGGACCACTTTTTGGAAGCAAAAAAAAGATGATTCTGGTGTTTTGGAACACTTTTGGGATCACTTTTTTACACAATATACTTATGACTTATCATTCATACTTATAATTAAAATTTTAATATAAAATAGTATTATTTAAAAAAAAAAGTCCACGTGGATTTTCAACTTTACATAAATTAAAATTCAATTTTAAAAATTGCTAAAAACTAATTTTCTTAAATTAAAAATTTTATTTAAGGAAAATTTAATAAAAAAATTTAAAAATTTAAGAAATGGGGGAAATAAAAAATATTTAGATTTTTAATTTAATAATTTAAAAATAATTAAAAAAATTAAGATTGAAAATAGCTAAAATTTTGAAAAAAAAATCTCGTCACCGGATTCTTCCCCTCCCCCCCCCCTTTTTTTTTAAAATTAGTTTTTTTTTTTGTAAAATTTTAAGCCTATTTTTAAATTCAATTTAAATTTATATTTAAAAAATTATTTTTTAGAAAATTTTTAAATCTAATTTATTTTTTATATTAAGGGACCTATAATAGCATTTTTTTTCAAATTTTTAGCTATTTTATTTTCTATTCTAATTAAGTTTGTATTTTTTATTTCCTATTATGTTTTTTTCAACTTTTATCTTTTTTATTATTATTAAAGACCGGACCCAACCCTCCGCGTCGCGAACTAAATCTCCATTTTTTCTCCATTTTTCGAGCCGCACAAAAATTTTGTCGAGTCGAGTGAAGAAAAAATCAATGTAGTTGAGTTGCAATTCTTGTAAGCTTGTACGATGTGTAATTACAAGAGTGCAAAACTATAGGCGATTGCACAATGAGGAGCTTTTCTTTTATTTTTTTTGGGTAATCAATCTAAAAGTCACGAGAAATAATAACAAACAAATGATTTAGACAAATTCTGTAAATGTAATACGAATTACTTTTCAAACGATATAAACGATTGCATACTCATGAAAAATTGACAAACGAATTGGGAACGGAAATTTTGTTACTTTTTCTTTTCTTTTCTTTTTTTGCTTCATAATCACTATTTGATTATTTTCCCTCTTTGCCATCAAATGTGATTATATAATTATTTGATTTAAATGACAAATTGGGAACGGAAATTTTGTGCAGCTACCAAACGCGTTTCTGTTCCAGGAACAAAAATTTTAAACAGTTACCAAACGCGTTTTGATTCTCAAAAAATCATCCAGGGAACGGAATCAAAAAAAGTGATTTTGATCGGAATCATTTTTTGGGAACGGAATCACCGCCAAACAGACCCTTATTGTTTTGGATCACATTTCGATAGCATTTTACATCACAATGCGTGATACATGTTATATGCATAGTATTTGATTTCTAGACATTCCGGCGCGAGGCGCGATTTTTCGCTCGCATATGAGGTGTTACATGGTCACATGTCGCTGCCCATGAGGTCGCCCCAAACCGACCTTCGCGGGTGTCCACAGCCCAGCATGTCGTGTTGATCTTTTGCAGCCCAAGTGATCCGTAGGCGGCCTGGGAGTATCCGTGACCGCTATCCAACCTTTTAACGTGCCAAATGGAGTCTTGATGCCCGTTGCACAGACTGCGTAAGGGTCGGAAAGCGGGCGTCAAGGCCTTATTTGGGCGTCAATTACGGGTCCGGTCATGTTTCCTCCACTTTTCCGTAAGCTGGTAGCCAATTTAGTTCAATTTTCAGCATTATGTTCATCTTTAGAGGCATTACATTTAGTCTTGAGTTATATTTGAGTCATTGTCACTATGAGGGGAAAATGAACAAAAAAAAAAATAGAGTTGCATTTAGTTAATAATCACATTTTTAGGACTTAGTTAATTCATGCTTAGTCTATCTTTTATTTGGTTAATCGCATGTATTAATTTTATGCATAACCCATGAGGTCCTTGCCGGGGTTTAATAAGGAGGCCATATATTAATTTTGCCCGATACGCCTCGTGATTTTCCTTTGTCGTACCTTATTTTACGTTAATGCTATTATATTTTGCTTTACTATTTTTTTAAATTTGATTGTATGAACACCCTTTGCTTGATAATATACAGTTGCACATTTCATTTTGTTAGGAAAATATAAAAGTGAAAGATAAAAGAGATCATGTGATACATATTTTTACAAAAAAGAAAAGAAAGAAAGAAAGGAAGAAAGAAGAAAGGTACCAATTTAGGGGGTTCGATAAGTATTTAGCGTAACCAAGTCCCCAATATGAATATCTGGTTGTAAAACGAACTCCCCCATATTACTCGATATCTAATTGACACATGGCAACTCTAAACAAAAACCAATTTGTCATAGTAAAAATTAGTAAACCAATATTGCTATCGGTAGGCTTGGGAAAGCACGTGCTATGCGTAAGCGTTACCTCGCAAGATGAACTATTTACGCCCACTCGATTACTTGATAAACCCCTCGAAAATTAAGCCCCTCTAGAACGTCATGACGTGCATTATTTTGTATTATCAGCATATTTTTTCAACTATCCATATGGGATTTAGATTGTCCAATAGTGATGACATGTTAAACAAAATTTGCTGAATAACCTCCATTCATGTGAGTCCAATTCTCATGATCTATTGAATCGGATTGGTCCGCGGGAGAAAGAAAATGGGTAAGAAATAAAGCCCAAAAAAAAAAACCATTAAAAAGAAAAATTGGAGGGTCCGGGTGCGAAACGTAACACACAAGTTTTCTTCTCCATGACGACGGCAACTCACTTAATGGTGCTAATTTCCAAACATTAGTCATCATCAAAATAGTTAATAGACATTAGGTAGACACATGTAGTCATGGAGTTTATAAACTTGGAGGTAATCAAGTCAAAGAGCAAGACCCTCACTTCTACTAAATTCAATGAATCGTGGAACTTTCTTTTAAAGGGCCGTGGAAAGAAATTCGCCTTGTTCACTAAAGTGAGAAAGAAGGAAGTTTTCAACATGCTCATAGTGTTGAGATTGATGTCTTGTATTCTGTTGTCCAAGAGAGTATGAGGCGGTTCCAAAAGGCCCCCCGACGACTGGATAGCGCTCCTAAGCCGCCAGAGGTGTTTTATGTTCAGTCATAGAAAGATTTATATGAGAAAGTTAAATATTTTAGGCTATATGAGCAATTTTATAATTTGTGCCATGTAGGGTTTCGCTATATATATTTAGGGCAAAACAAGTCTCTAAAGTGAGAAGGTGTGAGAAAGAGTGGCTGTACACTTTTCTACATTATTAATGAAATGAATCTCTTCTCCTCGTGGATGCGGATAGGCGAAACATCTCCCCTCTTGAACCACGTAAATTCTTGTGTTGTGCGAATTTTCACTACTTTCTTGCATCATTGATAGGATCGAATTTAGATATTCAACACATAGATCTTAAATATCCCCTTGGAAAAAAGAATAAAAAAGAATAAGAGAGAGATGAGGAAGAACCCCAGGCTGTTGCTTGGAAAGTATGTTGTTGACCGGTGACATTGAGACCTTATTTAAAATCAAAATTGATTTGAGAC
This sequence comes from Rhodamnia argentea, assembly GCF_020921035.1. Classification (NCBI taxonomy): domain Eukaryota; kingdom Viridiplantae; phylum Streptophyta; class Magnoliopsida; order Myrtales; family Myrtaceae; genus Rhodamnia; species Rhodamnia argentea. The sequence goes on from NC_063155.1 coordinate 6,428,329, forward strand.
ATGAAACACTCCGAGTACTCTTTTGAAAAAACGACTTCACTTAGATTCTTATTTGGAATTTTCCCTGTTAAGACTGGCTTATACTTTTATGGCGACGAAAACTTTATATCTCAACAACGACATGAAAGTCCTCCTTCTTTATTCATTCTCGAAATGCATACATCATTCTTCAACAAATGTTTTTCTAGAGCACCCACCAATGGAATTCATCTCGAGATTGAAAGTCTATTGTCACATTGGCAATTTAGGGCGTAATCAAATTTGTCTTGGAGTTTAATTAATTGTTTAAAGTCGGACTTAAGCACTCTCTCCAAATGTCGTGTTCCGTGAAAATTATCTCAACGAAAAGACAAAGGTGAAGGAATCTATGCTAACGTCGCAGCTTTTTTTTTTTTTTTTTGTCCTCCAAATCTCAATATAAAAATGAACGTCTAGGCCACGGGCCCTTCGTAAAAAAAAAAAAAAAATTAATAACAAGAAGAAGAAGATACTTTTTTTTTTTTTGGTCGAAAGAAGAAGATACTTCAAAAGCTCAGTATTAATGCTGATTTGAACGAGTCAAAATGAAAATACTTAGAACGACTATAGTTCCTGACTATATATGATGTTTCATTTGCAATGTTCTAAGATCATTAATCTCTTAGGGTGTGTTAATTTGAGTGAAAGTATTTTTGGGAATTTATTTTCCAAACTTTCACTCATTTGGCTACTCGAAAATGACAAGTGAACCGAAACCACATTTTGGTCAAAGAAAATATTCATGCATAAAATCATGAAAGTGAATTCACCAATCTAAAAAGGTTAAAACACTTTTCAAAACTGCTCCAATCGAATTTTTTCGCATTTTATTTTTATATATTTTCTTTTTTCCCCAAGGCCGGTCGACGGGTCCCAGTGGCTTATCCCGAAATATTTTATTGAAAGGGTAATCATGTTCTGAATTTTTTAAAAAGAAAAGTGCGTCGAACTCTAATTCTTGCCCTTCTTTTAAAGAAACAAGCTATGGTCCAAAGACGTGTCTAACTTCCTTATTTAGTCCAGTCGTTTTCAAAGTTTCAATCCATTGTAAGCATCCAGACAGTTCTTCACCAAGCTTAAAAGAACGTTCTTCACCAAGCATCCATTGTAAGTCATAAACTTTTTATAATTATATCAATTTAATCCATTTGATTGACTGGTACTGACGCGGCGCCGTTGGAACTAACGGTGCTGACGCAGCACCGGCCCGCTAAATGGACTGAATTGACATAATTTCAAAAGGTTCAGGACTCAATTGATAAAAAAAAAAAAGTTTAGGACTGAATCGGGACAATTGCAATAGGTTTATGACTTTTTTGATAATTTTTCTGTTCTTTGTGCATCAAATTATTACAGAAATTTACTTCAAGATTGATTAATTTCTGAATTCATAAAATACCATACTAACGTATTGAATGGATCAAACAACATACGAGTCAAATTCTAGTGAACTGATCCTGATGATTTGTGTTTGTTTGTTGATTTGAAAATTGGACTGGTTGCTGTGCGGGCTTAATAGCTTGTAGAGACTGACACGTAAAATTCTATACGGTGTCATATTTATATGTTATTTCCACACCAGTGACTTAAGACTATTGCAAGTCATTATTAATGCATTGGAACTTTTTATACACGTAGCATTGCTCGAACATGCAAAGTCATTTCCCCGACAATCTTTAATTCAAGGTGAATCTGTTCAAAGCAAATGCCATTTTTTTTAGTAATTTTGGTGTATTTTTTGCAAAATAGTTTTGAAGTTTGAAGAAGAAAAAAAGAAAAAGGAAAAACAGAATGAGTGCATACTGTTCATTGTCTCCATCTTGCAAGCAAATCAATAGTTGGTGGGTAGACCTGTCAAACGGGTAGATCGGGTCGAGTTTGGGTCGAGTTATAAATGATCCAATCCAAATTGGCCCGTTAACCCGTTTTTGACTCATTTATGCATAGTGTAAATTTCTAGGCTCATGCGCAACCCGACCCATATTACTAAAATAATTTTATATTTAATCCAATCTAAGAAAACTCATTTCTTATAAATTTTTAAAAAATTATATTACTAAATTATCGTGGACAATTTTTATAATTAAAAAATCTGATTTTTATTTTATTTCTTTTAAAATTTTTATTTTTAAAATTTTTATATGAATTTTATTATTTTTATTTATTTTAAAAATATGATTTTTATTCTTTTAGTTTTTATTTTTTCCCTTCTAAGATCGGCGAGGGCCACCCTAGTCGGTCACAGGTAGGTATGGCCACGGGCCGTGAACCGCCGGTTCCGGTTCATGAACCACTAGTTCTAGTTCGTGGCCACTATGGAACCGGCCCTTGAAGGGGCGGTTACGGTTCCGGGGTGGGGCTCGAGGGGGGAGAGGGAAAGAGCCACGGCTCTTTCCCTTTTTTTTTTTTTTTTTTTTGCTTGTTCCCAATTTTTTAAAACCGAAACCGGCCCGTGAGGGGCCGGGTCGGTTCCGGTTCGGAACTACTAGTCCTGGTCAACGGGCCGATTCCAGTTCTTCCGCAAGCCGGTTTCGGGCCCAAACCGGCCCGTGGCCATGTCTAGTCATAGGCGGGGAATAAATAAATAAATTATAAATAATATTTTTTAAAAGAAAGAAAATAAAAGAAGGAAAAAAAGAAAAAAAAAAGTAAAAGTAAAGTAGAGGCCTCTTAAATGAGTTGTCTTAATTGGGTTGTATGGACCAATTTATAACTCACTTATTTTGACTTCTTTGTTTGTATATGCTGATCTTCTAAGTTTGTTATAATCCATTTAAATGCTTATGGGTTATTAAATGAATTTTGAACACATTTTGACAAGTCTATAGATGAGGATCGAACCATCAAAGAGACTAGACAAGTCGATGTCGAGACCGAGCAATCTCAAGCGAGGCAACCTTGAGGGTTTGCGGGATCTCAGTGATCTAGACCCATGCTAACCCATACCTTGTCAAGATGGCGTGATCATTTCTTTTGGTTTTCTTATTTTTTCTTATGAGAAATATGTATTGCCGCCTCTACTAAATTCAATGACTCCCTCTTATGAGTCATGGAAAGAAATTTCGTCTTGGTCATCTTGCTCATCAAAGTGAGAAAGAAGTCTTGGACATGCTCATTAGGGGTGATCGGTTCCTGGTCCGGTCCAATTCCCCTCAAGAACCGAGAACCGGACCGGTGGTTCCGGTTCTCAATTTTCCGAAACCGGGAACCGGACCACCGGTCCGGTCCGGTTCCCGGGCGGTTCCATTGGATTGAACACATGCCAAAAAAAAAATTGTACCATTCTTGGACGGTCCCGATCTAGAAAATATAGAGACTGGACATTAAAAAATTTCGAGTTCATTTCCTAAAACGGGTCTTTCAAGGCAAAGTTGAGAACTTTTTGCAAGATTGTTTCCAAAATGCATATGGGATTCAAGCAAAAACGATCTCCCTTTGGGTAAAAAACGGCCCAGAAACCGACCGGGGCAAGATCGAGATGGGGATTTTGTTTGGGGACTAAAAAGGCAAGATCGAGAAAACTCCATGCGCATGGAGTTTTCTTGATCAAAATATAAAAAAAAAAAATCGATCGGTCCGGTCCTGGCGGACCCTAGAACCGGGAATTGGACCGCTCCCTCTAGAACCGGGAACCGGACCACCGGTCTCGGTTCGGTCCGGGTGGTCTTGGTTCGGGCGATCCGATTTGCTCACCCCTAATGCTCATATATCCGTAATAAGTTAATAACCACTGCAATTTATGCTTTAATTCTTTGCTTTTTTATCTAATACATTTGCACAGTGTGGAGTTTTTGTATCCCTTTGAGAGATGAATCCTTGAGGGGGAAATTATGCAATCGATCGATCTTAAACCTATAATACGAAAGTCAATGCAGTCTTAAAAATTTTAATTTAATCCTAAATATTTGCGCGAAATTACAAAATAGCCATCCTAACCAATTTTCGTCGAAAATTGCCGATATTGTAGAGTGCCATGTAGGACTGCTGGAGAGAATTGAATCTTTACATCAACGATTTCTAGCGAAAAATGATCCAAATGACTACATAAGAAGTCCGCGCAAATGTTTAGGATTAATCGGAAAAACTGAAAAGTTCAGGGCTGAATTGATATCCGTGCAAATAAAATGCAAATGAAAGGCCCATTATGCATTGGCATTTTAAAGGCCCATCCATACAAATAGACTGTACAATATGTTTTAGGTTGATTGGGTAATTTTCCCTTTATTAAGAAATCCACCAATGAGATTCATCTCCAAACAGAAGCCTATTGTGCATTGTCATTTTAAAGGCGCAATCAAATTCATTGCTTCCAAAATGAATGAACCACAAATATCTTTGTTCTTCTTTGAAGTTTAAATATAAATTATTATCGATATTGAAACATTTTCAATTGACTAATTATCATAAAATGATAAAGGCGATTAATATTTTTTTTGAGAAAAAAAAGTTTTTTAAATTATTCATTTTTCATAAAACAAATGAACCTAAAAGGCGGTCCGACTTAACCCCTCCTCTCCAAATGTCATGTTTCGTGGAAACTAGCTCAACAAAAGGACAAAAGTGGAAGAATCTTAAGCTAAGTTCACACGTATCTTTGATTTTTCTAACTTTAATATTTCAAATGAACGTGGAGGACACGGGCCCTTCGCCTACTTTACGCTGATTTGAATGAGTCAAAATGAAGATGCTTACAACGATAACAGTACTTGATTACAAATGATTCTTTCTTTGCCATGACCCATGATTTAAGATCATTAATCGCTTAATCTTACCGTAGCTAGTAGCCACTTGTATAATACGAGCTATCGAATCACACTCCATCGAATTATGATCCTATTGAGGAATAAAATTGTAAAGAAAATACGGCATGTTAACTTTGAATTTCAAGATCTCTCGATTTTCCCGATAGTTTTCTTATCTCCACATTAAATTAGAATTTGCAAGATTCGTTAATTTCTTCATTGCTACTTAGCATGAAAAATGCCGAATGCTAGTACTTTAACAAAACCATATTTTTATAAAAGTGAGTTGCTACCCTAACAGTCTGACAATACTGCAAGTTCGGACTAGCTGAAAACTGATTATGCTGGATTAGGTCGGGAACATCGGGAGGATATTGGTGAGATGGCCATTGATATTCTCTCATATTAACAGTACGGAATGTGCTATCGGAAGAATTTTTTCGCACGTACATGTTAATAGAGGATGTGGGTTCTTTGGGTCTGGAAAAAAAATCAACAAGAACATTCTTTTTTTCGGAAATGTGTTTTGCATCAAAGGAATATTTGGAAAACCATTATGCCCACTGCAGAAGTTGTGGGTAAGGAATTTGTTTCTGTTTAAATTTCAACATTTGAGGAAATGAGGACATATCCATCTCCACAAGGAAATGGCGGCTGATAAGATGAAACTCAAATTTTTTGATGCCATTCTTCACAGCAAGGATTTCTTTGAAAGTGGAGTGATAATGCATTTCCGCATTTGTGAATCTACCACCTTTGTAAACACAAATTTTCCGCTTACCATTGATTTCTTCAAGAAGAATAGCTGCCCAATAATTGTCACTTGCATCTGTCCGTAAAATTCTTTTTCCTATGGATGGAATTTGTAGAGGAGGTAGATGCTGGAGAATTTCTTTGAGATACTTCACTATCTTTGCCTGTTTTTGTTCCCATGGAGGTGCATTCTTTTTCAGCATCTTCTGAAGTGGTTGTAACACCTTGGAAACTTTCGGAACAAAGTCTCTAAGGTAATTTACAATTCCGAGGAAGGCTTGCACCTGATTGATGATAAGATCATTGTCCGGGAATTTCTGTAAGTCATCTGCAACATGGGGCCATGGACGGTAAGTTCCGTTCTTGAGATGCATTCTGAGAAATTCTATTTCTTTCTGGGAAATAATCATCTTTCTTTGGGAAAGCATGATGCCATGCTTTTTCACGATCTCAGCGAACTAAGTGAGGAACTTGCAATGGGATTCTTCATCTTGTGAGTAGAGAAGAATGTCATCAATATAAATCTGAGCATTTGGAAGAATGGGATGGAAGATTTTGTACATAGCTTTCTGAAACAAGGAAGGAGCTGTTTTTAGGCCAAATGGGAGGACTTTCCATTGGTAGTGCTGATTTGGGATGCAAAATCCTGTCTTAGGCCTATCTTCTGGGCTGATTCCTAATTGCCAAAATCCTGCCTTAAGATCAAATTTGGAATAAATTCGAGCACGAGCTAGACTGGAAAATAAGGAATTTTTGTGTGGCGGTGGGAACTTATCATCTTGAAGGAATTGATTTAAAGGCTGATAATTAATCACAAGCCTGAGTTTGCCACGATTTTGTTCATCTCTCTTATTGATATAGAAAGCTTCACATGCCCATTGCGAATCTGATGGCTCAATGAGTCCTTGGCTAAGCAAACTCAGAGCATTCTTTTTGTGCAAGAGCAAGATGCTCGGGATTCATTCTTAAATGACTAACTTTTGTAGAATTGATATCCTCATTTCTTTTGAATGGAAGTCGGACAAAAAAGTCTGGATTTGTCCAAAGAGAATGAGAATAGTTTTGAGAAAATTGGGAATGAGTATCTGCACGGGAAGATAGGAGGGTCTGGGTGATAGGATCAAGAAGTTCTGGCTGAATGATAAAGAGTCTTTGGATGTCCACAAATTCTTTGAACTCTTCTTTGAAATAGATTCCATCAGATCTTGAGTTGTGGGAGTCGGGCAAGGATGTCCCAACCAATAATAAGATCTTTATCATGAGATGGGCAGCCAAGGATTTTTATAGTGATTGAACATTGGGAAAAGATCTGAAGTAGGACCTCACGATTTGTCAATTAATGAATGTTTTATGCAAAACACGTGGTGATGAAATATGAATCAACTGTAAAAAATAACTGACGATCTTGTCAAACTATCACGAAAGCATTTTTCTTTATAAAATTTAATCATAAAATATTACACTAAATTAAAGTCCCCTAAATTTTTTTAAGAAAAGTGCATGTCAAAGTGAGTGTCGAGCTCTAAATCACGCCTTTCTTTTGAAAGAAAAATGGATGTGAGAACACATAATAGACCGGAGAAAAAAAAATTATGACCCAATAAAGTTTTCAACGTTTTACTTAATCAAGTAAACCGACCATGAGCTTGCGTATAAAGTGCTTGTAAAGATTGACACATGAAAATTCCATCTACACGCTCGTGGAATTATACTTCGTTTCTACGCCAGCGACTTCGTTATTAGTGTATTAGAGAATTTTTCTTTTCAACGTAGGATTACTCGAACCTTGCACGAAAAAACGCAAAATCAAAGTCAAGTTTGTCTAATCTTGAGTCCCAATGTAAGACTTTGAACGCAATATTATTTAGGCGGTCCATTCTAAATTTGCCAGACCATGTTCATCTTCCTTTACCAAGACAAGACAAGAAGAAAGAAGATGCCAAACCACCACCTTCTCTGCATTCTCTCTCCTTCTCTCTCCCTCCTCTTCTTCTTCTTCGCCTCCTTCTCCGGGAGCTTTCATGGCGTCCTCTCCCATTTCTCGGCCATTTGCGACCCTCACTCACCCCCGTTCCTATGCGGCGGCGTCGAAATCGGATATCCATTCTGGCACGCCACCGACGACGGCCCCGTGCACTGCGGCTACCGGAGCTTCGGCCTCGATTGCCCGCACGGCGGCACCGTTCGCCCGACCCTCTCTCTTCAGGGCCACACCTACTTCGTCCCCTATATCAACTACGACAACAAGACCCTAACTCTTCTCGACGCCGACATCGTCTTCCCCAACCCGGGATGCCCCAGGGCCCGCCACAACCTCACGCTAGACTCGCTCCCGTTTGAATACAGCTCCGCCGACGTCAACCTCACCTTCTTCTTCAACTGCACAGCTCCTGTGGCATCGTCCATCCACGCCGTGCCCATCGATTGCTTAGGATCCGATGACAAACAGTCATACGTGCTCGTGAACACGAGCCCGGAGGAGGCGGCGGCGTTTGACGAGGACTCGGGCTGTGAGGATGCGGTGGTGGCGGTGGCGAAGGGGAGTGAGGTGACGGCAGCGAACGTGGCGGAGGAGTTGTTCCGGGGGATGAACGAGGTGTTCGTGTTGAACTGGACGAAGGCGAAGGACTGCAGCAAGTGCGAGCACTCCGGAGGGCGGTGCGCGGTCGACGAGAACGAGCTGTTTCAGTGCTTCTGCGACGACGAGACGATCCACACCGACGGTTCGTTTTGCAAAGGTAAGGAACGAGGTTTGTGTCCGTTCATTTTCTCTCTCTTATCTTGGGAAACGGTCCTCTCGCCAAGATTGCTTTTTCCAATGCTTGTCGCTTATCAGTTGCGTGCCCTTCGGTTTCTTCTGCACGTTTTGACGTTTCAGCAGCTTTTAGAACTAGAAAAGTATATACTTAGGCTGGTCAATTTATCCTTTTTCGGTATTGGAAAGTTTAGTACCAGAATTCAAATTAATAAGATGGGAGGAATCACACGTGCATAAGAAAATCAAAACGTAATCTAACAAAATCCTCTCCCGTGCAAATTAGATTAGAAACAACATAAAAAAATTAGATTAACGAAATTACGAAGGAATCCCGATTCGAATATCATGCTTAGTGTCTAATCGAAAAACTTCAATCAATAGATGGATGAAGACTGTGCATGTATATAAAGAGATTGCAAAAAATACTTTGGTACTCCCAAGTTAAAGTGAATTTTCTCCTAGATTGATTTCGAAAGTGGGTACTATCAATTGGTTATGGAAAAGTGGTGGTTTCTTTTCAGAAAGATGTCTTCTCTCTTTTCTTGCTCTATTATTGCTTACAGATCATTTCCCTCTAGAGGATTTGGCGACAAAAATGATTGAGGCTTGAGCAATTTATGCGACTTGGCAATTTTTATCCTAAAAAAGATGGCAAGGTGTGCTTATTGCTTTCGAGCTAAAGAGCCGCTACAATGTGTCAACCTAGAGCGCGCATGACAACACTTTTGGAGTAGAATTTCTATTTCAGAAGTAAAACACAAATTCGTTTGGTAACGCAATTTTTAGAGTAGAAATCCGTTGATTACATAACTTCATTTTTCTACTTATGAAGCATTTTTTTGCTAATTTTGGAGCCACCTGAAGAAATAAACAAAATTTACTTCTCTCCATAAGTAAAAAAAAATCAACTTCTGCTCAAAAGCAAAAGTATTAACATGCGCGCCCCAAGTTGCTGTTTGGGTTGATGATATGTTATTATCACCAATGAAAACCAGTTACAAAGGTGAAGTTTAGCGCCTCAGTTTTTTAGGCTCCGACCCTCTTCTATTTCTTTCTAGTTAAACCCATTAAATGGGCGGGTCGTGTCTAATTTGGATCGGGCAAGAAATGATCCGATTCAAATAAATCCATTTAACTTGTTTTGACCCATATCCATGCCTTGCAAACTAGTAACTCGTACCCGACACGACCCATATTTTTAAAACACTTCTATAGCTAACTCAACCCATAAAAATACATACCCAAACTTAGGTAAGAGTGCGGAATAAGTGACAAAAGAGAATAAAAAGAGTCATAGGGCTGGATTAGGTCCAAGTAAATTATAAACCTATATATAATTAATTTAACACTCATATTATGTTTATATCAATCTATGTATATTACTCATATTGCCACGCAACCCATCGTATATAGATTTATGACCTATTTTAACTGGTCTAATCCTGTCTAGAACGCTGCTAACTGTTTGTGGAGGTCCTTATCAAGTGTCCTCGAGTGAAACTGTTTAAGTGAGATGGGCAAAGCTCGTTGATTAGTCGGGGCTGCGTGTGGAAATTGCTACACGGGGAATACTAGTCCTGGTCCTGAGTCAAGTTAAACAATTAGCCAACGGGCTCAAGCCACGTGGCGCCTCCTCCTCCTCCTTGTCGGTTTTGGTCTGGTGCGCCAAAAGTCTTGGTCTTTGGGAGACCAAGTCAAGAGCTTCTCATTCAGGCATTGAGGTCAAGTCATTCCAAAGCGGCATTAGCGTTATCCTCTGCATCCTCTTCCTTTTTACGTGGTAACCCTTCCTTGTTTGCTCCAAACACCATCTCCCTCCGGATGGATCTTAGTCTTACCATGTCATGTTCCTCTCTCTCCTTTCTCTTCCTCATCTCCCTCCATATTCAATTCCTGGTGCCAGCTTCCGGCGAATTCCCCCAATTCCGAGGTTGCGTTCCCCATCATTGTGGAGATCAACAAATCAGCTATCCTTTCAGGCTTTATGAGCAACCGACTTACTGTGGCTATCCAGGCTATGAGCTCGACTGTGAGGGAGATAACTCGATTCTGTCCATGATGTCCCGGGAATATCGGGTAATCCACATCAATACGAGCACACAGATCCTGAAGGTGGCGAGGTCGGATTTATCGGAAGACATATGTCTTCCAACAAATAGTCTTCCGACAAATGCCGACACCACTTTAAACTTCACCCTCTTCAACTACACTTCCTACGACCTCAATTCCACCTTATTCTATGATTGCCACTCATTGTCGATCCCTCGAAGTTATCGGTTCTCTTGTCCCATGTCTCAAGATGGCTACTTTGCTCTCGATGTGGACCTTGCAAGCCGACCACTCCAGCCATGCCATTTCAGTGTCCTTGTCCCGATTTTGAGAAGTGAAGCTCTAGGTCTACCACATCCTTCGGAAGGGGGCGACGATGATGCTACTATTAGTGACCTCCTGAGCAAAGGCTTCGAGATCACCTGGACTGCCGACACATCGCCATGTGAAAATTGCACCATATCAGGGGGAAGATGCGGGTATAACTTGACAACAAAAGAGTTCATTTGTTTTTGCCCTGATAGAGCCTGCTCAACGATCTGCCCACCGGGTAAGCATGCTTGCTCTCTCCCTAATATTGTGGTTTTCAATTAGCTAAAGCTGTTCGATGAGATGAATTGCTGAGCATAAACCTTCCCTCTAATCAACTGCCGTCATCCTTGGCATGACATGATCATGCAACAGTCGAGACTCCAAGTCTCAAAATCTATATCACCCCATCCTCCGCAGCCTTCCTTGCCTTAACATGTCGGATCATTAGGTCAGTATCTGTGAACCCACAAGATCCAACGGTTCAAACACAATGAGCGACGATGCTCCGAGTTTACGGTAAAGTTTCGCATCATGGTCAAGTAAATTTAAATCGGAACGGATTTAGCCGATGAGTCAAATTTAGGGGTGTCAACGGTATGGTTTGGTTCGGTTTTTTTTTTTAATAACTAAATCGAACCATTATGGTAAATGGATGAACCGAACCGGATCGCCACTCAAACCGAATACGTACCGAACCGAACCGAATTTTTGATTTGGTACGGTTCGGTTTTTTGGTTTTCCTGATTGTTTTTTTTCCCCTACCCTTTAAACACAAGCAAATAACTCTGTTTCATGTAATTGTTGCATCGATGGACCTTATACTTCTCCCAAAATTGATGATAAACAAAATAGAATAAATTCTAACTTTACTTGGAAATCAATTAAGGATCCAAACTGCTAATCGCAATTCTGAATCTCCATCACTGTACTAATATTTCCCAAAAAATATAATAATAAAGAGGCAAGAACCCCAAAGAGAAAATAGCGAGCTGTTACAAGCCATTTGTACATGTACAACTACAAAGTCACTTGCCCTGTCAGATTCCCATGCTCTACAATTCGGTGGACTTAGTACAAAGAAAATTACCATCGCAATGCTCTACAATTCGGTGGTTTATATCTCGGCTGCAAAAATGATTGACTTTGCAACCTTTTGAATAAGCATGACTAACGATTGACTTTGCAACCTTTTGAATAAGCATGACTAAGGAAAACCTTACTACTATTCCGCATATCCATGAGCACGAACAATGAAACATGAAACATAGAACCAAACGCAAATTATGAAAACCGAGCCACTGAACCAAAAGCAGAGACCTGTCCGAAGTAATCCCTTCATCATGCTTAATGACCTTACCTTAATCATTATCATTAAGCATCCAAAGATATGCATCAGATTCTCCACCCACCAAACACCACTTAGCATGCAAAGTAATTACTAACTTACCAACAACCTCTCCAATTAAAACTGTGATAGAAAGGCGATAACTACATCATTTTTCTATGGGTTCTGGAGGACATTGACATTTTCCGCGGAATGCATTTGCCTTTTGCCGATGACTTCTCCTCCCTCTTCTCCTCCTTCACGGCATCTCCCACCTCGGCCTTGGAGCTCCTGTTGCACAAAATTAGACACATTCACAAATTGGAACAAAAGAGAAAGGAATTTGCAAATTAATTACGAAATTATCCTCCACACTATGAATGTCGTCAATCTTCGCAACGTTTTCTAAAAACAAACTGAGAAAATATCTTATGTCTTCACCGCGTTAATCGTTCTAATGACGATGGTGAGGAATGTGGCTGGATATTTCTTTTATTCCCATGTAGCAAGCAACTCAAAAGGCAAACATGGTTTACTTAGCCATAAATTAACTGCGCAACCAAGTAAATGTTAAAAGCTTTGGTATTTGGTACCAAACAGAGGATATAAAGACCAAGATTATGTTTAGGATGAAGATAGATAGATATGGATGTAGTTTTTCCACTTGCGACCTAGATAACCAATTCAATGTCTTCGATACATCAGATAGTTGAAGTGGTCTATACTTGATCTTGCTGCTTTGAGATGATGCTAGAGATTTCTATACAAGAAAAGTAGAGAAGAATCAGTACGAGGATGTAGAAATCATCCAAGACCACTTCCATATCGGTGATGTACCTTCTCCTAGTTGGAGTTTGTATATGAGAAAATCAAACACAAGTACTTAACTAATCAACCAAAAATAGAAAACCAATCTGAACTGCAGGAGTTACATTAAAGAATATGATATGTCGACAACAAATGCTGAATCCTCTGTTGATCAGAAGCTAAGCAAACAATCTCCATCGCGCAAGAGAGCATAAACACCGATAAATTACGTAACTCCTTTTGATTAATAAGCAATAGATACAATCAGTTAATGACTTGCATGATTACAAAACTCATGTTACCATGCTTAGTCATACATCCATGATTCAAATAAACATGGTTTATGCAACCATAAACTGACTTTGCACCGAAGTTAAGAAAATAGTGTAATAAGTACCTATCTCCAACTTCATCAATCATCAAGAGAAAGCAATAATGAGTTCGGATCTATGATCGTACTTGATAACTGTGCATTAAATTCACAATGCAGATGAGAATTGATGTATCTATTGTAAAATTGAAAGATGTATTTCACGAGTAATGTTTTCTCACCGACTCAAAATTTTAGAGTTCTTCTAAGTCCTCCTCGATCGAAACTGAAAGTGGTGTGGATCATATCCAATCTTGAGTACATATAAGAGCCTCCGCCATACTTGGAGTCAATGAACTACGAAACACACCAAGTACACGACCTCATGTGCTGAATGCTGCCTCTGATGCTACGGTTGAAATGGTCACAACCAAAATATCTCGAGTAATGGAAGAGAGGATAGGATATCTCGAAGAATTGACTTTCCATCAATTTAAGATATCAAAGTTGGGGCTGTATCGTTCACATCCTTCTTCTTATCTAATTCAGATTTTTCTTCCAAATATTCTCGTCCTATTTGGCTAAGATACGTTTCAGTCATAATGTCCGCACCAACCACGGGAGACGTTGACATTGTAACCCCGAAACTAAAGTTGCCCTGGGGGCATATACCGATGCGATCTTGCTCAAACAATAACATCGGAGATGTTGTTACTTTATCTTGTAACATGTCTACATGCGTGCTTTCATAGACATGATTAATCATCCATTTCACACACTCCAACTTATGTCGAGGGTCAAGTATGCAGGCAATGAACAATGTTAAATTGATGTTGTTCACATTACCAAAATACTTATTGAATTTGATTTTCATTCTCTTGGCCATATCCCGCAAACTCTTATACTCGTTCTCACAATATCTTTGAATCATTGTATAAACACCAAAGACATTTTTCACCATATCATTACTAGTAACATAAGAAGATCCTGATACTTTTAAAGTTGTATCATAGAACAACTTCAAGAAAGGAAGAAATAGGCGAGCATATTCCCAATCATCTCTAGTAGACAAACCTCTCATCTTAGAAAGCTCTCAACAAAATTTTTATCACCAATTTCTAATGTAATAAATTTTTTTTGAAACTTCAAAGCCGCTTCCAACATCATGTATGTTGAGTTCCAACAAGTCTCTACATCCAAACATACAAGACTCTTGGACTCGATATTCTCTACCTCAATGCACTTCTTAAACCTTTGCATCCTCGAAGGAGACGACCTCACGTAACGCACAGCCGAGCATATTCTAACAATTGAATCATCTATATCCTTCAACCCCTCACTCACAATCAAACTCAGAATATGTGCACAACATCTCACATGGAGTAACTCACCTGCCAATATAACTTATCCTTCTCGAGGACACGATCGACCCCGGTTCTATGGACTTGAAGGATTCAAGCTCAAGTGCTATGAGCATGAATACCCCATCCTTGAGTACCAAGAGCAGAATGTCCTTAAGATTGATCAACATCTTCGTATGATGACCATCACAAGGATAGACCTGATGGATGGTACGTGCTTGGGCGAGTTTAGGAATACTAGCATGATGAATTCCACTCTCTTTCATATGACCCCAGCCGTTAAGAGCATCAGCATCTTCTACGGATGTTTGGGCACGTCGAAGAGCATAAGCAACGAGTTCGAGTGCTTCTACAACGACTTCAGGAAGTCGGCTTTCTTCGTGGAAGATGTCTTCTTGAACCGAGAGCTCCGTTTTAACGTCACCAACCGCCGCACGCGCATCAAGGTTCCCGTTCTTCGGAGCGTGCTCAATGATCTCGGAAGACGCAAGATTAGCTTGCGGGAAGCTCTGAATCGAGGGTTCAATGCTCAGTATAGTGACCAACCCGAGTGCTCGGCGTGCTCTTCTTCTGGCGGGGTCAACGGTCGCAACTTCTCCCCGCCATCGTCTAGTTTCGAGTGTTATTGCCGCGACAAACCATACGCTCGTACCTGCAATCACCCGGTACATTCTTGGGTAGCATTCCCTAGTTGACCATTCTCAACTTCGTTAGGTGGGTTCTTGTTTACATCGGCGCATGACATTTTGATATCGATCGTGTAGAATATGCGCAAAAAATGACTAAACCATAAGCTTCTGCGGAGTTAGTTTAGATTAGTTACTTGTGAAGGGACGTATCGCAAACCGCTTCAGAACGATCATACAGATAATAGAAGAAAAATTAGACGGCGCACGGTTTACCCGGGTTCACCCCAGAATATGGCTACGTCCCGTAAAGAGATTTCACTATGATTTAGGTTTACAACCACACAACTCGTAACAATAATCGGTCAAAAAACGAGTAAATATATGTGCCCTAAACGGTCCCAAAACCTAAACTTATCCTAAACCCCTTTAATCCATCAACGAATGGGCCAACTTAAACAAAAACTCAAAATCGTTGTTGTTTCTGGGGGCGCTGCCGTTCGCTCACCCAGAAGCAAAACCCTCACCCGGCGACCGGGCAACGAGACACCCATATCGGGAGCGCTGCCCCCGAACCCCCGCATTCCGTGCGCAGGGGTCACATGTCGTCGGAACATACTTCAATTTCCTTAAACTCACGTGGACATGTCCAATGTGAGAAACAATGATCTTCGAAGTATTCGCCAACTCCAACACCTTGAAGATCATATGACCAACGGACCTCGAGAATTTGTTCGGAGAAAACTCGAACCCACCGAATGGGGTCCTCATGTTTCAACATGAAATTACTTGTTTCGTCTTCCTCCAATCTAAGAACTGTTATATTTAATTGATTATGATCCCACATTAATGATATATCGACATTTAAATTACATCAACGTTATATTTTGCACATTAATTTTACGTAATAACCATCTTGCCCAATAACCGTTTTGATGGGAGACAGTTATCTATAAGAGGCAAACGTCAATTTAAATGAGTCATCTAAGCCAAACTCCCTACGTCGGTTTTCAAAAGGGGCGGTTATGACGTGTTTTGTGTCGTCATTTTTCTCTTTTCAGAACGTACTTCAGAACGTACGTTGATAGAGAATACACACACCATCAGTATCGTAAGGGGTAATTGGCTAGAAAGAATCCGTTTTCGCTAGACGTTTAACGCACGTATTCGTGATCATCGTCTTCATCAATGGCTGGAGATATGTTCGTTTACTATCCACATTTCCGCATTTCGTTCTCGATATTGCACGAGTTTCGATTCGTGATGAAGGAATCGGGATCGTCGGTTTATCCGGTTTTTAATTCTTACATTTGGTATCAGAGCATGTTAATCTCTGCCTTGATGTTTAACATTTGATTTGTGTTGAATTATTGAATTATGGGTGCAATTTTCGTGGGTTTTGGTTAAATCGTAAATTGGGATTTTTCTAACCAAAAGGGAAATCGCCGATTCCGGCCAAATTCCGGCGAGTGACGGTCTACCTTCGCTCCAACAGGGTCGCCTTGTCATGGGGAACAAAAGCCCCGAAGTTTCTAGGCATTTGGTTGTTCACCGGAAGCGAATTTGGTGATGGTGTTCGTGGCATTTAGGGTTTGCATCCGCAAGGTTTTTTAGCTCGATTCCGGACTAATTCTTCACCGTTTTCGTCGACTCTTGGACCTATGTGGTCGTGCCGGCGTGTTGGTCAAAACCCATCAATTATTTTGATTTATTGTGGGCTGTCGAAATTGAATCGAGCGGTGAAAATTGGCGGAGTCGAGCGGGGGTCTGCTGTTCTCGTCTTGGGGAAGAACACGGAGGCACGTGCGTGCGGTTATGGAGGTGTGCGGCGCACGTGCCCATGTTGGAGACCCGCCGCTTTAGAAGTTGCAGCAGTTCGCGTGTTTTGTGTGGGGAGCCCACGTGCACTTTTTGCCCTTCACCCCACTTTCTTTATATTAAAAAAAAAATGGATTGATATTTGCAATAGTGGGGTTTGTACTGATTGGCAGATTTCTTTAAAAAAAAATGATGAAAATATACTTTTATGGAAAAGCATGCCAACGTGAGCTTTGGGTGGCATTAATTTCACTTTTGCCCCCCGCACCGTTCTTTACCCTTTTGCCCCCGATTGCGTGCCTTCGCAGTTTGCCCTTGGAGGCGGTTTTACCTTTTGCCCTCATCCGCGGGATGATTTTCCCATTCTGCCCTTGTGCCAGAAATTTACGGTTTTAACCCCGATTTATTTTATTTACGATTTTACCCTTCAGTTAATTTATATTTCAGTCCCTACTCACGTAAATTTACAGATTTGCCCTTATATGCAATATTAAGTATATTTTGCATGAAATTAAATGTCTAGTGATCTATATATTATTTGATTAATTAGAGTTTAGCCACAGCAACTCTGATTGATTAAATTATTTATTAATATTCTCTAGATCACATATAGTAAATGACATTTACTTGTAATTAATTATATTAATATAATGAATTTTATCCCACAGGAATTTTCATTATATTAATATGATTAATTAGGTTGAAATACCATATTATTTTTCTTAATTTCCCCCAGGGGATTAGGAAAAAGGAATATAATATGATAATTTCATCATGTAGTTATTATGAATCTTTTTAAATTAGAAACTTAGCCCACAAGTAGTTTTTGATGTTATTTGATTCATATTATATAACATATTTTGCATGGGTAAAACATGTATTAAGTGAATTTGCCTCGAACATTATGATATAAGCATGTTTATTTTGTTTACTATGCGGTTTTACCACCTGTGAATATCTTTGATATTAATGTTCCCGAGCTAAACGGCGACAACTAAAAGTCCTGGAAGGACTTAATTCTCCTTCAATTGGGGTGTATGGACATTGATTATGTTATTTAGAAAGATGAACCGTTTGTTATTATAGAAACTAGCACTCCAGCTGAAGTTTCTCTTTATGAACAATTAGAGCGGTCCAACCGCCTTAGTGTAATGTTCATAAGGAGCAAACTTTCTGCTAGCATTCGTGGTTCGGTCGCTCAGCATAATAATGCTAAGGCTTTACCAGCGGCTATTGATGCACAATTTGCGTCTTCGGAAAAAGCCTATGCCATGACCCCGATCATGAAGTTTTCATCGTTAAGGCTCACCAGTGTTAGAGGTGTGCGTGAACACATTATGAAAATGAGGGATATTGTGGCTCGGCTTAAGAACCTTGAGGTTGAGAAACCTGAATCCTTCATTGTATACTACATTATGAACTCTCTTCCACAGCAGTATACTCATTTCAAGATCTCCTATAACACACATAAGGAGAAATGGTCAATTAATGAACTCATGACCATGTGTGTTCAAGAGAAAGAGAGACTGTTTTATGGAAGTGAGAGAGAGTGCTCATTTGGTAACACAAGGAAGGAATAAGGGAAAAGGCAAGCGTAAGGGAAAGGGTAAAGTACCCCCTCAAGCCGACATTAAGAAGAAATCCAAATGCTTCTTCTGTAGAAAAACGGGGCATATAAAAAAGGATTATGTCGGATACAAGGCTTGGCTCGAGAAGAAAGGCAATCTAATCTCTTGTGTTTGTTATGAATCTAATATGGCTGATGTGAGTCACAACACTTGGTGGATTGATTCTGGATATACAATCCACATTTCGAATTCCTTGCGGGGCTTTCAAAGCCACAAGAAGCCGGTGGGAAGTGAACAGTGCATCTATTCGAGAAACAAAAAGCGCTCACATGTAGAAGCTATTGGGACATGCGGTTTAGTCCTCCTCAATAGTGGCTTTGTTTTAAATTTGGAAATGACCTTTTATGTTCCCAGTTTCTCTAGAAACTTGATTTCGGTTTCAAGGCTTGTACGTTTGGTTATTCCTTTAATTTTTCAGATTCGACATTCAGTTTGTCATATAAATCTGAAATTATTGGGAATGGTATTTTGTCTAATGGTCTTTTTCGAATTAATTTACAAGACAATGCCCTTTATGGTGCGATGCATGTTCATGATAACGCTGGTATAAAACGATGTATTGTGAATGAAAATTCCTCTATTTTGTGGCACCGGAGATTGGGTCATATCTCCGTAAATAAAATTAAACGATTGGTAAATGATGGAGTACTTAGTGCTTTGGATTTTATTGATTGTGATACTTGTGTGGATTGCATAAAGGGAAAGCAGACCAACAAGTCAAAGAAAGGTGCCAAGAGGAGTACGAAAATATTAGAAATCATACATATAGATATTTATTGTCCAGATATGGACTCATATGGTCAGAAATATTTCATCACCTTCATAGACAATTACTCACGTTTCATGTATCTCTACATGCTTCATAATAAGCGCGAAGCATTGGATGCCTTTAAAGTGTTTAAGGCCGAAGTAGAGAAACAACGCAGTAAGCAAATCAAGATTGTGAGATCGGACAGAGGTGGGGAATACTATGGTAGATACACTGAAGATGGACAAGCACCTGGTTCGTTTGCGAAGTTTCTTCAAGAGCATGGGATAGTTGCCCAATACACTATGCCTGGTTCTCCGGACCAAAATGGTGCGGCAGAAAGGAGAAACCAAACTTTGTTGGACATGGTGCGCAGTATGCTTAGCAACTCAAAACTTCCTAAGTCTTTGTTGACTGAAACTCTTAAGACAACAATGTACATATTAAACCGAGTTCCTACTAAGGCTATCCCAAAGATGCCTTTTGAGTTATTCAAAAGTTGGAAACCAAGTTTGCGACATGTATGCGTTTGGGGATGCCCGTCTAAAGTAAGAGTCTACAATCCACAAGAAAAGAAGTTAGACCCAAGGACTATAAGTGGGTATTTCGTTGGATATGCCGAAAAGTCTAAGGGATATAGATTTTATTGTCTATCTCATACCATTAGGTTTATGGAATCGAGAAATGCGAAGTTTCTTGAAAATGACTTGATTAGTGGGAGCAATTGATTTCGGGATTATGTTCTTGAGAAAGATCATTCGGATGCTCAACCATCCACTTCAAGTACGAGATTGATTGTTATTCATAACGCTCCTCCAGTTTAAATGGCTGTTGAACAACCAATCACTAAAGCTCCACAACCTGCTGATATTGATCCGGTAGATCCAATTGTTGAACACTTACCAGAAACTGTTGAACAATCAATTGAACGACACACTCCTCGGGAGAATGTTGATGCAACATCAAGGCGATCTACTAGAATGAAGAAGTCAGCAATTCCTAATGACTACATTGTGTACCTACAAGAATCTGGCTATAATATTGGAGCTGAGAATGATCTTGAAACGTTTTTGCAAGCAATGAATTGCGATAATTTTAATTTGTGGTACAATGCCATGAAGGAAGAGATGAGTTCTATGGCATCTAATGCAGTCCGGGATTTGGTTGAGTTGCTCGATGGTAAGAAGGCTATTGGTTGTAAATGGGTCTTCAAAACTAAAAAGGTCTCATTGGGTAACGTAGAGAGATATAAGGTTAGACTCGTTGCTAAAGGATTCACTCAAAAGGAAGGAATCGATTACACAAAGACTTTTTCTCCTGTGTCTAAGAAAGATTCTCTTCGTATTATTTTGGCGTTGGTTGCCCATTTTGACATAGAATTGCATCAAATGGATGTAAAAACGGCATTCCTCAATGGAGAGTTAGAGGAGGAGGTTTATATGAAACAACCGGAAGGATTCCTCTCTAGTGTTGGTGAGCATTTGGTGTGTAAGCTTAAGAAATCAATATATGGTTTGAAACAAGTATCCCGCCAGTGGTATTTAAGGTTTCATGAAGTTATCTCTTCATTCAACTTTGTAGAGAATATCATGGATCAATATATATACCAAAAGGACAGTGGGAGCAAAATATGTTTTCTTGTCCTATATGTGGACGACATTTTACTTACAACCAATGATAAGGGGTTGTTACATAAGGTGAAACAATTTCTCTCTAAAAGTTTTGATATGAAGGATATGGGTGAGGCATCTTATGTCATTGGCATTAAGATCCATAGGGATAGAGCTCAAGGCATTTTGGGACTATCTCAAGAAACCTATATCAATAAAGTCTTAGAAAGATTTCGAATGAAAGATTGTTCACCAAGTATAACACCTATCATGAAGGGTGATAGGTTCAATTTGAACCAATGCCCAAAGAATGCTCTAGAAAGGGAAGAAATGAACAACATCCTATATGCTTCTACTGTCGGAAGCTTAATGTATGTTTAGGTTTGCACTCGACCCGACATAGCTTTTGCTGTGGGAATGTTGGGAAGATATCAGAGTAATCCAGGTATGAACCATTGGAAAGCTGCAAAAAAAGTGATGAGGTACCTGCAAGGTATAAAAGGTTACATGCTTATGTATAGGCGAACCGACAACTTGGAAGTAATTGGATATTCGGATTCGGACTTTGCTGGTTCCGTTGATTCTCAAAAATTAACATCTGGATACATTTTATGCTTGTTGGCGGAGCCGTATTCTGGAGGAGTGCGAAACAGACTTTGGTTGCTACTTCCACTATGGAGGCTGAGTTTGTTTCCTGTTTTGAGGCCACCTCGCATGGTGTGTGGTTGAAGAGTTTCATATCAGAGCTTAGAATCATGTATTCCATAACTAGGCCATTGAGGATGTTTTGTGATAATTCAGCTGCTGTTTTCATGGCTAAAAATCGGAGGAGTGGTAGTCGAAGCAAGCACATCGACATTAAGTATTTAGCCATTAGAGAACGTGTTAAGGAAAAGAAAGTGGTCATAGAACACGTTAGCACTTAATTGATGTTAGCTGATCTTTTAACTAAAGGCATGCCACCCATGAGTTACAAGGATCTTGTGAATAGAATGGGAATTGGTCCCATCATGTAAATTTTCTTTGTCCAGACGAAGTTGTGGAACTCTTATGTGTTTGTGATGTTTTTCTCAATTAAGGTGCACATTCAGTTATTATGAGAAAATCGATCATTTTGATCTAGAATAAACTTAAAGTTTATTCATTAAGTAGACCTGGAATGAACATAAGGTTTATTCATTAAGTTATGTTATCACACATGGGTTGATTTTGATGAGATAAGATACATTGTGATACATGGAAGATAATACTCCTTCTAAGAGGACTTGTCGCCATGATTCATGTGTTTTGTCTTCAGCATGAAATTAATGTGTACTTAGTTCAGTATTTTGTTGATGAATGTTGGGATCAAGTGGGAGAATGGTATATTTAATTGATTATGATCCCACATTAATGATATACCAACATTTAAATTACATCAACGTTATATTATGCACATTAATTTTATGTGATAACCGTCTCGCCCAATAATTGTCTTGATGTGAGACAGTTATCTATAAGAGGCGAACGACAGTTTAAATGGGTTATCTAAACCAAACCCTCTACGTCGGTTTTCAAAAGGGGCAGTTATGACGTCTTTTGCGTCGTCATTTTTCTCTCTTCGGAACGTACTTCGGAGCGTACGTTGACAGAGAATACACACACCATCGGTATCGTAAGGGGCAATTGGCTAGAAAGAATCCATTTTCGCTGGACATTTAACGCATGTATTCGTGATCGTCGTCTTCGTCAATGGCTGGAGGTATATTCGTTTACTATCCACATTTCCGCATTTCGTTCCCGATATTGCACGAATTTTATTTCGTGATGAAGGAATCGGGATCGTCAGTTTATTTGGTTTTTAATTCTTACAAGAACATCACGCGAGAAAGCAAGAGGAAATTCAAGTCCCCATACTTGCTTCGTGAGAGGGAGAGTGAGTCGTCTTCGCTGACTAGTCGCGAACAACACGTCCCTATGTTGAAATGTCAATGGTCAATGGAGGAGGAGCCTCTGGAGAGAGGTCCTTTAGATTGGACTTCCCTTTAGCCCCAATTTAACTTTCGATTTAGACCCATGCATTGATGTGGACTTGAGCCCATAATTTAGACTGTGGCATTAACGACGTCTCAGACAAAATAGTTTGTGGACGTACTTAACTCCGTAGCACTGCATGTCGACTAATTTCCAGGATTACATCATGAGCTACGCGCTTAGGAGAGTGGGAACTCCGATGCAAGATGAGAATCTAGGGAAATACGATTAATTTGTGTTCAAGCTAAAGTATGGTATCGCGAAAAAAAAAGAAAAAAAGATAAACAACCAATAATTAAAATGTGTTGCTTAGTAGGATTTGTTCTCAACGATTAGGTAGATCATCAAAGTCAACATTCCAAAAGAAAAAAAAAAAAACCTTTGGGGGGTCCTCCAAATTTTAATTGTAAAATCTAGAGGTCCCTTTGGCTAGGAAGTTTCTTGGTTTGTTCCTTAGAAGTTTTTTCCAGGGCAAAGTTTCCCGTGCAGGCCAATTTGGTGCGCCTACGTTGGGGGTTTGACTAATGCCTGCGCTGAGGTATTCGGTTCAAAGTTGACGAACCAGCACACCGACAGCGACAGGAGCATAGGACCAGTTCAAAGTTTTCGAACCAACCACGTTTGATCTTTCAGCCAATTCTTTCCACACCTCTCCTGCCTCTTTCCGCAGTCCTCTGCCTCCTCCTTCCAGTCCCAAATGAATCTCCAAAGCTTCCTGTGCTTGGCTGGTTGTCTCCAATTCGTCCTCGCTGCCGTCGTCCTCGCCAACTTAGTCTATCGGACCGCGGCGGACGACGCGTGGTATGAGGCCTGCGAGCCTCGCAACTGCGGATATGGCCCGGACATCAGCTACCCTTTCTGGATTTCCGCCGAGCAGGAGTCCTATTGTGGATATCCGAACTTCGAGATTACCTGCACAGAGAAATACCCTGTCCTGAATTTCTCCGACGGCGAGTTCATCATCAAGGATATCTTCTACACGAACCATTCTATCCTCCTGGTGAACGCCTTCGAGTACCTTGACTCCTGTGGTGCTCCGCCGCGTAACATCAGCCTCGAGAGGACGCCTTTCGATCTCTGTTCCAGTAACGCCGATTTCCTCTTCTACTACAACTGCACCTTGCAGCCGACCGGTTTTACATATCCGGTGTACTGTGCTAGCAACTCCACCCACCATTCTTTCGCTTTTTTTCCGGGGGAAGCATTGGAGGAAACGGCTAATTATTCTGCCGTCAGCTCCTGCGATCCTCCAGTCAGTGTACCTGTCAATGTTGATGCAGATATCTTTAGCTTGGTTGCTATGAATTACAGTGAGGTTGTAAAGATGGGGTTCCTTTTGAGCTGGACTGCAATGAATTGCAGCGACTGCGAGGGAAGCGAGGGACGCTGTGGATTCGAGAACAATAAGTTCCTCTGCTTTTGCCGAGATGGTCCTCATTCTCAAACCTGCAAAGATGGTAAATGCATGGGGGATTCAGCCTCCTCCTCCTTTTTCTCGACTGAGTTTTTGCGTCCGCTGTTTTGCTTGATCTTTTGGCTTAGATTCTAGACTTGCTTACTGGCTGCAAATGGAACTCTCTAATCTCCTGGGTTCAATCGGAACCTCACGAGTTTCAACGTTCGTGAACCTGGAGGAATTAGGAATTGAAAGAAGAGCAATGGGAATGTTGATGCTTCTCTCTTTCTGCAATAGTTTCCTAGTTATGAATTGGGTGTTACATGATTCAAGAAGCTTGAAAGTTCTTGCCTGAACAAGTGTTGCCTGCTTCTTTTCTCAGCGGAACGACTTCTAATCAAGCCTATAGGTCCGCTTAGAAGGCGAAAATTTTCAGAGATGTCTAGAAACATACCGCCCACTCAATCAGTCACACAGAAAAGTTTTATATATCTCCGCATCTGATACCACATTGTTGATCATATTGCAGAGTGTCTGCTACTTTATCCCAGCTAAAAAATTCTTCATTTTTCCTGTGTTCTTGTTCATCCCCTGGATAGCTCTAGAATTTCAGGATTTTAGCTAATGTCTGTACTCGTTGGTCAATCAGCCACAGATCCATTTGCATGTGTTTCCAATTTCTTCTGGTAATATGTCACTAATTGATCCGCGGAAAGTTCGAGAGGAGGATCAAGCCAAACTGGCGAATTTGTAATCTTTTTGCTCAATCGTGCCATTTTTTCATTTCTTGAGACTGAATGGTCTATCACCTCATGATGTGCCCTGATTTTTATATCTCTTAGATAGTTAGAAATGATCTGTCTGGAATTCGTTGACACATTTTTTCATTTTTGATGACTACTGTCTCAGGAAACAAAAAGATCGGTCTCAAAGTTGGAATAGGTAATTGTTTCAAGACTCTCTTCCACTTCTCTACATTCTCCTATGCAATTTTGTGCGACTTTTGACAGTAAGCTTGCATCGTTGCTCAATGGAATCAATATTTCCAAAATATCCTAGAAGCCTTGAAGAAGTGATGAAGTGAGACTGCTGTTCAAAATTATTCTTCATTTTTTCAGGGATGGTTGCATCAGTCGCTGGAATTGGGGTCACCATCATGTTGCTGCTTCCCTTCAGGAAGAAATCACTAATCCGAAGAATAATGGCTTTGGTAATGCAGAGGAGCGAACATTTCGATGGCGGAATGAAAATTGAGGGACTTGCGTCTTCAAGAAGATACACCTACAAAGACATCAAGAGGATGACCAACTCTTTTGGAGAAAAGTTAGGCCAGGGAGCCTATGGCTGCGTATACAAAGGCAAGCTTCAAGACGGTCAACTTGTGGCGGTGAAGCTTCTAAAGAAGCTGAAAGGCAATGCAGAAGAATTTTTCAATGAAGTTGCGAGCATAAGCAGGACTTCTCATGTCAATGTGGTCAGCCTCCTCGGGTTCTGTTTTGAAGGAAGCAAAAGAGCTTTGATTTATGAGTTTATGCCTAATGGATCGCTCGAAAAGTTCATATTTAACAGGAGTGACACTGTGGAGGTTGATCAACAATTGAGTTGGGACACCTTGTATAAGATTTCGCTTGGCATAGCTCACGGGCTGGAGTACTTACACAGAGGATGCAACACAAGGATCTTGCATTTTGACATAAAGCCTCACAACATTCTCCTCGACAGAAACTATTGCCCCAAGATTTCCGACTTCGGTCTTGCCAAAATATGCCCTAGAGAAGAGAGCACCGTGTCAATGCTAGGTGCTCGGGGCACCCCTGGATACATTGCTCCGGAGCTGATCATGAGGAACATTGGAGGGGTTTCTCACAAATCGGATGTGTACAGCTATGGCATGATGGTTCTCGAGATGGTCGGCGGGAGGAAAAACATCGAAGTCACGGTAGATCATACCAGTGAAATATACTTCCCTCATTGGGTCCACCAACGCCTAGAGCTCCAAGAAGAGCTTGGACTACATGGGATAACGAATGAGGAGGAGGAAGGAATCGCTAAGAAGATGATTGTAATAAGCCTATGGTGCATTCAGATCGATCCGAGAGGTCGACCATCTATGACCCAAGTTGTGGAGATGCTAAAAGGAAGTGTTGAGGCCTTGCAAGTTCCTCCCAAACCAACATTCTCATCTCCCTCAAGATCACTTGCAACTTCTCCTGGTGAAATTTTGTCTAACTCGAGTTGGGGTTAATTCAAAGTCAACTAGATGAGATCGACAATAATTTGTAATCGAGTATTAAAAAAAGCACCAAAATCATTATTGTGATCAAATGGCTAGGTTGAATTTCTATGGCATGATGCACACAAAAAAGTGAGGTGTGCATTATTTCATAATATGGCTAATTCCCTAAAAAAATCCTAAATTTTAAGTACAATCACAATTATTGCCCCAGACGTTTTTTTTTTTTTTTTATCTCATAAGAAATCCTCAATTTTCATTCTAATCCCAAATCTGCCTGCTCATCCAAAAAAAGGTACTGATTTTTCCAATATTATGAACATTAAGACGATACTATTGTTCCTTACAAGATGAGGTTGTTGATGGAAACATGGGTTCCTGTTGATAATTTTGAGTAGACTAGTGGAAATTTTTGGACTGTGGGTACTGGGTAGATTTAGGACTAAAGTTAAAGTTGAGGGTCTCCTATGAAATAAAAAAAAAATTGGAACAGAATTGCGATTGGACCTAGAGTTTGGGCTTTTTTTAGAAAATTAAGCCTTTCATAGGCTTCGTTTGTTTCACGAACAATATGATGTTTTCAAAAAATATTTTCCGGAAAGACATTTTCCAGGAAAATGACCGTATTTTCCGGTATTTGGTTAATAATTAAAAATGGCCTGGAATATAATTTCCGTTGTTTGTCAGGGAATTGATTTTCCTAAAAACAATTATCAAATAATTCAATATTTTTATATTCTTCGTTCTTTATTTTTTTTATTTTTTTTTATTTTTATTTTTCTTTTCTTTTCTTCTTTGCTCTTTCTTCCTCTTTCTTCGTCCTTCCTCTGCCTACTTCCTCTTTCCTCCATCTGCTGCTCCTTCCTCCGGCAACCTCGGCGACAACAACCGCCCGGCAATCGGCCATGTCAAGCAGGCCGATGAGGCCAAGGCTCGGCAAAGCGAGCCTCGGCCTCAAGCAAGCCAGTCTCACCTTACCAAATCCCACGAAGCTCGGCCTCCCTTGAGGCCAGGGCGACGATTGAGGAGCCAAGCTATTCCCTTGTAGCCTCAATGCATCAACGTTGCCCATCGTGGCTGCCTGGTCCTTCATCCATGGATGAATGACGGTTTTTTATTCCCTCTACCTAAGCTCATGCGCAAGGTACAAGCGGCCACAAGCTCGCATCCGGACGTGTTCTTGTCATTGTATGCGAAATTTGCGAGCAAATCATCTGTGCACGTGACCTGCAAGGCATGCCTGGCCTCCTCAATCATTGCCAACCTCAAGTGAGGCCGAGCCTGGAAGGATCTGGCGAGGTGAGCCTCGCTTGCTTGAGGCCGAGGCTCACGCCGTCGAGCCTCGAGTATGGTTGATTGCCGAGCGGCCGCTGTCACCGAGGTCCATGAAGAAAGGAGTAGTAGGTGGAGGAAGGAGGAAGCAGACGCACGAAGGAGGAAGAATGAGAAAAGAAAAAAAAAATAAAGAAGAAAACAATTAGATTAAAAAATAAAAAAATAAAAATTTTGAATTATTAAAATATAAATAAATAATGAAAAAATAAAATAAAAATGTAATTATAAAGAAAGGAAGTGTGAAAGAAATGAGGAAAAAAAGATGATGAAGATATTTTTCTCTTCTCAAAGGAGGAGTCAATATTTCCAAAATATCCTAGAAGCCTCGAAGAATTGATAAAGTGAGATTGCTGTTTGCAAATTTTTTGTTTTCCTTAGGAATAGCTGCATCAAGAAATGGAACTGGGATCGCCCTTATTTTTCTACTTTCCTTCGGGAAGAAATCACTGATCCAAAGAATTATGGCTTTGGTGAAGCAAAGGAGCGAACATTTCAATGGCGAAATGAAAATCGAGCGACTTGCATCTTCGAGAAGATACACCTACAAAGACATCCAGAGGATCACCAACTCTTTCGAAGAAAAGTTAGGCCAGGGAAGCTATGGTTGCGTGTACAAAGGCCAGCGTCGAGACAGTCTTGTGGCGGTGAAGCTTCTAAAGAAGCTGAAAGGAGATACAGAAGAATTTTTCAATGAAGTTGTGAGCATAAGCACGACTTCTCATGTCAATGTTGTAAACCTCCTGGGGTACTGTTTCGAAGGAAGCAAAAGAGCTTTGGTTTATGAGTTCATGCCCAATGGATCGCTCGAAAAGTTCGTATTTAACAAGAGGGACATTTTGGGAGTAGATCAACATTTGAGTTGAGACACCTTGTACCAGATTTCGCCCGGCATAGCTCACACGCTAGAGTATTTGCATAGAGGATGCAACACAAGGATATTGTACTTTGACATAAAACCTCACAACATTCTCCTCGATGAAAACTATTGCCCCAAGATTTTCGACTTTGGTCTTGCCAAAATATGCCCTAGAATAGAGAGCATCGTGTCAATGCTAGGTGCTCGGGGCACCCCTGGATACATTGCTCCGGAGCCGATCATGAGGAACATTGGAGGGGTTTCTCACAAATCGGATGTGTACAGCTACGGCATGATGGTTCTAGAGATGGTCGGTAGGAGGAAAAACATCGAAGTCACGATAGATCATTCCAGCGAAATATACTTCCCTCATTGGGTCCACCAACATTTGGAGCTTCAAGAAGGGCTTGGGCTGCATGGAATAACGAATGGAGAGGACGAAGGAATAGCAAAGAAGATGATTGTAATAAGCCTATGGTGCATTCAGATCAATCTGAGAGCGTGACCTTCTATGACCCAAGTTGTGAAGATGTTGAAGGGAAGTGTTGAGGCCTCGCAATTTCCTCCCAAACCAACATTCTCATCTCCTTCAAGACCGCTCGCGGCTTCTCCAAGTGAAATTTCATCTCTACAAGAAAGTAATGGCTCAAGTTAGGGTTATTCAAGATCAATCGTTTAAAATCAACATAGCTTGTAAAAGAGTACTTCAAAAACAACTGTTTACGTATTAATGATTATTGAGATTTTCACAAATTTATTTTTGGTTATTCTAGAGGACTGTTGCTACAACTACGCTTAATCAAGGATCTTGAGGTACTCACATATAATCCAGTTGCTACACTCCACTGCTCCTCTTCTCTTCAGCTGTGCATTCATCACATGCGAAACATGGTTGTTGATTAAATGATGGATTCATTTCCGCCATACACGAAGTTGAAAGGGAAAGAAATAGGTAATTCTACGTCATTGGAAGAATTTCGCAAAGTATACTAGGTAATGGACCATG
Organism: Rhodamnia argentea; assembly: GCF_020921035.1. NCBI lineage: Eukaryota > Viridiplantae > Streptophyta > Magnoliopsida > Myrtales > Myrtaceae > Rhodamnia > Rhodamnia argentea. Next base: position 6,458,032 of record NC_063155.1, read on the forward strand.
AATCTTTATACACCTATCATCACCTCACCATCAATATTTCACGTAGGCTAGCTATCATATACCCGAATATCGACATCATCTAGATTTCGAGCTTCAGTACTTCCATGTACATCCTATGGTAACAATGCTCTTCATATATTATGTTCTACGTGTATGGCTCGACGACTGGACCTTTTTTCTGCAATAGTTTTCCAGTATTATCGTGCTGTAAAAGATCCTCCTGAAGAATTCTCGAAATTGGAAAATACCATGACACGGGAGTACTAGATTAATTACACATGAAGTTTTATTCGTCCATGATTTAAAATGATTAATCCCTTTATCTCATTGCAGCCACATATATTATACGAGCCATCGATCTCACTCCATCCGGTTATTTAACTCCATCTAGTTACGCAAGTGTTTACTAATCCCATAAATGCACTGGGCTATAAGTTACATTAACTATTAAGGAAGCAGGAGCTCCGGTATGGGACAAGAATTCCAAGTGACATGGCAATGTAATAGGAACAATTAATTTTTTTTTCTAAGCACTAAAATTTCGTATATCGGAAGCAAAGAAAAAGGGAAAATCTATACTTAATTTGCGCTGCTTAGTAGGATTTGTATGACGGGAGATTTGATCCCAAGTGTAATTTAGAGGCCCCTTTGACTTGGAAGTTTCATGGTTTTGGGAAGAACATCTATTTCCACATTTCAAGACAACCAAATCTTTGACCCAAAAAAAAAAAAGGACAACCAAATCGTAATTTAGGGGTCCCGTTAACTTGGAAGTTTCATGGTTTGTTCCTCAAGACTATCCAGGGCAAAGTTCCCGCGTCGGACATTGGCGTATCCAGATTGGGTGCTTGACTAATGCACGCATGGGACCACTTTCTGCCTCTCTTGGCATTTTGCTCCGAAGTTGATGAACTAGCAGGAGACAGTGATAGGAGTTGGGATCAATTCAAGCCACTCCATTTGAATTTTCTGCAAGTCCTTTCTACACTCTCTCCTGTTCTTTGCAATCCTCTCCCTCCTTCTAGTCCAAATGAATCTCCAAAACTTCATGTGCGTAGCTAATTGTTACAAATTGGTCCTTGTCATCGTCTCTATCAGGCTCTATCGGATGTTGCGCGATATGAGGGTTTCGGGCCTCGGAGCTACCGGTATGGCTCTGGACATCAGCTACCCTTTTTGGATTTCGTGTGAACAAGGGTAGCATTGTGGCTATCCGAATTTTGAGATTACCTGCAAAGAGATATACCTTGTAGTTAACAACAACGCAGAAAATTGAATTGGAAAAATTTATGTATATTTTGGTGTATCAATGAAGAGTACATGAGCCTATTTATAGGCTATGCAGGACGACTATATAAAGTAACATAATGTTATAATACCAATTACAATCAATCAGAAAAATATCCATAATACCCTAATTATCGTAAATAGCAATACCATCACACTCAAACTCAAGGTGGCGTAGAAGAAGTCAACAGAAGTTTGAAGAAAAGATCTTGCAAACGCCGGGATGGATGTGCCTTTATGAAGAAGTCAGCAATCTGATCAATAGATAAAGTGGGAACGAGTAGTGTAGTTGTGAGATCATATGAAATCATAGTCTATTTCAACTTAGTGTGCTAATGGAAAACACCATTATTGGGCTATTTGAATTTCACTCAGGTTGACACAATAAATAACTATTTCACTATTATGACGGGCTCCCATGTCTTTTAATAAATATCGTAACCATAGTAATTCTAATGTCATATCAGCAAGAGCATGGTACTTCGCTTCAGTGCTTGATTGAGCGACAACGGTATGTTTCTTGCTATGCCATGATATGAGTGAGGTACCAAGAAAGAAGCAATGGACTGTAGTGGAGTGACGATAAATAGGGTCACTAGCCCGGTCAACATCAGAATAAGCCCTCAACTCCAAAGTAGAAATGGACTGAATTGGCACAATTGCAAAAAGTTTAGAACTCAATCGGCAAAAAAATTAGGATTAAATTGGTATAATTGCAATATGTTTAGCATATGTTTGGTAATTTTCCCTAGGTAAACTGTCAAATTTTATTGTCCGTGAGTATTATCTATCGAAATTCGCAACCTAGAAGCCTCGATAAATTGATGATGTGAGATTTCTGTTTGCAACTTTCTGTTTTCCTTAGGAATAGCCGCATCATGAGTTGGAATTGGGATCGCCCTTATTTTATTGTTTTCGAACTTCTCTGCTTCAATTGGTGATTGACCAGCAGACATCTCACCAAGAAACCCAAACCTCAAACTTTGCTGTGATACCATTGTTATGATTCGGCACACAACCACAAAGAAATAGAATGTAAAAGCGAAAAAGCCCGCTTATCGTGAAATGGGACTCCCATGCTTTTCTGTTGATATGAGTATGAACCATACCCCAACAATGTCTACATTAGTTACTCACACAGATCCATTCGGATGTGTTTCCAGTATCTTTTGGTAAGATGTCACTAATTGATCCATGAAAAGTTAGGAGGATCGAGCCTAACATGAATTTGTATTCTTTTCGCTCGATGGTGGTGCTTTTTCTTTATAGAAACTGAATGGGCTATAACCTCATGATGTGCGCTGATCTTTATAACTCTTAAGACACTTTGAAATGCTCTGTTTGCAATTCGTTGATACATTTTTCTCTTTTGATGGCTAACGTCTCAGGAAACAAGAAGATTGGTCTCAAAGTTGGAACAGGTAATTATTTCAAAACTCTCTCTTCCACTTCTCTACATTCTACTCTGCAGATTTTTGCGACTTTTTGACCGTGAGCTTGCATCGTTGCTCAATGGAATCAACATTTCCAAAATATCCTAGAAGCCATGAAGAAGTGATGAAGTGAGACTGCTCTTCAAAATTATTCTTCATTTTTTCAGGGATGATTGCATCAGTCGCTGGAATTGGGGTCACCCTTATGTTGCTGCTTCCCTTCAGGAAGAAATCGCTAATCCGAAGAATAATGGATTTGGTAATGCAGAGGAGCGAACATTTCGATGGCGGAATGAAAATCGAGGGACTTGCGTCTTCGAGAAGATACACCTACAAAGACATCAAGAGGATGACCAACTCTTTTGGAGAAAAGTTAGGCCAGGGAGCCTATGGCTGCGTATACAAAGGCAAGCTTCAAGACGGTCAACTTGTGGTGGTGAAGCTTCTAAAGAAGCTGAAAGGCAATGCAGAAGAATTTTTCAATGAAGTTGCGAGCATAAGTAGGACTTCTCATGTCAATGTGGTCAGCCTCCTCGGGTTCTGTTTTGAAGGAAGCAAAAGAGCTTTGATTTATGAGTTTATGCCCAATGGATCGCTCGAAAATTTCATATTTAACAGGAGTGACACTTTGGAGGTTGATCAACAATTGAGTTGGGACACCTTGTATAAGATTTCGCTCGGCATAGCTCATGGGTTGGAGTACTTACACAGAGGATGCAACACGAGGATCTTGCACTTTGACATAAAGCCTCACAACATTCTCCTCGACAGAAACTATTGCCCCAAGATTTCCGACTTCGGTCTTGCCAAAATATGTCCTAGAGAAGAGAGCATCGTGTCAATGCTAGGTGCTCGGGGAACCCCTAGATACATTGCTCCAGAGCTGATCATGAGGAACATTGGAGGGGTTTCTCACAAATCATATGTGCACAGCTACGGCATTATGGTTCTAGAGATGGTCGGCAGAAGGAAAAACATCGAAGTCACAGTAGATCATACCAGTAAAATATACTTCCCTCATTGGGTCCACCAACGCCTAAAGCTCCAAGAAGAGTTTGGACTATGTGGGATAACGAATGAGGAGGAGGAAGGAATCGCTAAGAAGATGATTGTAATAAGCCTATGGTGGTGCATTCAGATTGATCCGAGAGGTCGACCATCTATGACCCAAGTTGTGGAGATGCTAAAAGGAAGTGTTGAGGCCTTGCAAGTTCCTCCCAAACCAACATTCTCATCTCCTTCAAGATCACTCGCAGTTTCTCCGGGTGAAATTTCGTCTAACTCGAGTTGGGGTTAATTCAAAGTCAATTAGATGAGATCGACAATAATTTGTAATCGAGTATTAAAAAAAAAGCACCAAAATCATTATTGTGATCAAATGTATAGGTTGAATTTCTATGGCATGATGCACACAAAAAAGTGAAGTGTGCATTATTTCATAATATGGCTAATTTCCTAAAAAAAATCCTAAATTTTAAGTGCAGTCACAATTATTGCCCCAGACTTTTTTTTTATCTCATAAGAAATCCTCAATTTTCATTCTAATCCCAATTCCGCCTGCTCATCCAAACAAAGGTGTTGATTTTTCCAATATTATGAACATTAAGAGGATACTATTGTTCCTCACAAGATGAGGTTGTTGATGGAAACATGGGTTAGTGTCGATAATTTTGAGTAGACTAGTGGAAATTTTTGGATTGTGGGTAGATTTAGGACTAAAGTTAAAGTTGAGGGCCTCCTATAAAATAAAAATAAAAAATTTGGGATAGAATTGCGATTGGACCTAAAGTTTGGGCTTTTTTAGAAAATTAAGCCTTTTATAGGCTCTGTTTGTTTCACGAATAATATGATGTTTTCAAAAAATGTTTTTCGGAAAGTTATTTTCTGGGAAAATGACCTTATTTTCCGGTATTTGGCTAAGAATTAAAAATGGACTGGAATATAATTTCCGTTGTTTGTCAAGGAATTGATTTTCCTAAAAAAAATTATAAAATAATTCGATATTTTTATATTCTTCGTTCTTTATTTTTCTATTTTATTTTTCTTTTCTTTTCTTCTTTGCTCTTTTTTCCTCGTTCTTCATCCTTCCTCCGCTTGCTTCCTCTTTCCTCCATCAGCTAATCCTTCCTCCGGCAACCTCGGCGACAATGGCCGCTCGGCGATTAGCCATGTCAGGCGGGCTTTGAGCTCGATGCTCGGTGACGCAAGACTCGACCTCGAGCGAGCCAGGCGCACGTTGCCAGATCCCACGAAGCTAGACCTCGCTTGAGGCCGGGGCGACGATTGAGGAGCCAAGTTATTCCATTGTCATCTCAATGCATCAACGCTGCCCACCGTGGCTGTCTAGTCCTTCATCCATGGATGAACGACGATTTTTTATTCCCTCTACCTAATCTCCTGTGCAAGGTACGAACGGCCACAAGATCGCGTCTGAACGTGGTCCTGTCATTGTATACGAAATCTGCGAGCAAATCATCCATGCATGTAACCTGCAAGGCAGGCCTAGCCTCCTTGCCAACCTCGAGTGAGGCCAAGCCTGGCAGGATCTGGCGAGGCGAGCCTCGCTCCCTTGAGGCTGAGGCTCACGTCGCCGAGCCTCGAGTATGCCTGATTGCCGAGCAGTCGCTGTCGCCGAGGTCCACGAAGAAAGGAGTAGCAAGTGGAGGAAGGAGGAAGCAAACGCACAAAGGAGGAAGAATGAGAAAAGAAAAAGAAAAATAAGGAAGAAAACAATTAGATTAAAAAAATATAAATAAATAATGAAAAAATAAAGTAAAAATGTAATTATAAAGAAAGGAAGTGTGAAAGAAGTGAGGAAAAAAAGATGATGAAGATATTTTTCTCTTCTCAAAAGAGGAGTCAATATTTCCAAAATATCCTAGAAGCCTCGATGAATTGATAAAGTGAGATTGCTGTTTGCAATTTTTCTGTTTTCCTTAGGAATAGCTGCATCAACAAATGGAACTTGGATCGCCCTTATTTTTCTACTTTACTTCAAGAAGAAATCACTGATCCAAAGAATTATGGCTTTGGTGAAGCAAAGGAGCGAACATTTCAATGGAGAAATGAAAATCAAGGGACATGCGTCTTCGAGAAGATACACCTACAAAGACATCAAGAGGATGACCAACTCTTTCGAAGAAAAGTTAGGCCAGGGAGGCTATGGTTGCATGTACAAAGGCCAGCTTCGAGACGGTCTTGTGGCGATGAAGCTTCTAAAGAAGATGAAAGGCAATGCAGAAGAATTTTTCAATGAAGTTGTGAGCATAAGCACGACTTCTCATGTGAATGTTGTCAACTTCCTGGGGTACTATTTTGAAGGAAGCAAAAGAGCTTTGGTTTATGAGTTCATGCCCAATGGATCGCTCGAAAATTTTGTATTTAACAGGAGGGACATTTTGGAAGTAGATCAACATTTGAGTTGAGACACCTTGTGCTAGATTTCGCCCAGCATAGCTCACGGGCTAGAGTATTTGCATAGAGGATGCAACACGAGGATATTGCACGTTGACATAAAGCCTCACAACATTCTTCTCGATGAAAACTATTACCCCAAGATTTTCGACTTTGGTCTTGCCAAAATATGCCCTAGAGAAGAGAGCATCGTGTCAATGCTAGGTGCTTGGGGCACCCCTGGATACATTGCTCCGGAGTTGATCATGGGAAAAATCCAAAAAAAGGCCTAAAGTCCTTTTGTTTTTTCAAATAAGGGCCCTAAATGAACTGTGTTTCAAATAAGGACTCAAAGTGACATAGTACGTTTTAATTAAGGGCCCGAAGTAGCCATAATGTTTCAAAAAAGGGTTTGTCTTGAAGGGCGTTTTCGTCATTTCACATTTTAATTATTTTATTCATTTTTTTCTTTTCCCTGATTTAAAAAAAAAAAAAGCCACACATAGGCGGGAGAGCTGCCCCTCCCGCCTGTGGCCACCGGCCCGTCGCCGGTTGTTGGTCGGCGACCTCGCCCGGCCGAGGCGAGGGCCTCTAGCCCCGCCAAAATCGGGAGAGGGTCGGGCCTTCTCCCGGATCCGGGTGAGGGCCGACGATCCTCGCCCACATCAGGGGGCTGTCGCCCGGGATTAGGCGGGGGTCGCCTTGACCGGGCGACCCCCTACCAGCGATGGGATGACGGCCGGCGGCCCTCAATTTGGGCGGGGACCGTCTCGCCTCACCCCGATCCTAGAGAGGGCCCGACCCTCTCTCGTTGGCTCTTGCCTTTGGTCGGCGTGGTCACCGGCACCTCGTCAAGGCGCCGGCGACCCCGCCAGCCTTTGTCGCCCCCGGCTACCGCCCTCCGGTAGTGGGGTGGTGGCCACAGGCGGGAGGGGTTGTGGAGGGCTGCCCCTCTCGCTTGTGAACGTCCACTTTCTCTTTTTTTTTTTTTTTTTTATAGAAAATAAATAACAAAAAGTATAATAAAAAAGAAAAAAAATCAAATAAGTAGAAAGACTAAAATGCCCTTGAAATCAGGCCCTTTTTTGAGATTTTATGGTCATTTCAAGTCCTTATTTGAAACAATGTTCACTTCAGGCCCTTATTTGAAAAAATAATGGCATTTGAGGTCCTTATTTGAAACAGGGTTCACTTGTGGCCCTTATTTGAGAAAACATGAGGACTTCGGGCCCTTTTTTGGATTTTTCCTTGAGGAACATTGGAGGGTTTCTCACAAATCGAATGTGTATAGCTACGGCTTGATGGTTCTAGAGATGGTCGGCAGGAGGAAAAACATCGAAGTCACGGTAGATCATACCAGCGAAATATACTTCCACGACCGACGTTTGGAGCTTCAAGAAGAGCTTGGGCTGCATGGAATAACGAATGGGGAGGACGAAGGAATAGCAAAGAAGATGATTGTAATAAGCCTATGGTGCATTCAGATCGATCCGAGAGCACGACCTTCTATGACCCAAGTTGTGAAGATGTTGAAGGGAAGTGTTGAGGCCTTGCAATTTCCTCCCAAACCAACATTCTCATCTCCTTCAAGATCACTCGCGGCTTCTCCAGGTGAAATTTCGTCTCTACAAGAAAGTAATGGCTCCAGTTAGGGTTATTCAAGATCAATCGTTTAAAATCAACATAGCTTGTAAAAGAGTACTTAAAAAACAACTGTTTACGTACTAATGATTATTGAGATTTTCACAAATTTATTATTGGTTATTCTAGAGAACTGTTGCTACAACTACGCTTAATTAAGGATCTTGAGGTACTCACATATAATTCGTTGCTACACTCCACTGCTCCTCTTCTCTTCAGCTTTGCATTCATCACATGCGAAACACGGTTGTTTGATTAAATGATGTATTCATTTCCGACATACACGAAGTTGAAAGGGAAAGAAATAGGTAATTCTACGTCATCGGAAGAATTTCGCAGAGTATACTAGGTAATTGACCACCAATCTTTATACACCTATCATCACCTCACCATCAATATATCACGTAAGCTAGCTATCATATACCCGAATGCCGACATCAACTAGATTTCGAGCTTCAGCACTTCCATGTACATCCTATGGTAACAATGCTCTTCATATATTATGTTCTACGTGTATGGCTCGACGTCTGGACCTTTTTTCTGCAATAGTTTTCCAGTATTTTCGTGCCCTAAAAGATTCTCCTGAAGAATTCTCGAAATTGGAAAATACCATGACATGGGAGTACTAGATTACACATGAAGTTTTATTCGTCCATGATTTAAAATGATTAATCCCTTTATCTCATTGCAGCCACATATATTATACGAGCCATCGATCTCACTCCATCTGGTTATTTAACTCCATCTAGTAACGCAAGTGTTTACTAATCCCATAAATGCACTGGGCTATAAGTTACATTAACTATTAAGGAAGCAGGAGCTCCGATATGGGATAAGAATTCCAAGTGACATGGCAATGTAATAGGAACAATTAATTTTTTTTTTCTAAGCACTAAAATTTCATATATCGGAAGCAAAGAAAAAGGGAAAATCTATACTTAATTTGCGCTGCTTAGTAGGATTTGTAAGACGGGACATTTGATCCTAAGTGTAATTTAGAGGCCCCTTTGACTTGGAAGTTTCATGGTTTGGGGTAGAACATCTATTTCCACATTTCAAGACAACCAAACCTTTGACCCAAAAAAAATAAAAATAAAAGGACAACCAAATCGTAATTTAGGGGTCCCGTTAACTTGGAAGTTTCATGGTTTGTTCCTCCAGGGCAAAGTTCCCGCGTCGGACATTGGCGCTTCCAGATTGGGTGCTTGACTAATGCACGCATGGGACCACTTTCTGCCTCTCTTGGCAATTCGCTTCAAAGTTTGATGAACTAGCAGGAGACAGTGATAGGAGTTGGGATCAATTCAAGCCACTCCATTTGAATTTTCTGCAAGTCCTTTCTACACTCTCTCCTGTTCTTTGCAATCCTCTCCCTCCTTCTAGTCCAAATGAATCTCCAAAACTTCATGTGCGTAGCTAAACAAATTGGTCCTTGTCATCGTCTCTATCAGGCTCTATTGGATGTTGCGCGATATGAGGCCTTCGGGCCTCGGAGCTCCCGGTGTGGCTCCGGACATCAGTTACCTTTTTTGGATTTTGTGTAGCATTGTGGCTATCCGGATTTCGAGATTACCTGCAACGAGATATACCTTGTAGTTAACAACAACGCAGAAAATTGAATTGGAAACATTTATGTATATTTTGGTGTATCAATGAAGAGTACATGAGCCGATTTATAGGCTTTGCGGGAGGACTATATAAAGTAACATAATGTTATAATACCAATTACAATCAATCAGAAAAATATCCATAATATCCTAATTATCCTAAATAACAATAACATCCCCTCAAACTCAAGGTGGCATAGAAGAAGTCAACAGAAGTTCGAAGAAAAGATCTTGAAAACGCAGGGATGGATGTGCCTTTATGAAGATATCAGCAATCCGATCAATAGATAAAGTGGGAACGAATAGTGCAGTTGTGAGATCATATGGAATCATAGTCTATTTCAACTTAGTGTGCTAATGGAAAACACTATTATCGGGCTTTTTGAATTTCACTCAGGTTGACACAATAAATAACTATTTCACTATCATGACAGGCTCCCATGTCTTTTAATAACTATCGCAACCATAGTAATTCTAATGTCATATCAACAAGAGCACGGTATTTCGCTTCAGTGCTAGATTGAGCAACAATGGTATGTTTCTTGCTACGCCATGATATGAGTGAGGTACCAAGAAAGAAGCAATAGACTGTAGTGGAGCGACAATAAATAGGGTCACTAGCCCGGTTGGCATCAGAATAAGCCCTCAACTCTAATGTAGAATGGGCAGAAAAGTAAAGACAATGAAATAAAGTACCATTGACACATATGAAGAACAATAGCGAAATGAGTCGTATGCGGCGCGATCATGAACTGTCTGACTATTTGAACAACACCAAGTGACATCGGGACAAGTAATAGTGACATATACGAGACTAGCAACCAACTATCGATAAAGTATATGATTTAGAAGAACAGTCTCATCTTTGTCATCAAAGTTTGCATTTGTCTCGATGGGAGTTGTAGCAATCTTGTTATCTGTGAGTTCCACTCAAGAAAGAAGATCAGTGGCATATTTCGCTTGAAATAGACAATAGCCGAATGAATATGAAGCAATATCCAAACTTAGAAAGTAACCGAGTTGCTTGAGATAGATAATAGTGGTTGTACTTGTTTGTGAACATGAAGAGAGAGGAGGCGGCATTCGATGAGGGCTGGGATTGCGAGGAGACGGTGGTGGCGATAGTGAAGCAGCCTATCACGAACATGGTGGAGGAGTTCGCTTGGGCAATGGGTGAGGGGTTCAAGCTTGACATGCTTGACTATCAGGCGACGAAGGTTTTCGGCGCGTGCAAGCACTTTGGCGGGCGGTGCGCATTCAACCGGACAAAGCGCGGGCTGTGATTTTACAACAATGGTTCAAATCCCAGGAACAGTTTTTGCAAAGTTAAGAATGATGTTTGTGCAGGTTTCTGCATTTTGTTCGCCAATCGCATCATTTTTTTTCCCAATGCTTGTCACTTATCAATTTTGTGTTTTTGCATATTTTGATGTCGCAACAACGTTTAGCACTAGGAAAGAAAACTTACAGTCAATAAATAAAAAGAAATCATATATATGTTAATAAAGTATAGAAAGCCGCTAGCCTAACAGTCTGACAATTTATTGTTTTTTACCTCACGATGTTTCAATTAATGAGTGTTTTATACAAAATACGCGATGATGGTATGTGGATCTATGGTTAGAAATCTCTAACTATACTGTCGGATTGTCGGAAAAGCATTTTCGTAAAGTATAAGCTGTAACCAAATGAGGTGAGATATTTTTACACCCCTCTTGCATGCAAATCCGGATTAAGAACCACACATAGAATATGTCGAATAGAGGGCGGCACACGCGAAATAAATTGGGGCAATACCTTGATCCAATAACAGGTCCAAAATGTGCTATTTGCTTCCGACAAGAGAGCCAACGGGGGTCATCATCGTAAATCACGAGACATGGGTCCAATCCGGCATGGCCGATGTTAACCAAGTGCCGAGTCAAACTCTGGTTTTGCCAAAGTCAAGAGCTTCTCATTTTTCCGTCATTCTCAAGGCACAGCATGGTTTTTGTACTCTGCATCCTCTTCCTTGTTTGCTCCCACCACCATGCCCCTTTCGATGGATCTTACCATGTCATCTTGCGCTCTCTCCTTGCTCTTCATCATGTCCCTCCATATTCACTTCCCGGTGCCAGCTTCCGGCGAGTTCCCACCGTTCCGAGAGTGCGCTCCTTTTGTTTGCGGAGATCAACAAATCAGCTATCCTTTCAGGCATAATGAGCGACCGAGTTACTGTGGGTATCCTGGCCACGAACTCGGCTGTGACGGACATAACCTGACCTTGTCCATGATGTCACCGGAATATCGGGTGATCCACATGGATAGGAATGCGCAGGTCCTCGAGGTGGCGAGGACTGATATAGTGGAAGATGTGTGTCGAAAAACCGATGTTGACACCACTTTAAACTTCACTCTCTTCAACTACGCCTCTAGTGATATCAATTTCACCTTGTTCTACAATTGCAATGTGTCGCCGTATTCTCTATCTTATTTGTTCTTATGTCGTACACAATATGGCTACCTTGTTCGGAACGCGGACCTTGATCCCCAGTCCCCACGATGCAACTTCAGGGCCCTTGTCATGATTGCAAGCGAAGCTCTAGCTCTACTGCAGTCACCTGACGAGAGCAACCGTCGCGCTATTATTGAGGTCCTGAGCAAAGGCTTTGAGATCACCTGGATTGCCGACACATCGCAGTGCGATGATTGCACCAAATCGGGGGGAAGATGTGGGTATGGCTGGACAAGGCAAGAGTTCAATTGTTTTTGCTCTGATGGAGTCTATTCAACGACCTGCGACCGACAAAGTATGCACGCTTACTCTGCAACCTTCGCTGCCTTGTGTCCTAACAGGGAAAACCTGGCATCCACTTACTAGTTTCATCACTACTTCATTTGGTATTTGACTTGATAAGGCTTTGTGTCCTAGCAGGGAAACCTGGCATTTTGGGGACAAAATCTATCCTAGGTAATCCGCTGAACTATGATTTTCACTGAGTATTTTCCATATTCGCAACTTATTAGCCTTGATAAAGTGATGAAGTGAGATTGTTGTTTGAAATATCCTGCTTTTTTTTTTTTTTTTTTTTTAGGAATAGCTACAATAGGTACTGCAACTGTGATCGCCCTTATTTTAATACTTTCCATCAGGAAAAAACCAATGATCAGAAAGATTATGGCTTTAGTGAAGCAGAGGAACGAACATTTAGATGGCGAAATGAAAATTGAGGGACTTGTCTCTTCGAGAAGATACACCTACAGAGACATCAAGAGGATAACCAACTATTTCGAAGAGAAGTTGGGTCAGGGAGGCTATGGTTGTGTGTACAAAGGCAAGCTTCGAGATGGTCAACTTGTGGCGGTGAAGCTTCTAACGAAGCTGAAAGGCGACGCCGAAGAATTTTTCAATGAAGTTGTGAGCATCAGCAGGACTTCTCATGTCAATGTTGTCAGCCTCCTGGGGTTCTGTTTTGAAGGAAGTAAAAGAGCTTTAATCTATGAGTTCATGCCCAATGGATCCCTTGAGAAGTTCATCTTTAACAGGAGTAACGCATTGGAGGTAGATCAACTACTGAGTTGGGACACTTTGTATCAGATTTCCCTTGGCATAGCTCACGGGCTAGAGTACTTGCATAAAGGCTGCAACACAAGGATCTTACACTTCGACATAAAGCCTCAGAACATTCTCCTTGATGCAAGCTATTGTCCCAAGATTTCCGACTTTGGTCTTGCCAAAATATGCCCAAGAGAAGAGAGCATCGTGTCATTTCTTGGTGCCCGAGGCACCGTCGGATACATTGCTCCGGAGCTGATCATAAGGAACATCGGAGGGGTTTCTCACAAATCGGATGTGTATAGCTACGGCATGATGGTTCTTGAGATGGTCGGTAAGACAAAAATGCCAAAGTTGCAGTAGATCAAACTAGCAAAACATACTTCCCTCATTGGGTCCACCGACGCATGGAGCTTCGAGAAGAGCTTGGCTGCGAGGGATCACAAATGAGGAGGACGAAGTAATCGCGAAGAAGATGATTGTAATAGGCTTATGGTATTCAGATCGATCTGATAGCTCGGCCATGTATGACACAAGTTGTGGAGATGCTAAAAGGAAGTGTTGACGCCTTCCAAATTCCTCCCAAACCATCTTTGTCGTCACCCTCAAGATCGTTTGTAGCTTATCCACGTGAAAGTTCGTCTCTACAAGAGAGCAATGATTCAAGTAGGAGTTATTCAATATCAATTATATGAGACCGACATAGTTTGTAACAGAGATTTTAGGGGAAAAAAAGCAGCTACATTGAGCTATTCATAAATTTGTAATCAAATGTCTAGATTGAATTGATGAAAATGAACAGGAGGAGGACAAAAGTATGTCATTGACACCTAAATCTTCACGTATGGGTTTCTGTCTCATGTCATCAAATTAGGAATATAATTTACCACGTAAATTGACCCCTTAACCCAAAAAATTGACCCCGTATCATTTGGTATTTGCATTGCTTGCTACATCTCATCACGATTAGGGATATTCATAGATGAAAATCAAAATAAGTACAAAAAAATTTATAACAAAAAAAAAAAGGAAACAAGACTCACGAATCAATTTATATTTTCACAAACACGTTAACTTTGTCATTTTGAAGCGCATCTAGTGGGTTCACGCCCGGCCCACACGCTCTCATATGGAGCATGCATTGGCCAGCCACCCATGAAGAATTAGGAGCGAAAAGTTGAAAAACTGAAAAATTGGAGGGACAAAGAGGAAGCATTCTTTATGTGGCCTTAAGCATGCAAGGAAGTGTTGGGGCTAACAATATAACAAACAATCAGCACTCAATATGGTATCGCAAATAAATCAATGTGCGTGATGCTAGTAAGTAAATCAGATTAAAATATAAGCAAATCACACATCAAATTGTAGTGGTTCACTCTAGAACAAAGTCGACGTCTACTTTCGGACTAACAGCCTTAACAACGACCGGATTCCACTAGTAAATAGTAACACAAGTTACAATTAACTAGTATATTTCTCTTCACTTGATAAATCACACTATCAGGATATAAGAACATTGTGCTTACTCTTGTACACTTGACACATAGCTATTACAGTGCTAGACCAAATACAGAGGGATACACAGAATAAAATCAATGCCAATTCCGAACTAGAGAGACAATTGCAGTATTTTCACGTAGCTAATTTTTTTTCTCAACACCACTGTTCTTTATATAAATATGTCCATTGGAGACCTCCTATGGTGTTCAACTAGTTGCTGAAGAGTCACTAGGGGCTCTTTGCTGGTATCGGGATTGCTCCTGCAGTCGTTTCGCTAACTTACGCAGGTTTCTCAAAAAGACAACTACTGTAGCTGTCCTCTGTCAAAAATCTGTCAGCGGCTTTTTTAATACTTAACCTGGTTTGCCAGCTGCGGAATCTAGAGCTTCAACGGCTATTTTCTGTACCATCAATAGTCTTCTTCCAGTGTGTATCTCTCTATCGTCAGACCAAATGCATCACTTACACATTCTAATGCACACTATCACCGGTGTAGATTATGAATGGCCTGGCTGAACTTCTTCAATGAAGATACCAACTATTTGACACATGATGTTGAGATCAATGAGCTTTTCCATCTACATCAGCATGAAAATCCATCTCATTTGATCATATTTAAATTCTGTCGAGCATCATTTTGTTCTTACTTATTGTTTTCGATCTCATTTCGATAGCATTTTACATCACAATTCGTGATACATGTTATATGCATAATATTCGATTTGTAGACATTGCGGCGCGAGGCGCGATTTTTCGCTTGCATATGAGGTGTTACATGGTCACATGTCACTGTCCATGAGGTCGCCCCAAACCGACCCTCCCCGGTCTCCACCGCCTGGCATTTCGTGTTGATCTTTTGTGGCCCAAGTGATCCGTAGGCGCCCCGGGAGTATCCGTGACCGCTATCCAACCTTTTAACGTGCCAAATGGAGTCTTGATGCCCGTTCCACAGACTGCGTCAGGGTTGGAAAGCGGGCGTCAAGGCCTTATTTGGGCGTTAAAAGGGTTCCTGGATTGTCCCGGGACGCCCCTTACGGGTCGGGTCATGTTTCCTCCACTTTTGCGTAAGCTGGTAGCCAATTTAGTTCAATTTCCAGCATAATGTTCATCTTTGGAGGCATTACATTTAGTCTTGAGTTATATTTAAGTCATTGTCACTATGAGGGGAAAATGAACCAAAAAAAAAAAAAAAATTAGAGTTGCATTTAGTTAATAATCACATTTTTAGGACTTAGTTAATTCATGCTTAGTCTATCTTTTGTTTGGTTAATCGCATGTGTTAATTTTATGCATAACCCATGAGGTCCTTGCCGGGGTTTAATAAGAAGGCCATATATTAATTTTGCCCGATATGCCTCGTGATTTTCCTTTATCGTACCTTATGTTACGTTAATGCTATTATATTTTGCTTTACTATTATTTTTTTTAATTTGATTGTATGAACACCCTTTGCTTGGTTATATACAGTTGCACATTTCATTTTGTTAGGAAAATATAAAAGTGAAAGCTAAAAAGATCGCACAATATGTTATTTTTACGGAAAAAAAAATAAAGAAAGAAAGAAAAAAGGTACCGATTTAGGGGGTTCGATAAGTATTTAGCGTAACCAAGTCCCCGATGTGAATATCTGGTTGCAAAATGAACTCCTCCCCCATATTACTAGATATCTAATTGATACATGGCAACTCTAGAGAAAAACCAATTTGTCATAGTAAAAATTAGTAAACCAATATTGCTATCGGTAGGCTTGGGAAAGCATGTGCTACGCGTAAGCTCTACCTCGCAAGATGAACTATTTATGCCCACTCGATTACTTGATAAACCCCTCGAAAATTAAGCCCCTCTAGAACATCATGACGTGCATTATTTCGTATTATCAGTATATTTTTTCAACTATCCATATGGGATTTAGATTGTCCAATATTGATGGCATGTTAAACAAACTTTGCTGAATTACCTCCATTCATGTGAGTCCAATTCACATGATCCATTGAATCGGATTGGTCCATGGGAGAAAGAAAATGGGTAAGAAATAAAGCCCAAAAAAAATCATTAAAAAGAAAAATTGGAGGGTCCGGGTGCGAAACGTAACACAAAAGTTTTCTTCTCCATGACGACGGCAACTCACTTAATGGTGCTAATTTCCAAACATTAATCATCGTCATAATAGTTAATAGACATTAGGTAGACACATGTAGTCATGGAGTTTATAAACTTGGAGGTGATCGAGTCAAAGAGTGAGACCTCACTTCTACTAAATTCAATGAATCGTGGAACTTTCTTTTAAAGAGTCGTGGAAAGAAATTCGTCTTGGAAATTAAAGTGAGGAAGAAGGAAGTTTTCAACACGCTCATAGATCTTTAATATTCCCTTGGAAAAACGAATAAAAAGAAGAAGAAGAGACAGATGAGGAAGAACCTCAGGCTGTTGTCTGGAAAATGTGTTGTTGACTGGTGACGCCGAGACCTTATTTAAAATTAAAATTGATTTGAGACATGAAACACTCCGAGCCCTCTTTTGAGAAAACGACTTCACTCAAATTTTTATTCAGAATAACAGACCAGCTTATACTTTTATGGCGAAGAAAACTTTATATCTCAACAACACCGCAAAAGTCCTCCTTTATTCATTCTCAAAATGCGTAAATCATTGTTCAACAAATGTTTTTCTAGAGCACCCACCAATGGAATTCATCTCGGGATTGAAAGTCTATTGTCACATTGGCAATTTAGGGCGTAATCAAATTTGTCTTAGAGTCTAATTAATTGTTTAAAGTTGGACTTAAGCACTCTCTCCAAATGTCGTGTTCCGTGGAAATTATCTCAACGAAAAGACAAAGGTGAAGGAATCTATGCTAACGTCGCGGCTATTTTTTTTTTTTCCCTCCAAATCTCAATATAAAAATGAACGTCTAGACCACGGGCCCTGCGTAAAAAAATAATAATAACAAGAAGAAGAAGAAGATACTTATTTTTTTTTTTTGGTCGAAAGAAGAAGATACTTCAAAAGCTCAGCATTGATGCTGATTTGAATGAGTCAAAATGAAAATACTTAGAACGAGTATAGTTCCTGACTATATGTGAAGTTTCATTTGCAATGTTCTAAGATCATTAATCTCTTAGGGCATGTCAATTTGGGTGAAAGTATTTTTCGGGAATTTGTTTTCCGAGCTTTCACTCATTTGGTTATCCGAAAATGACAAGTGAATCGAACCACATTTCGGTCAAAGAAAATATTCATGCATAAAATCATGAAAGTGAATTCTCCAATCTAAAAAGGTTAAAACACTTTTCAAAACTGCACCAATCGAATTTTTTCGCATTTTATTTTTATATATATTTTTTTTTTTCCCTTGGCCGGTCGACGGTCCCAGTGCCTTATCCCAAAATATTTTATTGAAAGGTAATCATGTTCTGAATTTTTTAAAAAGAAAAGTGCATCGAACTATAATTCTTACCCTTCTTTTAAAGAAAAAAGTTATGGTCCGAAGACGTGTCTAACTTCTTTATTTGGTCCAGTCGTTTTCAAAGTTTCAATTCATTGTAAGCATCCAGACGGTTCTTCACCAACCTTAAAACAACGTTCTTCACCGAAAACATCCTAAACTTATTGTAGTTATCCAATTTAGTCCTTTTTTTTTTTACCAATTGAATCCTAAATCTTTTATAATTATATCAATTAAGTCAATTTGACCGGCCGGGTACTCGACGGGCGCCGTTGGAACAAACGGTACTAACGCGGCGCCGTTGGAACTAACAGTACTAACACTGAACCAGCCTGCCAAATGGACTGAATTGACATAATTGCAAAAGGTTCGGGACTCAATTGACTAAAAAAAAGTTTAGGATTGAATCGGGACAATTGCAATAAGTTTATGACTTTTTTTGGTAATTTTTTTGTTCTTTGTGCATCGAATTATTACAGAAATTTACTTCAAGATTGATTGATTTCTGAATTCATAAAATACCATACTAACGTATTGAATGGATCAAACAACATACGAGTCAAATTCCAATGAACTGATCTTGATGATTTGTGTTTGTTTGTTGATTTCAAAATTGGACTGGTTGCTGTGCGGGCTTAATAGCTTGTAGAGACTAACAAGTAAAATTGACGCAAAGCAAGAGAGCAAAAACTTGGAACAAACGATTCCAAAACTCGAAATTCTTATTCAATGATGCTCCCCAATTACATATACGAATGTCCTATATAACGATAGGACTCCTATTGGAAACCGAATAAGTAAAGATAACATCAAATAAACTGAATCTAATCTAATCAAACAAAATATTTAAAATTAAAGATAATTAGGAATTTCCTAAAACAGAAAAACCGCCGAGATTATTTCCGACGATCCCGACGATCACGTAATTCTAAATAATCGCACGCCAACTGTTCTACATCATCCCCCCCCTCAGCGGAAGAACTCGCCCTCAAGTTATGATCGGGATAGAGGGGAGTATCAAGAGAATGATACTCAAATAAGTCAGCCACATTAAACGTAGGAGAAATGATGAGATCATCAAGGAGGTCAACCACATAAGCATTGTCGTTGATCTTCTTCAATATTCGGCAAGGACCAACCTTCTTGCGCTTCAATTTATTATAAGCACCAACAGGGAAACGCTCCTTTCGCAAAAAAACCATGACCTCATCGCCTACTTCAAAAATCTTCGCACGGCGCCATTTATCAGCATCTTCTTTATACTTTGAATTCGAAGCAACTAATTGGCGAGTAACATCCGCTTGGACTTCCTGAATTTTGGTCGCCAAATGCTCTGCCGTAACACTATAGCCTGGAATCTTGGGCAAAGGAACTAAATCCAAAGTATGCTGTGGAGTACGCCCATAGATGATCTCAAAAGGAGATTTTCCAGTGGAACGGTTAATGTAGTTGTTGAAGGCGAACTCAGCAGGAGCCAAATACCTATCCCACTGCTTAGGCACATCACTACAGAGGCATCGAATGATATCCGCCATAATACGATTCACAACTTCGGTCCGACCGTCTGTTTGGGGATGAAAAGAGCTACTATATTGTAAATCCGTCCCAAACAAACGCCATAAAGTACGCCAAAAATGGCATAGGAATTTCGTGTCACGATCAGAAGTGATGGTCTTTGGAACCCCATGCAGACGGACTACCTCATGAAAAAACAAACTTGCCACATGTGAAGCATCCGAAGTCTTCTTGCAAGAGATAAAGTGCGCCATTTTGGAGAACCGGTCAACCACCACGAATACAGAATCCGCACCTCGGCGGGTGCGAGGAAGTCCCAACACGAAATCCATTGAGATATCAACCCACGAACCAGAAGGAACCGGCAAGTGGGTATAGAGGCCAGTGTTCCGAGAATGGCCCTTAGCCGTCGGGCAAATATAACACTTGGCGACAAATCGCCCCACATCATGCTTCGATTGTGGCCAATAGTACCGTTCCTCCACTAAGGCTACGGTTTTATCACGGCCCAAATGTCCGCCAAGAGTACCGCCATGAAGCTCTCGAATAAGTTGTTCTCACAAAGAACTTCGAGGAATACATAATCTATTGCCGAAAAATAGGAAACCGTCCCGAATTATCATATCACCATGGGAACCCGCTTCAGAATACTTCTCCCATATAACACCAAAATCATCATCCTCGTAATAAAGAGAACAGAGTTGATCAAAACCAACCACATCGGTGCACATAGTCAAGAGTGTCGCAGCACGCCGATCGAGTGCATCCACCACTTTATTTAAGCGGCCTTCCTTATGACGAAGTACAAAATTAAACTGCTCCGAAAAGGAAACCCATCGTGCATGCATCCTATTCAAATGCTTCTAACTCTTAATGTATTTAAGAGCTTGATGATCAGTATTAAGAACAAACTCTTGCTGGTAAAGATAGGGCTGCCAATGCTTTATAGCGCGCACTACAGCATAATATTCTTGCTCATATGTAGACCAGCGCCGACGAACTTCATTAAGCTTCTCACTAAAAAAAACAATAGGCTTACCTTCTTAGGAAAGAACAGCGCCGATTCCCACACCCGAAGCATCACAGTCCAACTCGAACACTTTCTCAAAATCTGGAAGCATCAATACCCGGGCTGTTGAGAGCTTTTCTTTGATAAGCTGAAAACCGGCCGAAGCTTCATCACCCCAATGGAATTTGCCTTTCTTTAAGCAATCGGTGATCGGGGCCATGATTGTACTGAAATCTCTAATAAAACGCCGGTAGAACGTCGCAAGGCCATGGAAACTTCGAGCCTCGTCAACATTCCGTGGAATTGGCCAATCACGAATCACTGCCATCTTTTTTGCATCAACATGAACACCATTCGCTCCAACAATAAAACCCAAGAAAGGAAGTCGCTCGGTCATGAAGCTGCACTTCTTCAAATTAATAAATAATTGATTTTTCTGCAAGGTCAGCATAACATCCCTCAAGTGCTCTAAGTGATGTCGTTCGTCCGGACTATAAATGAGAATATCGTCGAAGAAAACAACCACGAACTTGCCAATAAAAGGTTTGAGTACCCGAGTCATCAAACGCATAAAAGTACTAGGCGCGTTAGCGAGTCCAAACGGCATGACAAGCCATTCATACTAACCTACACTCGTTTTAAAGGCTGTTTTCCACTCGTCGCCGGGACGAATGCGAACTTGGTGATAGCCGCTTCGAAGGTCGATCTTCGTAAAGACCCGTGAACCATCAAGTCTATCCAAGATATCATCAAGCCGGGAATTGGAAATCTGTACTTGATAGTTATCCGATTAATGGTACAGCTATCAACACACATACGCATCTTGCCATATTTCTTCGGCGTGAGAAGTGCGGGTACAACACAAGGACTTTTGCTCTCGCGCAAGAAACCTTTGCAGAGAAGCTCTCCCACCTGCTCTTGTAAATTCTGGTTCTCCTTTGGATTCATCCGGTAATGCGGCGGATTAGGGAGACCGGCAGCTGGTAGAAAGTCAATCTCATGCTGGATATCCCTCGGAGGAGGTAATCCGTCGGGTAAATCATCCGGCATTACATCATAGAACGCTTTTAGCAAAGGCTTAAGGGCTTCTGGAATACGAGCCATGGTCTGTTTGTCACCCTTCTCTACCAGCATGTACATCCCTTCACGTTTACGAATATTCAACATAACCCCCGCACGTTGCACAACACCAGAACCAGAACCGGAACCCTCTTTCTTTGGGGCCTGGGGAGTATCACCCCTCGGCTTCAACGTGATTCCGATTTTATTCCATATAAAAGAATACGTGTTCTCCCTAGCTCGATGTGTAATATCCACATCATACCGCCATGGTCGCCCTAATAACACATGACATGCATCCATTTCCACAACATTGCACATAATAGTATCATGATACGACTTTCCAATAGAAATAGGTAAACGACATACATGTGTTACCTTAAGCTCGAGTCCTTTGCGAATCCACCCGATTTTATAAGGCGCGGAATATGGTTCCGTCTTCAACTGTAAGTGGTCCACTAAAGCCTTTGACACTATATTCTCGCAACTTCCGCTGTCAATTATAACATCGCATACCTTACCGTTTACAGCACAACAAGCGTGGAAAAGCTGATTTCTCCGGGTGTCTTCTATCCGCGGAGCAAGTAACAAACGACGAACAACACAATTCACTTGCTCGCCCACCTCATCTTCCACTTCTTCTTCGTCCACCCAATCTTCCTCATACTCCTCTTCATGCTCAACGATATTGGCCATTCTCCGACGGGGACAATCGCTTGAACGATGGCCCAATTCGTTACACTTATAGCACCCGATCGGTTGCGGCTTGGCATAAGGATTCCGGACGTTTGGAGCACGGTTACTTGTCACGACCGGTTCCTTAGGTATTCCAACAACACCCTCCAGCGCTCGGTTCGTATCACTGGTTTGCTGACTTGAGGAACCTAAAGTATCGATCTGTTTCCCTTTTCCGAAAGATCCACGACCAGAATAATTGCTTCCACGAATACTATGGCTAGTCCTCTCCAATTGCATCTCAATTTTTCGCGCCATCTCCCGGGCATCTTCAACAGAAAATACACGATACAAAGAAACACGATCTTGAATATTCAATCGCAAGCCGTTTATGTACCTAGCAGTTTGTTGCGCTTCCGATTCAGCTATGTTATTGCGGGCGGAAAGTCGGAGGAACTCTTCCGTATAGGCTTGGACCGTCCGGTTCGTCTGCTTGGAATTCTGAAATTGCTGGAACAAAGCAGCTGCTCATAATCGCAGGAGGAGGAACCGGGACTTCAAGCATCTCGCTTCATGCGATTCCACGTTCGGACGAGAGCCTTTCCTTGTCGACGTCGAGTTAATTGCGTTTGCTCCTACCAAGCCGAGGCACCACCCTTCGGTTTGTACGCAACTAACTTAACTTGTCGATCCTCTTCAATCTCCATGGCGTCAAAGAATTTTTCAACTTTCCACAACCAATCCAGGAAATCTTCGATATTCAGATTCCCGTTAAAGGTTGGTAGATCTACCTTTAATCGATATTGCTCCGGATCCCGCCGATGTCCTCCATAGCACCGACCTCCATGGACACGATCATTTTGGAATTCTCTATTCTGCCGTCCTCTTCGAATAGGCTCGTCTAGGAAATCTTCCTCATCTTCATCTTCAGAGTCTTCGACATAGTCTACCCGTCTATGTCGGATATTGGCCCCACGGTCCACAACAACTTCGGGATCGGGACCGACGGGAAGTCGACCGGCTGGAAGAACGCCGGGTGCGGGGTTTGTGGATAAACGCTGTATGGCTTCGAGGATTTCTTGAAACCTACGATTGGTTTGATCCACGAACCGGGTGAACTCAGCCCGTGTAATAAGCTCGCTTTCACGGCCCTCAAGAACGGGGAGATTAACGTTCGTGTTATTGACCATCGTCACGGGAGATGCCTACTCGATACCAAATGACGCAAGCAAGAGAGCAAAAACTTGGAACAAACCATTCCAAAACTCAAAATTCTTATTCAATGATGCTCCCCAATTACAGAGACGGATGTCCTATATAGCGATAGGACTCCTATTGGAAACCGAATAAGTAAAGATAACATCAAATAAACTGAATCTAATCTAATCAAACAGAATATTTAAAATAAGTAAAGATAACATCAAATATACTGAATTTTATCTAATCAAACAGAATATTTAAAATAAGTAAAGATAACATCAAATATACTAAATCTAATATAATCAAATAGAATATTTAAAATTAAAGATAATTAGGAATTTCCTAAAATAGAAAAATTGCCAAGATTATTTCCGACGATCCCGACAATCACGTAATTCTAAATAATCGCACGCCAACTGTTCTACATCAAAAATTCTATATTATGTCGTATTTATATGTTATTTCTACGTTAGTGACTTAAGACTATAGCAAGTCATTATTAATGCATTGGAACTTTTTATACACGTAGCATTGCTCGAACATGCAAAGTCATTTCCTCGACAATCTTTAATTCAAGGTGGATCAGTTCAAAGCAAATGCCATTTTTTTAGTAATTTCGGTGTATTTTTTGCAAAGTAGTTTTGAAGTTTGAAGAAGAAAAAAAAGAAAAAGGAAAAACAGAATGAGTGGATACTGTTCATTGTCTCCATCTTGCAAGCATATCAATAGTTGGTTAGTAGACCTGTCAAACGGGTGGATCGGATCGGGTTTGGGTCAAGTTATAAATGATCCGATCCAAATTAACCCGTTAACCCATTTATGACCCATTTATGCATAATGTAAATTTCTACGTCCATGCCCAACCCAACCCATATTACTAAAATAATTCTATATTTAATCCAATATAAGAAAACTCATTTCTTATAAATTTTTAAAAAATTATATTACTAAATTATCGTGGAAAATTTTTATAATTAAAAAAATCTGATTTTTTTTTATTTTATTTCTTTTAAAATCTTACTTTTTAAATTTTTTATATGAATTTTATTATTTTTATTTAGTTTAAAAATATGATTTTTATTATTTTATTATTTATTTTTTCCCTTCTAAGACTAGCGAGGGCCGCCCTAGTTGGTCACAGGTGGGGAATAAATAAATAAATAAATTATAAATTAGATTTTTTAAAAGAAAGAAAATAAGAAAAAAAAGTAAAAGTAAAGTAGAAGCCTCTTAAATGGGTTGTCTTAAGTAGGTTGTGTGGATCCATCTATAACTCATTTATTTTGACTTCTTTGTTTGTATATGCCGATCTCCTAAGTTTGTTATAACCCATTTAAATACTTATGGGTTATTAAATGGATTTTGGACACATTTTGACAAGTCTACAAATGAGGATCGAACCATCAAAGAGACTAGACATGTCGACGTCGAGGCCGAGCAATCTCAATCGAGGCAACCTTGAGGGTTCACAAGATGTCGCTGATCTAGACCCACACTAACCCATACCTCGTCAAGATGGTGAGATAATCTCTTTTGGTTTTCTTATTCTTTTTCATGAGAAATATGTATCGCCGGTTCTACTAATTTCGATGACTCTCTCTTATGAGTCATGGAAAGAAATTTCGTCTTGCTCATCTTGCTCATCAAAGTGAGAAAGAAGTGTGGACATGCTCATATATATGTAATAAGTTAATAACCACTGCAATTCATGCTTTAATTCTTTGCTTTTTTCTCTAATACATTTGCACGATGTGGAATTTTTGTATCCCTTTGAGAGATGATTCGTTGAGGGGGAAATTATGCAATCAATCGATCTTAAACCTATTGTACGAAAGTCAATGCAATCTTGAAAATTTTAATTTAATCCTAAATATTTGCGCGAAATTACAAAATAGCCATCCCAACCAATTTTTGTCGGAAATCGCTGATATTGCGGAGTGCCTTGTAGGAGTGCCGGAGAGAATTGAATCTTTACATCAGCAATTTCTAGCGAAAAACAATCCAAATGACTACATAAGAATTATGCGCCAATGTTTAGGACTAATCGGCAAAACCGAAAAGTTCGAGACTAAATTGATATCTATGCAAATAAAAGGCCCATTGTGCATTGGCATTTTAAAGGCCCATCCATACAAATAGAATGTCCAATATGTTTTGGGCTGATTGGGTAATTTTCCCTTCATTTAGAAATCCACCGATGAGATTCATCTCCAAACATAAGCCTATTGTGCATTATCATTTGAAAGGCGCAATCAAATTCATCGCTTCTAAAATGAATGAACCATAAATATCTTTGTTCTTCGTTGAAGTTTAAATATAAATTATTATCGATAATAAAACATTTTTAATTGACTAATTATCAGAAAAAGATACAAGCGATTAAATTTTTATTTTTTTTGAGAATTTTTTTTTAAATTATTCATTTTTTGTAAAAACAAATGAACATAAAAGGCGGTCCCACTTAACCCCTCGTTCTCCAAATGTCATCTTTCGTGGAAACTAGCTCGACAAAAGGACAAAAGTGGAAGAATCTTAAGCTAAGTTCACACGTATCTTTGATTTTTCTAGCTTTAATATTTCAAATGGACGTGGAGGACACGGGCCCTTCGCCTACTTTACGCTGATTTGAATGAATCAAAATGAGGATACTTACAACGATAGTACTATCGTGCTTGATTACAAATGATTCTTTCTTTGCCACGACCAAAATGATTTAAGATTATTAATCGCTTAATCTCACAGTAGCTAGTAGCCACCTATATAATACGAGCTATCGAATCACACTTCATCGAGGTTTGATCCTATTGAGGACTAAAACGGTAAAGGAAATACGACCTGTTGAGTTTGAATTTCAAAATCTCTCGATTTTTCCAATAATTTTCTTGTCTCCACATTAGATTAGAATTGCAAGATCCGTTAATTTCTTCACTATTACTTAACATGAAAAATGCCAACCGCTAGAACTTTAACAAAATCATATTTTTATAAAATTTAACCACAAAAAATTACACTAAATTAAAATCTCCTAAAACTTTTTAAGAAAAGTGTGTGTCGAGCTCTAAATCACGCCTTTCTTGTGAAAGTAATAGATAAAAAAAAAATTATGACCCAATAAAGTTTTCAACTTCTTACTTAATCAAGTAAACCGACCATGAGCTTGCGTATAAAGTGCTTGTAAAGATCGACGCATGAAAATTCCATCTACACGCTCGTGCAATTATACTTCGTTTCTACGCCAACGGCTTGTGACCACAGTAAGTCGTTATTAGTGTATTAGAGAATTTTTCTTTTCAACGTAGGATTACTCGAACCTTGCACGAAAAAACGAAAATCAAAGTCAAGTTTGTCTAATCTTGAGTGCCAATGTAAGACTTTGAGCGCGTTATTATTTAGGTGGTCCATTCTAAATTGCCAGACCATGTTGATCTTCCTTCACCAAGACAAGACAAGAAGAAAGAAGATGCCGAACCACCACCTTCTCTGCATTCTCTCTCCCTCTCTCTCCCTCTTCTTCTTCTTCTCCTTCTTCGCGAGCTTCCATGGCGGCCACTCCAATTTCTCGCCCGACTGCGACCCCGACGTACCCCCGTTCCTATGCGGCGGCTTCGAAATCCGATTTCCATTCTGGAACGTCACCAGCGACGCCGACGTGCACTGCGGGTACCCGGGCTTCGGCCTCCATTGCCCGTACGGCTCCGTTCACCCGACTCTCTCTCTTTCGGGCGACTCCTACTACGTCACCGGCATCAACTACGACGACAAAACCCTGACTCTAGTCGACATCGACTTCGTCACCGACCAGGGATGCCCCAGGGCCCGCCACAACCTGAAGCTCGAATCGCTCCCGCTCGAGTACAACCACTCCAACGTCAACCTCACCTTCTTCTTCAACTGCACAGCTCCTCTGGCTCTGGCGGCGTCCATCCCCGCCTTGGCCATCGATTGCTTGAAATCCGGGGACAATCGGACGTACGTGCTCGTGAACAACAGCCCGGAGGAGGTGGCTGCATTCGAAAAGGAGCTGCGCTGCGAGGATGCGGTGGTGGTGGCGGTGAAGCGAACGGACGTGACGATGGGGAACGTGTTGGAGGAGTTCGCCGAGGCGATGAGAGAAGGGTTCGTGCTGGACTGGGGGACGTCGAAGGATTGCCGCAAGTGCGAGCACTCCGGCAGGCGGTGCGCGGTCGACGAGCACGAGCAGCTGGTGTGCTTATGCGACGACGAGAAAACCCACACCGGCGTTTCGTTTTGCAAAGGTAAGGAACGAGGTTTGTGTCCGTTCATTTCCTCTCTCTTATCTTGGGAAACGGTCCGCTCGCCACGATTGCTTTTTCCAATGCTTGTCGCTTATCAGATGCGTGCGCTCAGCTTTCTTCTGCACGTTTTGACGTTTCAGCAGCTTTCAGAACTAGAAAGTATATATCCTTTCTTGGTATTGGAAAGTCAGATTAGAAACGGCACAAAAAAATTGGATTAGCGAAATTAGGACGGAATCCCGATTCGGATATCATAATCAGTGTCTAATAGAAGAACTTCAACCAATGAATGGATGACGACTGTGCGTGTGTATAAAGAGAATTCAAAAGATATTTTGATACCCCCAAGTTAAAGTGAATTTATTGAATATAACTAGCCCATACTATTACTCAACTCATCATATATATGAATTTAAGTCCTATTTTGACATGTCTACTCGTGTCTAGAACGCTGCCAAGTGTTTGTGGAGGTCCTTATGAAGTGTCCCCGAGTGAAATGGTTGAGTTAGACGGGCAAAGCTCGTTGATAAGTCGGGGCTGCGTGTAGAAATTGCCGTATGGGGGAATACTAGTCCTAGTCCAGGTCCCGAGTCAAGTTAAACAATTAGCCATCGGGCTCAAGCCACGTGGCGCCTCCTCCTCCTCCTCCTCCTTCTCAGTCTTGGTCTCCTGGTGCGCCAAAAGTCTTGGTCTTCGGGAGGCCTAGTCAATTGGAGCAAGTTCATTCCCAAAGCAGCGTTCCTCTTAATCCACACCTCTGCATCCTCTTCCTTTTAGATGGTAACCCTTCCTTGTTTGCTCTAAACACCATCTCCCCTTCGGATGGATCTTAGTCTTACCATGTCATGTTCCTCTCTCCCCTTGCTCTTCCTCATCTCCTTCCATATTCACTTCCTGGAGCCAGCTTCTGGCAAATTCGCGCCGTTCCGTCATTGTGTTCCCTATGAGTGCGGAGATCAACAAATCAGCTATCCTTTCAGGCATCATAAGCGACCGAGCTACTGTGGGTATCCAGGCTATGAGCTCGGCTGTGACCATGATGACCCGATTCTGTCCATGGAGTCCCTGGAATATCGGGTAATCCACATCAATATGAGCACGCGGATCCTTGAGGTGGCTAGGATGGATTTATCTGGCGATATATGTGCTGGAACACATGTCCAAACCACCTTAGACTTGAGTCTCTTCGACTCCACTCCCGGCGACCTCAATTCCACCTTATTCTACGGTTGCAATTCACCGCCCCCCCCTGGATCTTTTCCGTTCTCTTGTCCCGCATATGGAGATGGCTACTTTGCTTTTGAAGTGGACCCTGCAAACCCACCACACGAGCCATGCAACTTCAGTGTCTTTGTCCCATCTCTACCACTGCCACCGTGGGAGGGTGGCGATGATAATGCTACTCCTAGTCTTGATATCATCCGTGAGTTCCTGAAGCAAGGCTTTGAGATCGCCTGGATTGCCAACACATCGCAGTGTGAAAGTTGCACCGAATCAGGAGGAAGATGCGGGTACGACTGGAAAAGGCAACAATTTAATTGTTTCTGCACTGATGGAGCCCATTCACCGGCCTGCAACGGAACCCGAGTCCCGGGAAGCTTCCCTTCGAGTAAGTATGCTTACTCTCACCTCCTATCTGGTTTCAACTGGCTAAAGCTGTTCAATGAGATGGGTTGCTGGGCATAACCCTTCCCTTTCCTTGTTAATTGGAAAACGACCCGCTAAATCTTCCCTTATAATGAAGTAAAGTCATCTTATCCTCCCTACGGACATGACCGTGTTACAAACTGAGACTCCCAAGTCCTGAAAACTTCATCATCCCATCCTCTACGACCTTCCTTGCCTTAACTTGCAGGATCATTAGGGTGGTATCTGCGAACCCACAAGATCCAACGGTTCAAACACAGTGAGCGGTGATGCTTCGAGTTTACGGTAAAGTTTCGCATCATGGACAAGTAAATTTAAATCGGAATGGAGCTAGCCGATGAGTCGAATTAACCTAATATTTAGGTTAGACTTGTTCTTTAATTCTCCTGACATGAACTCTTGACCCCTCAAATGGGCTAGACTTTTTCACATTGAAGATATAATTTCTTGGCCACATCTTCCTCATATCTTTCGACCCCACACACCAGTTTCAACGTTCGACAGCCATCTTTTCATTTCCTTCCTTCACGTAAGTATCAGAAGAATGAAGTGATCTTGGTCAAAGTCATCGGTCAGAACAGTTTCCTAGAGGAAGAATTAACCACATCCATATCTTTCACACTTCAGTCCGGCGAAAATGAATAGAAAAGAATTCCTCCATCCTCAGCATGCCTCTCCGAACTCTAAACCCTCGTTCCACATAATATTCTCCACCCCATGACGGCATGAGCTTGCTCACATGGACGACGCAGCCGCTCTCCTTCTCTCCTCCATTTCGCACTCCGTCCTCGTCTTTGTCCTCGCCATCCTTATTGTTCCGCATGTTCTTTTATGCGAGGGAGACGATGATATCGGCTATACCAAATGCCGCCAAATTTTTAATTGCAAAAACGTTGTAGATATAAATATCTTTTCTGGGGAGAGGATTGGCCCCGATTCCGCGGACTTGAAGGACTCAAGCTCGAGTGCTATGAGCACGAATACCCTATTCTTGAGTATCAAACGCAAAGGTATCGAGTCCTCAAGATTGATCAACAGCTTCGTATGATAACGATCGCGAGGATAGACCTGATGGACGGTACGTGCTTGGGCAAGTTTAGGAATACTAGCATGAGGGATTCCACTCTCTTTCATATGACCCCAGCCGTTAAGAGCGTCAGCATCTTCCACGGATGTTTGGGCACGTTGAAGAGCATAAGCAACGAGCTCGAGTGCTTCTGCGATGGCTTCAGTGATTCCGCTTTCTTTATGGAAGATGTCTTCTTGAACAGAGAGCTCCATTTGAACGTCACCAGCTGCGTCACGAGCATCGGGGTTCCCGTTCTTCAGAGCTTGCTCAATGATCTCGGAAGACACAAGATTAGCTTGCAAGAAGCTCTTAATCGAGGGTTCAATGCTCAGTATAGTGACCGACCCGAGAGCTCAGCGTGCGCTTCTTCTGGTGGGTTCTGCAGTCGCAACTTCTCCTCGCCATCATCTAGTTTCGCGTGTTATTGCCGCGACAAACCCTACGCTCGTACCCGCAATCACCCCGGTACATTCTTTAGGTAGCATTCCCCAGGTGACCATTCTCAACTTCGTTTGGTGGGTTCTTGTTTACATCGGCACATGACATTCTGATATCGACCGCGTAGAATAGGCGCAAAAAATCACTAAACCATGAGTTTCTGCGGAGTTAGTTTAGATTAGTTCCTTGAAGATCGTATGACCAACGGACCTCGAGAATTTGTCCAGAGAAAACATGATCCCATGGAATGGGATCCGCATGTTTCAACACGAAATTACTTGTTTCGTCTTCCTCCAATCTAAGAACATCATGCAAGAAAGCAAGAGGACATTTCAAGTTAGCTGTTGGTTCGTGAGAGGGAGAGAGAGTCGTTTTCGCCGACTAGTCGCGAACAACACATCCCCATTTTGAAATGTCAATGGGCAATGGAGGAGGAGCTCCTGGAGAGAGGCCCTTTAGATTGGACTTCCTTTTAGGCCCAATCTAACTTTCGATTTAGACCCATGAGAAAGAGCCCCAAAATATGGGCCCGTTTATGTGGACTTGAGCCCATAATTTAGACCGTGGGATTAACGAGGTCTCAAACAAAGTAGTTTAAGGACTTAATTAGCTCTGTAGCACTGAATTAAAGACACTTCACGTGATGTTGACTAATTTCCAGGATTACGTTGGGTCACAAGCTACGCTTAGGGGAGTGGGAACTCCGATGCGCGATGAGAATCCAGGGTGATGCGAGTAATTTGTGTTCGTGCTAAGGAATGGTATTGCAAACAAAGAAGAAAAAAGAAAATGAACAACCAATAATTAAAATGCGTTGCTTAGTAGGATTTGTCTTCAATGATTAGGTAGATCATCAAAGTCAACATTCCGAAAAAACGTTGGCCAGGAAGTTTCTTGGTTTGTTCCTTAGAAGTTTTTTCCAGGGCAAAGTTTCCCGTGCAGGCCAATTTGGTGCGCCTACGTTGGGGGTTTGACTAATGCCTGCGCTGAGGTAATCAGTTCAAAGTTGACGAACCAGCCCACCGACAGCGACTGGAGCTTAGGACCAGTTCAAAGTTTTCGGAACCAACTACGTTTGATCTTTCTGCCAATGCTTTCCACACCCTGTCCTGCCTCTTTCCGCAGTCCTCTGCCTCCTCCTTCCAGTCCCAAATGAATCTCCAAAGCTTCCTGTGCTTGGCTGGTTGCCTCCAATTCGTCCTCGTCACCATCGCCCTCGACAACTTAGTTTATCAGGCTGAGTCGGACGACACACGGTACGAGGCCTGCGAGCCTCGAACTGCGGACATGGCCCAGACATCAGCTATCCTTTCTGGATTTCCGGCGAGCAGGAGTCCTATTGTGGATATCCGAAGTTCGAGATTACCTGCACAGAGAAATACCCCGTCCTGAATTTCTCGGACGGTGAGTTCGTCATCAAGGATATCTTCTACGCGAACCATTCTATCCTCCTGGCGAACGCCTTCGAGTACCTTGACTCCTGTGGTGCTCTGCCGCGTAACATCAGCCTCGAGAGGACGCCTTTCGATCTCTGTTCCGTAACACCGATTTCTTCTTCTACTACAACTGCAACTCGCAGCCGACCAGTTTTACATATCCGGTGGAGTGTGCTAGCAACTCCACCCGCCATTCTTTCGCTTTATTTCCAGGGGAAGCATTGGAGGAATCGGCTAATTATTCTGCCATCAGCTCCTGCGATCCTCCAGTCAGTGTACCTGTCGATGTTGATGCAGATATCTTTAGCTTGGTGGCTATGAATTGCAGTGAGGTTTTGAACCGGACTGCAATTACTTGCCGCGAATGCGATGGAAGCGAGGGGGGGTGTGGATTCGGCAATGATAATTTCGTTTGATTTTGCCGACATGGTCCTCATTCTTAAACCGGCGACTATGGTAAGTGCATGGGGGAGTGAATTTTCTGTTTCTGCTTCTTGACTGAGTTTTCGTATCTACCGTTTTGCTTGATCTTTCATTTCTGCGTGCGGAGGTTGGTGTCCAATGGTTTGAATGTAATGCGTCAAGATCCATCAAATTCACGGCAAAATTCTCAAATATTGGACCAATACAACTCGCTTTTCTTTGTGGGATTTCATTGGGCACAGGACCACTGACTAGTGGTGCTAAAATCTGAGGAAGTGCTCAGTTGAAATATGTGACATTGATAGATTTGAACTGTACATATAATTAAATTTACCGCATTATAGGTTTTCATTGTACATGACCTTATTTATTAATTGAAGCCGCTAGCGTGACAGTTTGATGATACTGTCATTATTTTTGACCCCACGATTTTTCAATTAATAAGTAATTTATGCAAAACACGCGGTGATGATATATGGATCTACGGTCAGAAATTACTACTCAGGGAAGCATTTCCCTTTATTAATAGCATAAGCACTATAATAATTGTGGATCCAATCAAAGTCATATATGCTTTAATTCCATATATATGCCCGATCTGTTGCATTGTAGGATGCACTCCTTTACTAGTTTCATCACAACTTCGTTCAGGATTTATTTGATGAGGCTTTGTGTCCTAGCACGGAAACCATGCATTTTGGGAACAAAATTTATCACAGCTAAATCGGATAATTACCAAAAAAGTTTTAAACTTATTGCAATTGTGTCAATTTAGTTCTAAATTTTTGTTTTGCTAATTGAGTCATAAACCTTTTGAATTAACTCATTTGATGTGTCGGTGCCGACGTGACAAGTTTTTAATGACATTTTATTATATTTCAAATTTCTTAATAATTTTTTTCTGTCCTGTGTATTTTTTTTTTTTTGTCACAGCCCATAGGAGGTTGTGGCCGCTGGGCAAGGGAACCCTTGCCTAGGGGCCGACGAAGGCTACTAGCCCCGACAAAAAAACAAAAATTAAAGAACAAGACAGGAAAAAATTATAAAAAAAATTGATTAAACATATGAATAATGTTAAAACATTTTAAATAATTTGCCAACGCTGGTCGGTCAAATGGACTGAATTGGCACAATTGCAAAATGTTTAGAACTCAATCGGCAAAAAAATTAGGATTAAATTGGTATAATTGCAATATGTTTAGCATATGTTTGGTAATTTTCCCTAGGTAAACTGTCAAATTTTATTGTCCGTGAGTATTATCTATCGAAATTCGCAACCTAGAAGCCTCGATAAATTGATGAAGCGAGATTTATGTTTGCAACTTTCTGTTTTCCTTAGGAATAGCTGCATCATGAGTTGGAATTGGGATCGCCCTTATTTTATTGTTTTCGAACTTCTCTGCTTCAATTGGTGATTGACCAGCGGACATCTCACCAAGAAACCCAAACCTCAAACTTTGTTGCGATATCATTGTTAGGATTCGGCACACAACCATAAAGAAATAGAATGTAAAAGTGAAAAAGCCTGCTTATCGTGAAATGGGACTCCCATGCTTTTCTGTCGATATGAGTATGAACCATACCCCAACAATGTCTACATTAGTTACTCACACAGATCCATTCGCATGTGTTTCCAGTATCTTTTGGTAAGATGTCACTAATTGATCCATGAAAAGTTAGGAGGATCGAGCCTAACATGAATTTGTATTCTTTTCGCTCGATGGTGGTGCTTTTTCTTTATAGAAACTGAATGGGCTATAACCTCATGATGTGCGCTGATCTTTATAACTCTTAAGACACTTTGAAATGCTCTGTTTGCAATTCGTTGATACATTTTTCTCTTTTGATGGCTAACGTCTCAGGAAACAAGAAGATTGGTCTCAAAGTTGGAACAGGTAATTATTTCAAAACTCTCTCTTCCACTTCACTACATTCTACTCTGCATATTTTTGCGACTTTTTGACCGTGAGCTTACATCGTTGCTCAATGGAATCAATATTTCCAAAATATCCTAGAAGCCATCAAGAAGTGATGAAGTGAGACTGCTCTTCAAAATTATTCTCCATTTTTTCAGGGATGGTTGCATCAGTCGCTGGAATTGGGGTCACCCTTATGTTGCTGCTTCCCTTCAGGAAGAAATCACTAATCCGAAGAATAATGGATTTGGTAATGCAGAGGAGCGAACATTTCGATGGCGGAATGAAAATCGAGGGACTTGCGTCTTCGAGAAGATACACCTACAAAGACATCAAGAGGATGACCAACTCTTTTGGAGAAAAGTTAGGCCAGGGAGGCTTTGGCTGCGTATACAAAGGCAAGCTTCAAGACGGACAACTTGTGGCGGTGAAGCTTCTAAAGAAGCTGAAAGGCAATGCAGAAGAATTTTTCAATGAAGTTGCAAGCATAAGCAGGACTTCTCATGTCAATGTGGTCAGCCTCCTCGGGTTCTGTTTTGAAGGAAGCAAAAGAGCTTTGATTTATGAGTTTATGCCCAATGGATCGCTCGAAAAGTTCATATTTAAGAGGAGTGACACTTTGGAGGTTGATCAACAATTGAGTTGGGACACCTTGTATAAGATTTCGCTCGGTATAGCTCACGGGCTGGAGTACTTACACAGAGGATGCAACACGAGGATATTGCACTTTGACATAAAGCCTCACAACATTCTCCTCGACAGAAACTATTGCCCCAAGATTTCCGACTTCGGTCTTGCCAAAATATGTCCTAGAGAAGAGAGCATCGTGTCAATGCTAGGTGCTCGGGGAACCCCTGGATACATTGCTCCAGAGCTGATCATGAGGAACATTGGAGGGGTTTCTCACAAATCAGATGTGTACAGCTACGGCATGATGGTTCTAGAGATGGTCAGCAGAAGGAAAAACATCGAAGTCACAGTAGATCATACTAGTGAAATATACTTCCCCCATTGGGTCCACTAACGCCTAGAGCTCCAAGAAGAGCTTGGACTATGTGGGATAACGAATGAGGAGGAGGAAGGAATCGCTAAGAAGATGATTGTAATAAGCCTATGGTGCATTCAGATCGATCCGAGAGGTCGACCATCTATGACCCAAGTTGTGGAGATGCTAAAAGGAAGTGTTGAGGCCTTGCAAGTTCCTCCCAAACCAACATTCTCATCTCCTTCAAGATCACTCGCAGTTTCTTCGGGTGAAATTTCGTCTAACTCGAGTTGGGGTTAATTCAAAGTCAATTAGATGAGATTGACAATAATTTGTAATCGAGTATTAAAAAAAAAGCACCAAAATCATTATTGTGATCAAATGTATAGGTTGAATTTCTATGGCATGATGCACACAAAAAAGTGAAGTGTGCATTATTTCATAATATGGCCAATTCCCTAAAAAAATCCTAAATTTTAAGTGCAGTCACAATTATTGCCCCAGACTTTTTTTTTTATCTCATAAGAAATCCTCAATTTTCATTCTAATCCCAAATCTGCCTGCTCATCCAAACAAAGGTGTTGATTTTTCCAATATTATGAACATTAAGAGGATACTATTGTTCCTCACAAGATGAGGCTGTTGATGGAAACATGGGTTCATGTCGATAATTTTGAGTAGACTAGTGGAAATTTTTGGATTGTGGGTAGATTTAGGACTAAAGTTAAAGTTGAAGGTCTTCTATAAAAAAAAAAAATGGGATAGAATTGCGATTGGACCTAAAGTTTGGGCTTTTTTTGGAAAATTAAGCCTTTTATAGGCTCTGTTTGTTTCACGAATAATATGATGTTTTCAAAAAATATTTTTCGGAAAATCATTTTCTGATATTTGGCTAAGAATTAAAAATGGACTGGAATATAATTTCCGTTGTTTGTCAAGGAATTGATTTTCCTAAAAACAATTATAAAATAATTCGATATTTTTATATTCTTCGTTCTTTATTTTTCTGTTTTATTTTTCTTTTCTTTTCTTTTCTTCTTTGTTCTTTTTTCCTCGTTCTTCATCCTTCCTCCGCTTGCTTCCTCTTTCCTCCATCTGCTAATCCTTCCTCTGGCAACCTCGGCGACAATGGCCGCTCGGTGATCAGCCATGTCAAGCAGGCTGATGAGCTCGATGCTCAGCGACGCGAGACTCGGCCTCGAGCGAGCCGGGCGCACGTTGCCAGATCCCATGAAGCTTGACCTAGCTTGAGGCCGGGGCGACGATTGAGGAGCCAAGCTATTCCCTTGCCATCTCAACGCATCAACGCTGCCCACCGTGGCTGTCTAGTCCTTCATCCATGGATGAACGACGATTTTTTATTCCCTCTACCTAATCTCCTGTGCAAGGTACGAACGACCACAAGCTCGCGTCCGGACGTGGTCCTGTCATTGTATACAAAATCTGCGAGCAAATCATCCATGCATGTGACCTGCAAGGCAGGCCTAGCCTCCTTAATCGTTGCCAACCTCGAGTGAGGCCAAGCCTGGTAGGATCTGGCGAGGCGAGCCTCGCTCCCTTGAGGCCGAGGCTCACGTCGCCGAGCCTCGAGTATGCCTGATTGCCGAGCAGCCGCTGTCGCCGAGGTCCACGAAGAAAGGAGTAGCAAGTGGAGGAAGGAGGAAGCAAACGCACGAAGGAGGAAGAACGAGAAAAGAAAAAGAAAAATAAGGAAGAAAACAATTAGATTAAAAAATAAATAAATAATAAAAAATAAAGTAAAAATGTAATTATAAAGAAAGGAAATGTGAAAGAAATGAGGAAAAAAAGATGATGAAGATATTTTTCTCTTCTCAAAAGAGGAGTCAATATTTCCAAAATATCCTAGAAGCCTCGATGAATTGATAAAGTGAGATTGCTGTTTGCAATTTTTCTGTTTTCCTTAGGAATAGCTGCATCAAGAAATGGAACTGGGATCGCCCTTATTTTTCTACTTTCCTTCAGGAAGAAATCACTTATCCAAAGAATTATGGCTTTGGTGAAGCAAAGGAGCGAACATTTCAATGGAGAAATGAAAATCGAAGGACATGCATCTTCGAGAAGATACACCTACAAAGACATCAAGAGGATGACCAACTCTTTTGAAGAAAAGTTAGGCCAGGGAGGCTATGGTTGCATGTACAAAGGCCAGCTTCGAGACAGTCTTATGGTGGTGAAGC
Source organism: Rhodamnia argentea (assembly GCF_020921035.1). Classification (NCBI taxonomy): domain Eukaryota; kingdom Viridiplantae; phylum Streptophyta; class Magnoliopsida; order Myrtales; family Myrtaceae; genus Rhodamnia; species Rhodamnia argentea. Next base: position 6,495,699 of record NC_063155.1, read on the forward strand.
TTCTAAAGAAGTTGAAAGGCAATGTAGAAGAATTTTTCAATGAAGTTGTGAGCAAAAGCACGACTTCTCATGTGAATGTTGTGAACTTCCTGGGGTACTATTTTGAAGGAAGCAAAAGAGCTTTGGTTTATGAGTTCATGCCCAATGGATCGCTCGAAAATTTCGTATTTAATAGGAGGGACATTTTGGAAGTAGATCAACATTTGAGTTGAGACACCTTGTGCTAGATTTCGCCCAGCATAGCTCACGGGCTAGAGTATTTGCATAGAGGATGCAACACGAGGATATTGCACGTTGACATAAAGCCTCACAACATTCTTCTCGATGAAAACTATTACCCCAAGATTTCCGACTTCGGTCTTGCCAAAATATGCCCTAGAGAAGAGAGCATCGTGTCAATGCTAGGTACCCGGGGCACCCCTAGATACATTGCTCCGGAGCTGATCATGGGAAAAATCCAAAAAAAGGCCTAAAGTCCTTTTGTTTTTTCAAATAAAGGCCCCAAGTGAACTATGTTTCAAATAAAGACTCAAAGTGACATAGTACGTTTCAATTAAGGGCCCGAAGTAGCCATAATGTTTCAAAAAAGGGTCTGTCTTGAAGGGCGTTTTCGTCATTTCACATTTTAATTTTTTATTCATTTTTTTTCTTTTCCCTGATTGAAAAAAAAAAAACCACACATAGGCGGGAGAGCTGCCCCTCCCGCTTGTGGCCACCGGCCTACCGCTGGTTGTTGGTCGGCGACCCTGCCGGTCAGAGGCGAGGGCCTCTGGCCCTCGTCAAAATCGGGAGAGGGTCGGGCCTTCTCCCCGGATCCGGGTGAGGGCCGACGGTCCTCGCCCACATTGGGGGGTCGTCGCCCGGGATTGAGCAGGGGTCGCCTTGACCAAGCGACCCCCCACCAGCGACGGGATGACGGATGGCGGCCCCTAATTTGGCCGGGGACCGTCTGCCCCGACCCTAATCCGGGAGAGGGCCCGACCCTCTCCCGTTGGCTCTCGCCTTTGGTCAACGTGGTCGCCGGCACCTCGTCAAGGCGCCGGCAACCCCGTCGGCCTTTGCCGCCCCCGCCTACCGCCCTCCGGCAAGAGGGTGGTGGCCACAAGCGAGAGGGGTTGTGGAGGGCTGCCCCTCCCGCTTGTGAACGTCCACTTTCTCTTTTCCTTTTTTTTTTTTTTTTTTGAGAAAATAGATAACAAAAAGTATAATAAAAAAGAAAAAAAATCAAATAAGTAGAAAGACTAAAATGCCCTTGAAATCGGGCCCTTTTTTGAGATTTTATGGTCATTTCAAGCCCTTATTTGAAACAATGTTTACTTCAGGCCCTTATTTGAAAAAATGATGGCATTTGAGGCCCTTATTTGAAACAGGGTTCACTTGGGGCCCTTATTTGAGAAAACATGAGGACTTCGGGCCCTTTTTTAGATTTTTCCTTGAGGAACATTGGAGGGTTTCACCACCCACCTGGGTGGCGCCGCTGGTTCGCGCACTCTTCCTCTCGCAAAAGGTCGAGTGTTCGAATCCCATGGGCATCGCAAGGTGACTTACCCGGTGGCACGTGTGTGGTGGCTAGCACGTGTTGCCCCCCGGGGTTTACCCCCGGCTGCCGGCCGTGCTGGGGTTCCCTGGGTCATAAAAAAAAAAAAACATTGGAGGGTTTCTCACAAATCGGATGTGTATAGCTACGGCATGATGGTTCTAGAGATGGTCGGCGGGAGGAAAAACATCGAAGTCGGGGTAGATCATACCAGCGAAATATACTTCCCCGACCGACGTTTGGAGCTTCAAGAAGAGCTTGGGCTGCATGGAATAACGAATGGGGAGGACGAAGGAATAGCAAAGAAGATGATTGTCATAAGCCTATGGTGCATTCGGATCGATCCGAGAGCGCGACCTTCTATGACCCAAGTTGTGAAGATGTTGAAGGGAAGTGTTGAGGCCTTGCAATTTCCTCCCAAACCAACATTCTCATCTCCTTCAAGATCGCTCGCGGCTTCTCCAGGTGAAATTTCGTCTCTACAAGAAAGTAATGGCTCAAGTTAGGGTTATTCAAGATCAATCGTTTAAAATCAACATAGCTTGTAAAAGAGTACTTAAAAAACAACTGTTTACGTATTAATGATTATTGAGATTTTCACAAATTTATTATTGGTTATTCTAGAGAACTGTTGCTATACTCCACTGCTCCTCTTCTCTTCAGCTTTGCATTCATCACATGCGAAACACGGTTGTTTGATTAAATGATGTATTCATTTCCGACATACACGAAGTTGAAAGGGAAAGAAATAGGTAATTCTACGTGATCGGAAGAATTTCGCAGAGTATACTAGGTAATGGACCACCAATCTTTACACACCTATCGTCACCTCACCATCAATATATCACGTAGGCTAGCTATCATATACCCGAATGCCGACATCAACTAGATTTCGAGCTTCAGTACTTCCATGTACATCCTATGGTAACAATGCTCTTCATATATTATGTTCTACGTTTATGGCTCAACGTCTGGACCTTTTTTCTGCAATAGTTTTCCAGTATTTTCGTGCCCTAAAAGATTCTCCTGAAGAATTCTCGAAATTGGAAAATACCATGACATGGGAGTACTAGATTACACGTGAAGTTTTATTCGTCCATGATTTAAAATGATTAATCCCTTTATCTCATTGCAGCCACATATATTATACGAGCCATCGATGTCACTCCATCCGGTTATTTAACTCCATCTAGTTATGCAAGTGTTTACTAATCCCATAAATGCACTGGGCTATAAGTTACATTAACTATTAAGGAAGCAGGAGCTCCGATATGGGACAAGAATTCCAAGTGACATGGCAATGTAATAGGAACAATTAATTTTTTTTTTCTAAGCACTAAAATTTCGTATATCGGAAGCAAAGAAAAAGGGAAAATCTATACTTAATTTGCGCTGCTTAGTAGGATTTGTAAGACGGGACATTTGATCCTAAGTGTAATTTAGAGGCCCCTTTGACTTGGAAGTTTCATGGTTTGGGGTAGAACATCTATTTCCACATTTCATGACAACCAAATCTTTGACCCAAAAAATAATAATAATAAAATAAAAGGACAACCAAATCGTAATTTAGGGGTCCCGTTAACTTGGAAGTTTCATGGTTTGTGCCTCCAGGGCAAAGTTCCCGCGTCGGACATTGGCGCATCCAGATTGGGTGCTTGACTAATGCACGCATGGGACCACTTTCTGCCTCTCTTGGCAATTCGCTTCAAAGTTTGATGAACTAGCAGGAGACAGTGATAGGAGTTAGGATCAATTCAAGCCACTCCATTTGAATTTTCTGCAAGTCCTTTCTACACTCTCTCCTGTTCTTTGCAATCCTCTCCCTCCTTCTAGTCCAAATGAATCTCCAAAACTTCATGTGCGTAGCTAAACAAATTGGTCATTGTCATCGTCTCTATCAGGCTCTATCGGATGTTGCGCGATATGAGGCCTTCGGGCCTCGGAGCTCCCGGTGTGGCTCTGGACATCAGTTACCCTTTTTGGATTTTGTGTAGCATTGTGGCTATCCGGATTTCGAGATTACCTGTAAAGAGATATACCTTGTAGTTAACAACAACGCAGAAAATTGAATTGGAAAAATTTATGTATATTTTGGTGTATCAATGAAGAGTACATGAGCCTATTCATACGCTTTGCAGGACGACTATATAAAGTAACATAATGTTATAATACCAATTACAATCAATCAGAAAAATATCCATAATATCCTAATTATCCTAAATAACAATAACATCCCCTCAAACTCAAGGTGGCGTAGAAGAAGTCAACAGAAGTTTGAAGAAAAGATCTTGAAAACGCAAGGATGGATGTGCCTTTATGAAGATATCAGCAATCTGATCAATAGATAAAGTGGGAACGAGTAGTGCAGTTGTGAGATCATATGGAATCATAGTCTATTTCAACTTAGTGTGCAAATGGAAAACACTATTATCGGGCTTTTTGAATTTCACTCAGGTTGACACAATAAATAACTATTTCACTATCATGACGGGCTCCCATGTCTTTTAATAATTATCGCAACCATAGTAATTCTAATGTCATATCAGCAAGAGCACGGTATTTCGCTTCAGTGCTAGATTGAGCAACAATGGTATGTTTCTTGCTACGCCATGATATGAGTGAGGTACCAAGAAAGAAGCAATAGACTGTAGTGGAGTGACAATAAATAGGGTCACTAGCCCAGTCAGCATCAGAATAAGCCCTCAACTCTAAGGTAGAATGGGCAGAAAAGTAAAGACAATGAAATAAAGTACCATTGACACATATGAAGAACAACAGCAAAATGAGTCGTATGCGGTGCGATCATGAACTGTCTGACTATTTGAACAACACCAAGTGATATCAGGACAAGTAATAGTGCGATATACGAGACTACCAACCAACTATCGATAAAGTATATGATTTAGAAGAACAGTCCCATCTTTGTCATCAAAGTTTGCATTTGTCTCGATGGGAGTTGTAGCAATCTTGTTATCTGTGAGTTCAACTCAAGAAAGAAGATCAGTGGCATATTTCGCTTGAAATAGACAATAGCCGAATGAATATGAAGCAATATCCAAACTTCGAAAGTAACCGAGTCGCTTGAGATAGATAACAGTGGTTGTACTTGTTTGTGAACATGAAGAGAGAGGAGGCGGCGTTCGATGAGGGCTGGGATTGCGAGGAGACGGTGGTGGCGATAGTGAAGCAGACTATCAGGAACATGGTGGAGGAGTTCGCTTGGGCAATGGGCGAGGGGTTCAAGCTTGACATGCTTGACTATCAAGCGACAAAGGTTTTCGGCGCGTGCAAGCACTTTGGCGGGCGGTGCGCATTCAACCGGACAAAGCACGGGCTGTGATTTTGCAACGATGGTTCAAATCCCAGGAACAGTTTTTGCAAAGGTAAGAATGATGTTTGTGTAGGTTTCTGCATTTTGTTCTCCAATCGCATCATTTTTTTTCCCAATGCTTGTCACTCCTCAATTTTGAGTTTTTGCATATTTTGATGTCGCAGCAACGTTTAGCACTAGGAAAGAAAACTTACGGTCAATAAATAAAAAGAAATCATATATATGTTAATAAAGTATAGAGAGCCGCTAGCCTAACAGTCTGACAATTTATTATCTTTGACCTCACGATGTTTCAATTAATGAATGTTTTATGCAAAACACGCGATGATGGTACGTGGATCTATGGTTAGAAATCTCTAACTATACTGTCGGACTGTCAGAAAAGCATTTTCGTAAAGTATAAGCTGTAACCAAATGAGGTAAGATATTTTTACACCCCTCTTGCATGCAAATCCGGATTAAGAACCACACATAGAATATGTCTAATGGAGGGCGGCACACGCGAAATAAATTGGGGCAATACCTTGATCCAATAACGGGTCCAAAATCTGCTGTTTGCTTCCGACAAAAGAGCCAACGTGGGTCATCATCGTAGATCCCGATACATTGGTCCAATCCGGCGTGGCTGATGTTAACCTAGTGCCGAGTCAAACTCTTGGTTTTGCCAAAGTCAAGAGCTTCTCATTTTTACGTCGTTCTCAAAGCATCGTTGTTTCTATCCTCTGCGTCTTCTTCCTTGTTTAATCCCAGCACCATCTCCCTTTCGATGGACCTTACCATGTCATGTTCCTCTCTCTCCTTGCTTTTCATCATCTCCCTCCATATTCACTTCCTGGTGCCGACTTCTGGCGAGTTCCTTCCGTTCCAAGAGTGCGCTCCTTTTGTTTGCAGAGATCGACAAATCAGCTATCCTTTCCGGCATAATGAGCGACCGAGTTACTGTGGGTATCCTGGCTACGAGCTCGGCTGTGACGAACATAACCTGACCCTGTCCATGAGGTCCCTGGAATATCGGGTGATCCACATGGATAAGAATGCCTAGGTCCTTGAGGTGGCGAGGACTGATATAGTGGAAGATGTATGTCGAAAAACCGATGTTGACACCACTTTATACTTCACTCTCTTCAACTACGCCTCTAGTGATATCAATTTCACCTTATTCTACGATTGCAATGTATCGCCGTATTCTCTGTCTTATTTGTTCTCATGTCCCACGTCTCAATATGGCCACCTTGTTCGCAACGCAGACCTTGCTCCCTGGTCCCCTCGATGCAATTTCAGTGCCCTTGTCCCGATTGCAAGTGAAGCTCTAGCTCTACTGCAGTCACCTGGGCAGAGCAACCGTAGCACCATTAGTGAGGTCCTGAGCAAAGGCTTTGAGGTCACCTAGATTGCCAACACATCGCAGTGCGACAATTGCACCGAATCAGGGGGAAAATGTGGGTATGGCTGGACAAGGCAAGAGTTCAATTGTTTTTGCTCTAATGGAGTCTATTCAACGACTTGCGACCGACAAAGTATGCATGCATGCTCTGCAACCTTCGCTGCCTTGTGTCCTAACAGGGAAAACCTGGCATTCATTTACTAGTTTCATCACTACTTCATTTGGGATTTGACTTGATAAGGCTTTGTGTCCTAGCAAGGAAACCTGGCATTTTGGGGACCAAAGCTATCCTAGGTAATCCGCTGAACTATGATTTTCGCTGAGTATTTTCCATCTTCGCAACTTAGAAGCCTTGATAAAGTGATGAAGTGAGATTGTTGTTTGAAATATCCTGCTTTTTTTCTTCAAGAATAGCTGCAACAGGTATAGGAATTGTGGCTTTCCATCAAGAAGAAACCAATGATCAGAAAAATTATGGCTTTGATGAAGCAAAGGAACCAACATTTAGATGGCGAAATGAAAATTGAGGGACTTCTCTCTTCGAGAAGATACACCTGTAGAGACATCAAGAGGATGACCAATTATTTCGAAGAGAAGTTGGGTCAGGGAGGCTATGGTTGTGTGTACAAAGGCAAGCTTCGAGATGGTCTACTTGTGGCGGTGAAGCTTCTAAAGAAGCTGAAAGGCGACGCCGAAGAATTTTTCAATGAAGTTGCGAGCATCAGCAGGACTTCTCATGTCAATGTTGTCAGCCTCCTGGGGTTCTGTTTTGAAGGAAGTAAAAGAGCTTTAATATATGAGTTCATGCCCAATGGATCCCTTGAGAAGTTCATCTTCAATAGGAGTAACGCATTGGAGGTAGATCAACTACTGAGTGGGGACACTTTGTATCAGATTTCCCTTGGCATAGCTCATGAGCTAGAGTACTTGCAAAAAGGCTGCAACACAAGGATCTTGCACTTCGACATAAAGCCTCACAACATTCTCCTTGACGCAAGCTATTGTCCCAAGATTTCCGACTTTGGTCATGCCAAAATATGCCCAAGAGAAGAGAGCATCATGTCATTTCTTGGTGCCCGAGGCACTGTCGGATACATTGCTCCGGAGATGATCATAAGGAACATCGGAGGGGTTTCTCACAAATCGGATGTGTATAGCTACGGCATGATGTTTCTTGAGATGGTCGGTAAGACGAAAAATGCCGAAGTCGCAGTAGATCGAACTAGCGAAACATACTTCCCTCATTGGGTCCACCGACGCCTAGAGCTTCGGGAAGAGCTTGGGCTGCGCGGGATCACAAATGAGGAGGACGAAGTAATCGCGAAGAAGATGATTGTAATAGGCTTATGGTGCATTCAGATCGATCCGAGAGCTCAGCCATGTATGACACAAGTTGTGGAGATGCTAAAAGGAAGTGTTGACGGCTTCCAAATTCCTCCCAAACCATCCTTGTCATCACCCTCAAGATCGCTTGTAGCTTGTCCATGTGAAAGTTCGTCTCTACAAGAGAGCAATGATTCAAGTAGGAGTTATTCAATATCAATTATATGAGACCGACATAGTTTGTAACAGAGATTTTAGGGGAAAAAAAGCAGCTACATTGAGCTATTCATAAATTTGTAATCAAATGTCTAGATTGAATTGATGAAAATGAACAGGAGGAGGACAAAAGTGTGTTATTGACACCTAAATCTTCACGTATGGGTTTCTATCTCATGTCATCAAATTAGGAATATAATTTACCACGTAAATTGACCCCTTAACCCAAAAAATTGATCCCGTATCATGTGGTATTTGCATTGCTTGCTACATCTCATCACGATTAGGGATATTCATAGATGAAAATCAAAATAAGTACAAAAAAATTTATAACAAAAAAAAAAAGGAAACAAGACTCACGAATCAATTTATATTTTCACAAACACGTTAACTTTGTCATTTTGAAGCGCATCTAGTGGGTTCACGCCCGGCACACACGCTCTCATATGGTGCATGCATTGGCCAGCCACCCATGAAGAATTAGGAGGGAAAAGTTGAAAAACTGAAAAATTGGAGGGACAAAGAGGAAGCATTCTTTATATTGCCTTGAGCATGCAAGGAAGTGTTGGGACTAACAGTATAGCAAACAATCAGCACTCAATATGGTATTGCAAATAAATCAATGTGTGTGATGCTAGTAAGTAAATCAGAGTAAAAGATAAGCAAATCACACATCAAATTGTAGTGGTTCAACTCTAGAACAAAGTCGACATCTACTTTCGGACTAACAGTCTTAACAACAAACGGATTCCACTAGTAAATAGTAATACAAGTTACAATTAACTAGTATATTTCCCTTCACTTGATAAATCACATTATCAGGATACAAGAACATTGTGCTTACTCTTGTACACTTGACACATAGCTATTATAGTGCTAGACCAAATATAGAGAGATACACAAAATAAAATCAATGACAATTTCAAACTAGAGAGACAATTGCAGTATTTTCGCGTAGCTAATTTTTATTCTCAACACCACTGTTCTTTGCTGGTATCGGGATTGCTCCTGCAGTCGTTTCGCTAACTTACGCAGGTTTCTCAAAAAGACAACTACTGTAGCTGTCCTCTGTCAAAAATCTGTCAGCGGCTTTTTTAATACTTAACCTGGTTTGCCAGCTGCGGAATCTAGAGCTTCAACGGCTATTTTCTGTACCATCAATAGTCTTCTTCCAGTGTGTATCTCTCTATCGTCAGACCAAATGCATCACTTACACATTCTAATGCACACTATCACCGGTGTAGATTATGAATGGCCTGGCTGAACTTCTTCAATGAAGATACCAACTATTTGACACATGATGTTGAGATCAATGAGCTTTTCCATCTACATCAGCATCAAAATCCATCTCATTTGATCATATTTAAATTCTGTCGAGCATCATTTTGTTCTTACTTATTGTTTTCGATCTCATTTCGATAGCATTTTACATCACAATTCGTGATACATGTTATATGCATAATATTCGATTTGTAGACATTGCGGTGCGAGGCACGATTTTTCGCTTGCATATGAGGTGTTACATGGTCACATGTCACTGTCCATGAGGTCGCCCCAAACCGACCCTCCCCGGTCTCCACCGCCTGGCATTTCGTGTTGATCTTTTGTGGCCCAAGTGATCCGTAGGCGCCCCGGGAGTATCCGTGACCGCTATCCAACCTTTTAACGTGCCAAATGGAGTCTTGATGCCCGTTCCACAGACTGCGTCAGGGTTGGAAAGCGGGCGTCAAGGCCTTATTTGGGCGTTAAAAGGGTTCCTGGATTGTCCCGGGACGCCCCTTACGGGTCGGGTCATGTTTCCTCCACTTTTGCGTAAGCTGGTAGCCAATTTAGTTCAATTTCCAGCATAATGTTCATCTTTGGAGGCATTACATTTAGTCTTGAGTTATATTTAAGTCATTGTCACTATGAGGGGAAAATGAACCCAAAAAAAAAAAAAAAATTAGAGTTGCATTTAGTTAATAATCACATTTTTAGGACTTAGTTAATTCATGCTTAGTCTATCTTTTGTTTGGTTAATCGCATGTGTTAATTTTATGCATAACCCATGAGGTCCTTGCCGGGGTTTAATAAGAAGGCCATATATTAATTTTGCCCGATATGCCTCGTGATTTTCCTTTATCGTACCTTATGTTACGTTAATGCTATTATATTTTGCTTTACTATTATTTTTTTTAATTTGATTGTATGAACACCCTTTGCTTGGTTATATACAGTTGCACATTTCATTTTGTTAGGAAAATATAAAAGTGAAAGCTAAAAAAGATCGCACAATATGTTATTTTTACGGAAAAAAAAATAAAGAAAGAAAGAAAAAAGGTACCGATTTAGGGGGTTCGATAAGTATTTAGCGTAACCAAGTCCCCGATGTGAATATCTGGTTGCAAAATGAACTCCTCCCCCATATTACTAGATATCTAATTGATACATGGCAACTCTAGAGAAAAACCAATTTGTCATAGTAAAAATTAGTAAACCAATATTGCTATCGGTAGGCTTGGGAAAGCATGTGCTACGCGTAAGCTCTACCTCGCAAGATGAACTATTTATGCCCACTCGATTACTTGATAAACCCCTCGAAAATTAAGCCCCTCTAGAACATCATGACGTGCATTATTTCGTATTATCAGTATATTTTTTCAACTATCCATATGGGATTTAGATTGTCCAATATCGATGACATGTTAAACAAAATTTGCTGAATAGCCTCCATTCATGTGAGTCCAATTCACATGATCTATTGAATCAGATTGGTCCGTGGGAGAAAGAAAACGGGTAAGAAATAATGCCCGAAAAAAAATCATAACAATGAAAAATTGGAGGGTCCGGGTGCGAAACGTAACACAAAAGTTTTCTTCTCCATGACGACGGCAACTCACCTAATGGTGCTAATTTCCAAAAATTAATCATCGTCATAATAGTTAATAGACATTAGGTAGACACATGTAGTCATGGAGTTTATAAACTTGGAGGTGATCGAGTCAAAGAGTGAGACCTCACTTCTACTAAATTCAATGAATCGTGGAACTTTCTTTTAAAGAGTCGTGGAAAGAAATTCGTCTTGGAAATTAAAGTGAGGAAGAAGGAAGTTTTCAACACGCTCATAGATCTTTAATATTCCCTTGGAAAAACGAATAAAAAGAAGAAGAAGAGACAGATGAGGAAGAACCTCAGGCTGTTGTCTGGAAAATGTGTTGTTGACTGGTGACGCCGAGACCTTATTTAAAATTAAAATTGATTTGAGACATGAAACACTCCGAGCCCTCTTTTGAGAAAACGACTTCACTCAAATTTTTATTCAGAATAACAGACCAGCTTATACTTTTATGGCGAAGAAAACTTTATATCTCAACAACACCGCAAAAGTCCTCCTTTATTCATTCTCAAAATGCGTAAATCATTGTTCAACAAATGTTTTTCTAGAGCACCCACCAATGGAATTCATCTCGGGATTGAAAGTCTATTGTCACATTGGCAATTTAGGGCGTAATCAAATTTGTCTTAGAGTCTAATTAATTGTTTAAAGTTGGACTTAAGCACTCTCTCCAAATGTCGTGTTCCGTGGAAATTATCTCAACGAAAAGACAAAGGTGAAGGAATCTATGCTAACGTCGCGGCTATTTTTTTTTTTTTTCCCTCCAAATCTCAATATAAAAATGAACGTCTAGACCACGGGCCCTGCGTAAAAAAATAATAATAACAAGAAGAAGAAGAAGATACTTATTTTTTTTTTTGGTCGAAAGAAGAAGATACTTCAAAAGCTCAGCATTGATGCTGATTTGAATGAGTCAAAATGAAAATACTTAGAACGAGTATAGTTCCTGACTATATGTGAAGTTTCATTTGCAATGTTCTAAGATCATTAATCTCTTAGGGCATGTCAATTTGGGTGAAAGTATTTTTCGGGAATTTGTTTTCCGAGCTTTCACTCATTTGGTTATCCGAAAATGACAAGTGAATCGAACCACATTTCGGTCAAAGAAAATATTCATGCATAAAATCATGAAAGTGAATTCTCCAATCTAAAAAGGTTAAAACACTTTTCAAAACTGCACCAATCGAATTTTTTCGCATTTTATTTTTATATATTTTCTTTTTTTTCCCTTGGCCGGTCGACGGTCCCAGTGCCTTATCCCAAAATATTTTATTGAAAGGTAATCATGTTCTGAATTTTTTAAAAAGAAAAGTGCATCGAACTATAATTCTTACCCTTCTTTTAAAGAAAAAAGTTATGGTCCGAAGACGTGTCTAACTTCTTTATTTGGTCCAGTCGTTTTCAAAGTTTCAATTCATTGTAAGCATCCAGACGGTTCTTCACCAACCTTAAAACAACGTTCTTCACCGAAAACATCCTAAACTTATTGTAGTTATCCAATTTAGTCCTTTTTTTTTTTACCAATTGAATCCTAAATCTTTTATAATTA